>NC_137266.1:6556235-6878735 GCF_053477335.1 Acartia tonsa
TATAGTAGATGAGTAAATAACACTTCCCCCATGGCGTTACGGACTTATAGACGTACAGACTAGGTGAGTTAAAGAGTAGCTTTGCTTCTGAAAAGAGGGAAAACGATTTTAAAGATTGGATATGCAAAGAAGGTTTAAATTAGGGGATAGATAATCCACAAACAAATAAAGTTAATAATAAATTTAATATTTTGCGACCAAAAAACTCGTAAAATACTGTTATAAATTAATTGTAATTTTCAGGGAAGCCTTTACAATATGTTAAGGTGGTTTTGGCTATTTCATATACAATGACCAACCCTGGCCTCTGAAACAACTTGCTATATGTGTTAGTTTGTGTGTATGTCTTAAATGATCTTTTAAACTGCTCTTACAATGGATCTTCAATTTTTATGGAATTTTAGTAATAGTTGAGGAAAGTTTTTGGCTATTTTGCGATTAATGCAGAATTCCTCCTCCCCATTTTATAAAACAAGAACATCCCCCCCCCCCTCCACACTCAAACCTTCATGGTGCAAAGCATCTAGAGGCTAAGGGCTAAACCTAAATTACATCATCTCATCCAATTCAAACTTTGAATAAACCTTTCTTGACCACTTCTGAAAACATATTGGCTACTTGAAAATATTATTTTTATTCCCTTTCAAGTTTCAAATTGATCATACACTTCAAACATGTTCAATTTGAACAATCTTTTTTTCGAAAGATATTTTGAAATCTTGTAAATAAATTTTTTGTTTAAATTTACTATTAGTAGCGAAGCTACTCTTAGATATACTTTGTTTGTCTGTCCGTTTGGCTGTAACGCTATGGCTGCGATTTTGTTCACTTTTAGCTTGACATTATCAAATCTTAATGATAGAAGTATGAAAATTAACTGAATACAGGAAGGGAGGAGATATTGAACTGTTTATTACACTAGTCCCAAAAGTTTTATATAACCATTTGCTTATTTGTTGGTTTTGGAGACTTTTGTTGAATTTTGGTTGGTTGGTTTATTAAGTTTAATGTTTAAACGTTTCAACCACTTATTGTAATTAACAGATGAGGTAATTTCTGGTATAATATTTGGGGATGTACATCAATTTATCAGCCATTGTCTTATCCCTTAAGATCCCTGAAATGAATATACTTCCTTTAAACTTAGTGATGACTTTAAAATTATTCTGTATTTCAGCCATCACTTAACACCAAAGTTGTAAAAAAAAAACCAAACCTTTAATTCTTAAAAAAAGTGTTTATGCATAATTACACATAAATCTAAAATTCATACAGAGCAGTTTGAAGCTTAAGATCTCGGTAACCGCTGAACCAATTAGGTTGTGCTTCTAAAGAATGTACACTTTGTGTGGTTTCTGTGTGGTTTTAGGCTATTGTGCAACCCCCCCCCCCCTGTTCCATTTTTGAAGATCAAAGATTTATGTTCAGCTTTAAAGCCTTTCATTTTTGTGAAATATCTTAAGAAATACGACAATGAATGATAATGATAATAATGTACATCTAAATTGCAATAAACAAAATCACCCCTTCTATACATTGAAATATTGTTGAAGTTTTGTCCTTCCATGCTAAAAGTACCAAAGTTCTTAAGCCATAACATTAGCTCGTGTTTAGGTAATTATGTAGTCTACAGTTTCATGTCCCTTCTCCCTGGTCTAGTGTTATATTTATTTTTCCGTATTTTAAGCTGTTGTTGCTAATTAATAAAGTTTGCTGAAAAATAAGAAAACTTTAATCCTATTGAAAGATGAATGATTTACAGCCCAGCATTTGGTTCCTAGATAGTTACAACAACTTTTATGGCTTTTGGTACACAAATCTAGCAGGTTTGGTATTATTAGAAGTGAGGCTATTCTAAAATTAACCTTAATTAATGACTTATCTAGAGACAATGGGCTGTTAGGTATCCAAAGTTTTATAACCACTTTATCTTATTCATTAGCTCAGAAACTTTGGGTATTTTACTAAATTTTAATTGGTTACTTATTTCTCCATTAAATTTAATGAATCTACAGAGGGACTAATTTTGTTTGTTATAAATGTTGATTCTCGTTCATTTTCCTAGGCCATATTAAGATATTATAGTTTGATTGATTCTACACTTTGAAAAACCTAAATTTTCCACAAATCTAATAAAGGGCTTTTCTGAAAATATAAGAACAACCGACAGATATGTTTCAATAATCCAATTTCGGACAATTAAAATAATTTTCAATGTTTTTGCTACGCTGCCGCTACCTATAGCTACAATCATTCTTGATATTTCCTGTTCAAATCTTAAACACCTACTAATTTATATAATTTTACAATTTTGGTTAAAACTTTTAAAAGGATCAACTTTAGGGTCATGGTGATTTTATTTAACTTATATTAAGACAAAAACTTAACACAAATTTTTGTGTATTTAAAGATGCCGAAAATTAATTTAAACACAACAATATAGTCATCCTTGTCAGGGAGGGAGGGAACATTGGGCTGTTTATTTCAATGATAGTTTTAGTTTATAGTATTTTTCAAAACATACTCAAAATCGTAAACGATGGGTGATTTCGTAGAGAAATGTTACTGTTTTCAATATTTTCAAAATACTAAAATAACCCTAAAAATATACAAATTCCCCGATATATTCAAACGACCGGAAATTGAGACTTCACACCTCTGCTAACATTTTCATACGGAGAGAAGGGGTCAACTTATGCTAGATTTGGGATGTATTTGTAAAATACTACATATGTTCACATATCTTTACGGTCAAACATTGTCAGAAAATCATAAAAATTCCGGAAAATATTAACATACGAATAAGGTTTACGACCTCACTAGAATTTTATGACTTGAATAATAGAGGTTTGGTGAATAGTTTTTTTTTATAGCATCACGCAATCTCGTAGCCAGATTATCAAGATAGTTAATCTTAGTTCTTATTGCTAATTTCGCTTGTTTTTTTATTTCCATTTTGGCAGCATTTCATGCTTAATAAACCAACCAATCACAATTAAAGAAAAAAAGTCTCCAAAGTTGTTATTGCTAATTTATCTTTTGACTTTTCCAGTTACTTTATGTTCTGTTGTGTTTGTCAGTTCAAATAAAGAAATAGGATTTTTACCATTAAGAAGACATTTTCTTACATATTTTTTGTGAATTAATGTTTTATTAAACCTTAATCTAATTATCTATCCATTAGTTTGTCCATATATCTATCTATTAGTTTGTCCGTATATCTATCTATTAGTTTGTCCGTATATCTATCTATTAGTTTGTCCGTATATCTATCTATTAGATTGTCTGTATATCTATCTATTAGATTGTCTGTATATCTATCTATTAGTTTATCATATCTATCTATTAGTTTGTCCGTATATCTATCTTTTAGTTTGTCCGTATATCTATCTATTAGTTTGTCTGTATATCTATCTATTAGTTTGTCCGTATATCTATCTTGTAGTTCGTCTGTATATCTATCTATTAGTTTGTCCGTATATCTATCTATTAGTTTGTCCGTATATCTATCTTTTAGTTTGTCCGTATATCTATCTATTAGTTTGTCTGTATATCTATCTATTAGTTTGTCCGTATATCTATCTTGTAGTTCGTCTGTATATCTATCTATTAGTTTGTCCGTATGTATTATTTTTTAAAAATGTTATGTAACCCCCCCCCCCCCCCCCAATCATATTTCTTAAAATATCTTATACGTGAGTCACACACAAAGTAGAGAAACAGGTGCACATATATTGTTAATGAATTCTGGCGTGGGGGGGGGGGGGTTACAATGATGCATCAGATTCAGAAGTAGCTAATATACCAACCAAAGGTTTTTTTATAATATCTATATGTGATACTTAATATACCAACCAAAGGTTTTTTTATAATATCTATATGTGATACTTAATTTTTCAAAATATTGCTTGACTTTGGTGTATCAATGATCAGAAATAGCTATTTATTTATCTAATATACCAAACAAAATTTTTTTTTATAATAATTAATATAATATCTATATCAGTTACTTAAGTTCTCAAATTTAAAATATAGCTTGAATTTTCTAAAGAATAATTCTTACAACATTTCTGTACGAACACCTTGGCTGACCGTAATATCATGTTACCAGTTACTTACCACCACCCCCCCCCCCCATATTCCGAGGGTTAATCCCCATAAATCATACATTTAAATAAATACAGGAGACTTTATAATAATAATACTCGAGTCCCCTCCCTCCTCTTTACTACTTACTAGTTTTATGATAACGTTCATATTTTTTGAGGACTTTTATTGAATTTTGATTGGTTGGTTTATTAACTACAAGTGGCTTTGCCCCAATCCCCTAGGTGTCCCACCCCTCAAGAAAATAGTTATAAACCTTCCCGGGAACTATGAGAAGCTACCCTGTTAAGGAGAACCCGATCGGTTCAGCGGTTAGCGAGATCCTTCGTTACAAACAAACAGACATCGTTCTACGTTGCATGGATAGTGTCCAAACGTTCACCCCTAATCGTAATCTATAGAAGGGGTAATTTTGTTTACCATCATTGAGTATGTACATCAATCAATCTCCCATTGTCTTATCCCTTTAGATTTCTGCGATAATTAAATTTGGGTATGGTCCCAAATGGATAGCTTTTTTGTTAATTGGGGCATGTGAGAATTGTCCTATCGATTTCAAATATTAGATGGGGATTCCTGTAATAGTTAGGTACGATTTAGAAAGCGCAGCAACTCTGTAATCATTACCAGAACGTCCGTACGTTCATTTTAAACATGTTGATTTTTTTACTTTTTTAACAACAAATTTTTATGTGATCTAATTATCCGATTGATTTGGTTTTTGTATATTGATTCCTGGGACAATAGTAAAATAAAGTACAATATAATAAGCGAAGTAACTATAATGAAGTCCTAAAAACGTAAGTATGTCTATAAACATTATCCTGTATCAAGCATTTTTTCAACAAATTTATACATATATTTTCTGATTATCCAGTTTTGACCATATACAAGTGTTAATGTCCGTTTGTCCTACCATTTTAGTGCTTTGCTTTTATGAATATTGTCATTCTTGTTGTATTAGATTTTGATAGGTTACATTAGCTAGGTTAAGTTGGGTTAGGTCAGTGGCGCGACAAAAAAAGTTTGAGTATGGGGAATGTTTTTACCCATAATCAGGCACAACTAAGGGATTAGATAATGGTGATAAATAAAGTTACCCCTATTGTGGATTTAAATTTTTAATTTAATTGATTGAAGTTTGGGCACAACTAGTTAGAAACCAAAAATTCAAAATCTCTAAAATTATCCAAAGTTTTTTTTATAAAATGTCCCCTCCTTCCCTGGGTATATATCTAAATGATCCTTTTAATCCAGTTAAAATAAAACATATCGTGTTAATACCAACTTTTTATGGATATTAAAATAAAAAAATTATTATGAGATTAATTCCAGTATAGTTGGCTTTAAGGTCCGAAATCTTAGGCTATCAAAACAAGTAAAATGTTTTACTTTATAATTAAATATCTTTTGAAAGTTGTCTATAAAACGACAATACACATTATTTTTAAGTATGGCTCAGAACCAGCAGAAATTAAAAGTATACAATGCCATAATGGAATAGTTATTTATTGCATCGTATTATCAACAGCGTTCCAACTAAATTAATATTAATATTGAATCATATAATGTAAAGCCCTACCCTATACCAATTCACCAAGTTGAACTGGTTATAAAACTTTGGGTACAAGTGTAATTTACGGTCCAATGGCACTTCCCTCCTTGTTTGCTCAAACAAATGCATCATAAAAACGTTTTAAGAAATAAAGCCAAACATTAACCCATTGACTAATTTAAAAAAGTAAATTTGAATAACAAAATGATTTGCTCATAAAAAAAATAAAAAGGGTGGGGTCAAAATAGGTAAACAAGGATGACAACATCCATAAAAGCTAAGCTCTGAAAAGGTGTGATGAATGAACATTAACACTTTTAGGGTGTCAGAACTAATTAATCAGAATATAAATGTTTAAAAGTTGAAACAAAATTTTAAGTAAATTTGTTGAAAAACTGCTTAAATACAGAATAATGTTTAAGGACATACTTACATTTTTATAGATGCTACGCTTACAAAATTGTACTTTGTTGTCCTAGGAATCAGTATTCCAAAAATCAGATCAATCAAATAATTATATAACACAAAAATTTGCTGTTTAAATGGACGTACGGTCATTCAGGTAACAATCATAGAGTTCTTATGATTTCTAAAGTCTACCTATCTACCACAAGAATCACCATACAAATTTTGAAATTGATAGAAAAATTCGGACATGCCTATTTTAATTTAATTTAATGCATATTTAAATTAACACTCAAAATATTTTTTAATTTATATGTCCGTCTGTCTGTCCGTCAGTTTGTCGGTCTGTGACTGTCCATCTGTTTATGTCTGTATGTCTGTCAATACCTTTTCGTTAATTTAGGCATGTTAGAGTTGTTCTTTAAATTTTTTAAAGGTTTCAGAGTTTTAGTGCTCAACAAGGTACCCTGAGTGAAAGCGCCAATTTTAATTGGGATAAAAAAAATTAATTTTTAATTGAAATACATCCCCAATGATGATAATAGTTATCTATTGCATCGTATTATAGACAGCATTCCGCGGATAGTAAATTTAAAAATTAAAAGATTAATTACAGTTTTGTTAACCCTGAGGGGCTGAAGCCCTGGGCTTACAAATCTGGCATTGATATTATGTTTTTATTTTCATTTTAATATTCATATAAAATTGTCTAACATTTTTCCAGTATGGCTTTGAACCGGTATTAATCCCGCGTATATTAATTTCAAAGCCATACTGAAAATAAAATTACCCCTGTTGTAGATTAAAATTATTGATTGGGCAATACTTGTTCAGAACCAACCAATCAAAATTAGACAAAAGTACCCAAAGTTTTTAAGCTAACCATAGAGCAAGGATAGTAATGAAGCTTTGGATACCTGTGTAAATACAGTCCAGTGTACTCTCCCTCCTTAGGTAAAAATGTAATTTACTGCTCAATGATCCCTATATCCCTGGGTATGATGTGTCTACAAAAAGACAGTGTCCAAACTTTTCCACCGATTATTTTAATCTAAAAAAAGGGGTCCCATTTTTATAATTGTAATTGTGCTGTGCATATTGTAAACAGTTATCGCGCAATCAATGTTTTTCTACAATATAATACATGTTTTTTCAGTATGACTCATAACCTATCAAGAGGGAAAACTTAGATTCGTAGCCACACTAAAACAGTTATTTATAGTATCGTATTATAAACATTAAACAGCTTTCCGTGGATTTTAAAATGTACCATTGTAAGAGTAAAAATATTTTAAAAATAATTATTAAAAAAACTTCATTTTATTTGCTCAAAGATATGCCTCAAATAAAAAACGTTTTAAGTAAAATGCCACCCCCCTTCTCCTTATACAACCTATCCTGACAACCTGACCCAAAATTAAAGGTTTCAGTGCTCATCAAGGTACTTCGAGTGAAAGTGTAAATATTTTATTTTATAGCATCCCATTTATGGATTAATTTTTCTTGTTTTTACTTTAAACTAAATTTTCGTTTTTACAAGGAATCTTAAAGAATAAGACAATGGACGATGAATTGATGAAAATTTCCTATTTACAAACAACTTTGAGGACTTAACTAATCAAAATTCAATAATTTATCATTATTATCTTAAGTGTTCAAACGTTTCCAACCCTAATTGAAATCTACAGAAGGGGTAATTATGTTTACCATCAATATGGATGTATAATAATTTAACGGCTATTGTCTTATCCCTTTAGATACCTGCGATAATAAATCTTTAATATAAGTACCTAAAGCTTTTGGGCCAACATCTTCGCTTAATCGCTGTACAATATTTTTTTTTGGGGGGGGGGGCGGGGAGGAAAAATTTATGTCACCTGATTAAGGAAGGGAAACTGGAAGGGTCAACTTAACTGAACTCACATGAGAAATATGAGATCTTCATACAGAACAATAATTTTCTATAATTAGGGTCAGTTTGTCCGTCCGTAACAAACGGATAGCTTTTTTGGTAATTTAGGCATTTGATTCCATCGACTATTCTGAAACTATTTAAGTGTTATTATCCGTTTGTTATACAGTTTCAGAAATCGTTTTAATCTTACAGAACAATAGCTTTTTTATAATTAGGGCTGGTCAATCCGTAAGAAAGCGGATAGCTTTTTTCATTTCTGGTAATGTAGGCATTTGCTTCCTGTATCCGTTTGTCATAAAGTTTCAGTACTAGTTTTTATGGATGTTTTAATCCTTGTTAATATTCCCCAATATACAAGGTATATTGATAAAAGGGTCAACTTAGTCACGTGAACAAGGACAATATACATTTTAACCCCCCCCCCCCCTTTCATATTCATATTTGACTTGCAACTTTGGATGGAAATATAAATACCCTTTAGGATTTAACTTTCACTTGACCTATACTCCCCCCCCCCCACCTCTTTTAGCAAAAGTTGACCGATGACATATCATATCATATATTAGGGGAGGGATCTTTTACAACGAGACTTAAATAAATATAAGAAGAGTAAGTATTTAGAAAAAAATAACCTATATAATACTAATAGGATAATAGTTCAGATATTTCTTAATCTTAAGCTACTGACCAAAAAAACAAAAATAACAACACGGCACAAATTTTAAATGTTGAATGTGCGTGTGTGCGTCTGTTTTGATCTAGCTGACCTTTACAGGGTAGCTTCTTATAGTTTAATTCGTATATTTATCTTTCTTTTTTGCTTTTAAAAATTTATGTATTTATTAATGTTAAGCTTCAGACAAAAGCCAACAAAAAAAAACTTTTGCTAGAAATATGCGAAGGTTCCGTGATCATATGAACAGGCTATTTTATTTGAGAAATCCACTATTTTTTTAAAAACTCAAATTGCCCAATAAAATCAAACGGTCTAGCTAAGTTTTTGAAAGGGATAATTAGTGATTTACAACGATATCCTGGCCGTATGAAAATGTATAGCTATTTCAATATTTATCAAATACCTATTTAACCCCTTTCTTTCACACGTTTAACCCCCAGTATGAAAATGAGGGAATTTAGCAATATTTGGCACCAATTTTAATATTTTGAAGCCGTAAATTAGTTTTTGAAACTAACGATATGACTGGTTTATTTCTAATTATCAGATTGATCTGATTATGGTATACTGATTCCTGGGACAACAAAGTACAATATCATAAACGAAGCTACTTTATAATCAAGTCCTAAAAATGCGAGTATGTCCTGCATCAAGCAATTTTTCAACAAATTTACTTACAAATTTGCATCGACTGTTCTACATTTATAATCTGATTATTCAGATCTGAAACCATACAAATGTTAATGCTTTTTTGGCGTACCGTTTCAGAGCTTCGTTTTTATGGATTTCATCCTTGTTTCTCTTAACAAAGTTATAAAACTTAATTTCCATTTACAGATAAGGTCAAATAGAATAAAAAGACCAATGTTGTATATTTTTGAAATATTTCTAAATATTGTTCCATTTGGTAATTGATTTTAAAAGCGAAGCTTTTCTATAAGTATGGCTGTTCCGTACGTCCGTCCGTCCGTACGTCCGTCCGTCCGTACGTCCGTCCGTCCGAGATAGATTGCTTTTATTCGTTAATTTAGGCATGTTAGAATTGTCCTATCGATTTCAAACTTTGCATGATGATTCCTGTAGTAGTTATGTACGATTTAGAAAGCGTAGCAACTCTATAATCTTTACCAGAATGTCCGTAAGTCCATTTTAAACATGTTGATTTTTCTACTTTTTTAACAACTAATTTTTTTGTGATCTAATTATCCGTTTGATCTGATTTTTTGTATATTGATTCCTGGGACAACAAAGAACAATAGTAGAAGCAAAGCACCTCTATAATCAAATCCTAAAAATGTAAGTATGTCCATAAACATTATTCTGTATCAAGCAGTTTTTCAACAAATTTGCTTACAATTTTGCTTCGACTCTTTCGATACTTTTATATTCTGATTATTCAGTTCAGACACTATACAAGTGTTAATGTCCGTTTGTCCTACCGTTTCAGTGCTTCGCTTTTATGGATGTTGTCATCCTTGTTTTTATAATAGATTATTATAAAATTATTCTTTATTTCTTGCTGACCTATATTTTCTAATGTATAGCTCATTGAGCTATTATTTTGAAAATGTCAATAGTTATAAAGTAGAATTCATATTGTTCAACATTTTATTCAACATTTAAAATTATACAGAGTTGTAAGGTTTTTCTGTTCGAAGGTGAGTTCTTGTAGGTTTTTGTGCTTTTCAAGGAAGTTTTAAAATTATATTGCTTGTTTTTTCTATTTAACAATAAATTATTCCTTATAGCCATGTAAATCCTGTAGTTCAATAATAGTTATCAATCGCATATTATTATAGACAGCTATCCGCAGATATTAAAACGATTAAAACATGTTTTGTTTACCACATGGGGCCGAAAGTCCGGGGTAGCAAAACTGGTATTATTTTTATGATATTTATTTTGATATTTGTGGAAAATTGTCTGTGATAGGATAATATACAAGATTTTTCATTATGACTGAGAACCGGTTCTAATCCAGCGGATAAAATCGGTTTCGAGGCCATATAAATACTCATTCTGATATTGTTTTAGTGATTTTTTCTTCTTGTTGTGTTAATTTTAACAAAGTAATTGAAGTATTGCTTCGCTAGTTTTGCATTTATTAATCCTTGATAATACAATTGTATAATTTTCATTTATATAACATTTTCAATCCTATTCAAAGAAAAATGATTGAAGTTTTTTCAATAAATCTATAGATGAATGTTTGTATAACATATTTTAATGAAAAGGATTAATAAAAAATAGAATATTATATTCATTATTATAGAAGGAGATTTATGTTGGTTTGGTTTAAATATATATTGTTGTATTTTTCCCTGTTAACAATTTTGGGTTCTTAATGGGTAAAAAAAAGATCAAATCAAAGAACATTAATTGGTAAACCTAGTTTAACCGCTTCTCCTATTTTTTTGTTTGGTTTTGATAGAGTAAAGATCTATACAGTAGCTGTGAACTTATTTTTTTTTATGATAATTTGACTAATTTTGTATACTTATTCATTTTTTTTCATTTGTTTATGTTGTTGTTTTCTATTACAGATTCCATAAATAATGAAGATTTTTATCTTTGAAATATATTTCGTTATGAAGCAGCAGTAGTTACTATTTTTTTATTTATGGTTTAGATAGATTTATAACTGTTCAGCGTGATTTGTGATGCAGTTTAACACAGCTATTTTAAACCAACTAATAAAACTTTAATACAAGTACAAAATGATTTGACACTCAACGAATGAGAGAACTTGTTTATCAAAGATAATTTACAGTCCAAATTTCCCTCTCTACCTGTATATTGATAAAATATCAGCACAATCATATAGGGATTATTATACATTCCTTCTAAAAGGTTTTGCATAGGAGGACTCACCACGAAGAAAGTATATTTGTATTGAAGAGAGGATTGTATTAAATTATATTTTAGTAAATTTCTATTTTGCCTATTCATATTTTATTTGGCGGGTAATGTTTATCGCCTCCTCCCACCCTAAGCATCCTTACCATTTCTGACATTTGTGCATCCTATTATTTGCTTAACAAAGCTTTGATAGTCATACATACAGGGTGGGGCAAATAAGACCGGACAAACTTTAAACGGCCATAGCGCCAAAACTACTTGACCAATCAGGACGTTTGACCCCACTATAAAAAGCTTAGGTAATTACCTTTTAGCACAAAAAAATCTTTGTTTGAAGATAGGCTCGTACTCCGAGCTGGCCGCGCTTATGTTCAACAAGGCAGATTCGAAATGCGCCGGTGGAATAATCTGGATCCTCGACTAGGGCCCACTAAATCGGATCTCAGCCCATCTGTAGATGAGGTAGAGTTATGCAACTTGCTGGGGATACTGTTAGATACATAAATAAGACACTCGAAAAGACTAGAGCTCTCTATCTAAAGTGGCTTGGCTGTAGTACTCCGGCAAAGTGAAACGTAACAGATTTAAAGATGTCAAAAATTGTGTGAAATCGTGAAAATTTCTCGATTCTCGACGTTAGAGACCCATATGGAACTTAAAAACTCATTTTAGACTATGGATTGCGCTGACAACCCTAGCTGAATCTTCATGCCATTTCCAAAAAGGTATAGAACGTCGTTACAGCTCAACTGTGGTCCAAATAAGAGCCTCCGTGTCAAAGGGTAGCGTTAAAGTTGGGTGAATTTGGATCCTGCGGCTACTCACGTTCCTAAGGAAATGGGGCCTCCCAGCAGCCTGATCTTAATTCAATGGACTTTTGGGCCTGGGGCTACTTTGAAGCATGCACCAATAGACTTGCCTATACAATAAAGACCTCCCTCATTGCCACCATCAAGGAGAAATTCGCCAGCTTGGACAGGGACATGGTGACCAGGGCCTGTGGGCGGTTCAGGGGGCGGGTGAAGGCGGTGATTGAGGCTGGCGACGATTTAATTGAATAATCTAATAGTTATATACCTATTTTGCTTGCCAGTTTTTAAAATTCAATAAAATCTTTAAAATTGACGATTTTATGTTCATTTGTTTATAAGTTAGAATTTGTCCGGTCTTATTTGCCCCACCCTGTACATATGTTTTTGAATGGGTTTAGGCTTTTGGTATCAGCAAATAAACAAGCTTCGATATGATAAGGGTGTTTTTCAAATGATACTCATAAAAGTTACATAAAAAAGTCCACTACAAAAATATACAAATGATGATTTGTGTGAATTTGTAGTAAGGAATAGTTATTTAACGCATCGTATTTTAGACAGCTTTCCGCATATATTAAAATTTAAAAAAAAAATAACATGAAATATCATTATTTTTATTTTAGTTTCCTTGAAAATTGTCTGAATTACGATGCTATACTTGCTTTTTCAGTATGGCCGAGAAACGATTTTAATCCTGCGGTTATCAAATTGTTTCGAAGCCGTCCTGGAAAGACTTTTAAATGAGTAAACGTAGTGGGACAAAGTGACTAAAAAATCAGCCATATGACGTCATAAAAAATGGGTGAGATGAGAGGAGAAGTGGGGGGAAAAAAACCTAAAAAATATATGGATAATCAATCATTTTTATGACGTCACATGGCTGATTTTTGAGTATTTTTGTCTCTCTACTGATTAAACAAGGCAGAAAAATTATCCAAAACATTTATTACTGCCCAGTTTAAAATGTTTGATATTTTCTGTATTGTATAAACACATATTTATTATGTATTTGATATGTTTTACATTAAAACCACCCCATATTGCACTGCCTAAAGCTATTTTATACTCTAACCCCCCCCCCCCCCCAACATAACCCTTTACATAATAGGAATTAATGTTTGATATGAATTGGAAATATCGACAAACACTTATTCAAACAAACAAAGGATCAAAAGTATCATATATAGGAATTTTATTTTCATCTATAATACAAAGTAGCTTGATGGCTGTCCGTCCGTCTGTCTGTCCCTTAAGATCTCGGTAACCACTGAACCAATTGGATTCTACTCTTAAGGGAATATACCTACTGGTCCTGTGGTGGTTTTAGGCTACCCCCTTAAAAAAAAATCCCCTCGCATTTTTTTTTTAAATATGGTACTTATGAGGTACTTATTAAAAGCGAAGCTTTTCTGTATAATTAGGGTCGGTCCGTCCGTCCGAGATAGTTAGCCTTTATTCGTTAATTTAGGCATGTTAGAATTGTCCTATCGATTTCAAACTTTGCATGGTGATTCCTGTAGTAGTTAGGTACGATTTAGATAGCGTAGCAACTCTATAATCGTTACCAGAATGTCCGTACGTCTATTTTAAACATGTTAGTTTTTTTTACTTTTTTAATAACAATTTTTATCTAGCCTCATATACCTCCTTTCAAAATATGATAGTTAAATCCTGACAAAGGTACATATAAAGCTTGAAAAAAAATAAAAAGCACGATGTTATGAGTAAAATAAGTTTTAGAAAGATTTTCCTACAGGCAAAAAATCTCTTTTATTTAGATATCAAAGTTTGGTAACAAACTAGAGTCTTTGATAATATCAAGTGAAACTAATATTTCATTTCTGAAGGCATTTATGTCCTTTGAATGAATATTAAGTTATTTAAAAGATTTTATACAAACTTATGCAGTATATTATTCTTAATTATTGAAATTTCTAAAATGCACAAATCTTAAATGGTTTAAGACCATTTGTCTTTATTTGATCTAATATTTGAAATGTTTTTATCCTTGTTCATTGATACAAAACTCTGAAAGGTACTTGTTAAACATGAAAAAATCAATAATATTTCTCGGGTGACCGCTGAGATATCTATGGGTCATCTAACCCACAAATCGCCGCCTAAGAGTGGAGGGGTAGGGGGGGGGGGGGGTAATCGGGGAATGGGGAGAGATTAAGTTACTACAATGGTTTGGACAAGTGGTTGCGCGCAAGGGGGAAGGAGAAATGAGTAATCTTTAAGAGGAAAAGGGATAATGCGGGTGAATGGAAAAGGTAAGGGGGAAATGGTATATAAAGAGCATGGGTCAAGCGCAAGCTTTAGTTGACCGCAACCATTTCACATCCCACAGTACATTTATACTTTCAAAACAAAAAATACAATGGCCCCTAAGCCTAAGTTAGTAGTGCTACACCCAGTTCATGGATATAAGATAAAACCTGCTCAGGACCTTAAAACAATGAAACGCAATGCGCGGGAGCGAAACCGCGTCCAGACCGTCAACTGCGGCTTTGAACGGCTGCGCCTGATGGTCCCGTCGGCCGCGGCAGACAAAAAGATGTCCAAAGTGAACATTTTAGGACATGCTGTGGAATATATTCATTGTCTGCATAGTTTTCTACAACAGTGCAATAATGCCGGACACAATATGGCCAACCAAATGCCGAGCCCTGCAGGGTTTATGAGCCCTAACCCCGCCATGCATCATATGAACCAAAGTATGACCAGTGAATATTATGGCCATCAAATGGCGGGTCCTATGTCGCCAAATGTCTTCAGTCCATCTCACAATGTATACGCCAACCAAATGGCATCGCCGGCGGCGGGTTATACAAGCCCAATGACCCCGCCGTCCTCCATTGATCCAGCCGCCAACCGTTTCTGTATGACCCCAGCTGGAAGCAGCCACAGCAATTATGACGACAGCGGCATTTATTCACCAAAATCAAGCTTTACACCAAACTCCAACTTTTCTCCCGCCAATTTCACGCCGTCCTCCGCGCAATACTCGCCAATGGCGGCTACCGGCGCCGCCCCACTCACCCCAGAATTTTCTCCCTATTACAACACCAACGAAGCTTCCACCTCACATTTCAATTTCCAGGGTTGCGGTGCAGAAAATAACCGAAGTGAACATGAGAAAATGCGCCAAACCCAAATCAGCGAGGAAAGCAGTGATGACGATCTTTTGGATGCCATTGCCGAGTGGCAAAATGAACCTGCTACCACATTCGCCTAATTGCCATTTGCTTGTGGCAACAAACATATACTTTCAGAAATTTTTCAATGCATTATTAGCTGTGATATTATATTTTGTATCAATTCTATGTATTTATTTACTATTATGTGCCTTTTTATACAAATAAAAAAAGTCAAATTTGAAATAATGCCTTATTTATTTGGTTTAAAAAATAAATATAGAAGCTTGATAATATCATTAAGGAGCGAGGCTATAGGTTGTAAGGAACTAAAAGCAAACTATTCTTTAACTTTTACTCTTTAAATAACTTTGTCAGATCGACTGGCTTTCAAATTTATTTTCAACAATAGTCTGTTTCTCTTATATCAAGGAACATGAAATCTATGAGAAAATGAGTTTTACTCAGTTGCTATCAGGGATAGACAGCTGAAGTTCTATTTTGCTAATTGAGGTGTTGTCATCCTTGTTTATTAGCTAAAACCTAATAAAAAATGTTAATATTTATAATCTAAACTAAACAATTCACAAACATTTTTTTGGTATAGTCCCTTTCGTGGCAACGCATCTTAAGGGGCGATTATTTATTTTTCACAGTAGCTTTTCTCCTATTCTTAGCCGCTGCAAGTGGCTCTAACCCTGTGGGGCAATCACCTATCCCAATATAACCTAACCTAATCTTAAATAACCTTAAAAAGCCATTTAAAAAAAGACGAATCGCCCCTTAAGGAGCATTGTCACGAAAGGGACTACTCCATATTTTTTTAAAGAACAAACACAGTCGGTTTTGAATTTTTGATTGGTTGATTCATAAGGTTGAGTTTCCAAACGTTGCAATCACTAATTAAATAATTTTGTGTATCAGCATTTGGGTATGTACATTAATTTATCGGCCATTGTCTTATCCCCTTTTGATCCCTGCTCAATAATAGATAGAATTTTAGAAAGGACGGACTTTTAGAACTATGGAGTATTTTTGCCATCTGGGACGAACAAAGTATAATACAAGACACTAAAAAGTATTATACAATACACTAAAAACACATAAATGTACAAGTTAGCATTAAAAAGTTATAATTTATGTGAAGGAAATGTGTACTCAGTGATAAATAAATATGAATATGATAAACAAGGACAACTTAGTGTACAAACTTCACATGAAGTGCAGAAATTTATAAAAAAAAAAAGATAAATAATATTTTTAAATACAATTAAACCAATATTTTGAACAAATTATGGCAAGTAAACCAATTTTTAGTAGTAAAAGCTACTCTATAATTCACCTTGTCTGTCCGTCAGTCAGTCCATTACGATATGAGGAAAACGTGATTTTCTTGGCTTCTATTGAAAGTTGCTACTTAAACTTTAAATGACATATACGCATAAAGTCTATACATTCTTTCGCCCTTCTGTTTGTCGGCCATGCTGTACAATACATAGACTCATTTCTTATAGGATTCATGCTTTTCTTTTGGTTAAGGCATATTATCTCTTTTTATTTTCTTTGTTGTGACAACTGACCATTTGTCCGGTTGCCTATTCAATAATTTTTTTTGCATTGCCACTTATGATATTATCATCCTTGTTTCTATTATAAATTTATATCTTAAATATCATAAACAAGTAATAATGCATAAAATAAACTACTTTCTGATGTACTATAAATTGTATGATTATAGAATAGCTACTTTTTTTAAAAATTATATACCATGTACATGGATTATATTTGTTACAGAGTATCAATGCTGATAATAAAAACGCCTCCTTTCGCACGTGTCGATCTAAATGAAGTATTGAAGGTTGATTTTGCTACATTTGCAAAGTTTTTAAAATGAAAGTTGATTAATATAAAATAATAATAAAAAAAAAATTAGCAAAATGTCTCATCGAAAGGTGCAAATAATTTTAAAGAATTATTAAATCAAGTCCGGGGAATCAAAGGATAACTTAAGATACTGAAGACTAATATACATTAGCAAGAAAGAAATAAAAGTTAGCTAGAAAGACATATTTCTAAGTTTATGTAGTAGTTTGCTGTTGAAATTTATATATTAATCTTTGTAATGAACAACCCCACCCCCTTGGATATCTGTTTGCAAATGTTTTAGATGTTTTAAGTCACCCCCCAACCATTAAAGAGATTTAGCCTAATGGTTTTTATATTAATCTTGTGAAAACAAAAAAAACGTTCATATCACCTCTCTGAGAAGAGACCCTGAAAACAAGGGCTACTAATTTAACCCTAGAAATAACCAACAAGCAAAATGATAAAAAAAATTGAATTTGGGGTAAAAATAAATAGGTAGATATTACAACTAAAAAACTTAAAAATAACATAAATTTTTGTTATTTTTCATATTAATCTTATTGTTTATTCAGCTTCTAAAACGTTTAAACTTTTCAAAATAACTTTGACTATTTTGCAATGGTTTAATAATCATCAAAATATTTTATTATTTGTCCAAAGATTATCAATATTATGACATATTGTAAATGTAAAGACAGTTTTAGACATATTTTACTTGATAAAAAACATTAGATTCTCACAAAAACATAAATTATTAATAAAATTTTATGCATTAGAAATGTTCATAAATTCACATTTATAAGAATGTACATAAATAAGGATGACAACTTCCATAAAAGCGAAACTCTGAAACGATATTACAGACGAATATTAACTCTTGTAGAGTGTAAAAACTGAATACTCAGAATACTGTATAAAATTCGAAACAAAATTGTAAGTAAATTAGTTTAAAAAATTCTGAAATATAGGATAATGTTTAAGATCGTGCTTACATTTTTGGACATTATCATAGAGATGCTTCGCTTATAATATTGTACTTTGTTGTCCCAGGAATCAGTATTAAAAAATAGATCCATGGGATAATTATATATTATAATAATTTGTTGTTCAAAAAGTAACCTAGTAATAGTGTCTAACTTTTTATATTTGTGAGTAACAAAAATCGAAGGATGAGAGGGGAGGTGGGAAAGGAAACCCCTAAAAAAGAGATGGATTTTTGTTACGTCACAAAGATAAAAAGTTAGACACTATTACTAGGTTCTAAAAAATCAACATGTTTAACATGGACGTACGGACATTCTGGTAATAATTGTAGAGCTGCTTCTGAATTTTACGGAAAAAGCTAACCGTTCCAGACGGATGGACCGACCCTAATTATAGAAAACTTCGCTTTTAACTAGGATAACAACTTCCATAAAAATTAGGTAAATTAACTTGAGCATAGAATTCAGACTTACGCTTAAGAAACGCTTTTGATATAACATTTTTATTGTTAATTAATAATAATCATAATAATTTAGCTTTTTTCATTTATGAAGCTACTCTATAATGTGAAATGATTTTGTTAAAAGTTTATTTCGCTATGATTTCTGCATTAATTCTATGCTTATAAATTCTCAGAAATCTTAATATGAACGATTAATTAGTATATGATAAATGATTAACAGCATTACCACTTCCGTAGATTATTATCATCGCCAAATTCACAGCTACTTTGAACCAACCAAATAAAACGCCAAAAGTGCGATGTTCCTCTTCCCTAGTTTAAATCTCCGAGAAAATAATTTCATAGTAATTTTGAAAAATTATGAAATTTTTCAAAGATTTTCATGGTTGTGTATAACTTTAAGAACCAATAATAATAGATAATGGGTGCTATATCCTATTTCTTAACCAAACAAGGATGACATCATCCATAAAAGCGAAGCACTGAAACGGTATGACAAACAGACATTAACACTTGTAGAGTGTTTGAGCTGAATAATCAGAATATTAATGTTTAAGAGTCAAAGAAAAATTGTAAGTAAATTTGTTGAAAAACTGCTTGATACAGGAAAATGCTTATCAAAATACAAACATTTTTAGTACTTGATTATAGAGTTGCTTCGCTTGTAATATTGTACCTTGTTGTTCCAGAAATCAATACACCAAAAATCAGAACAATCGGATAATTATATCATATAAAATTTTTTGTTAAAAAAACATGTTTAAAATTGACGTAGGGACATTCTGGTAATGATTATAGAGTTGCTTCGCTTTCTAAATCGTACCTAACTACTACAGAAATCACCAAACAATTGAAATCGATAGGACAATTCTAACATGCCTTAATAAACGAAAAAAGCTATCCGTCTCAGACGTACGGACAGACATACGGACGGACCGACCAACCCTAATTATAGAAAAGTTTCGCTTTTAACAATACTACCAGATTTTTATAACAACTTAAAACCACAGTAAGACAGTGGGTTATATACCTTTAACATTCGATGTGATTTACTTTGAAATGACAATGCCGGAACTCATATTTATAGCAGGGAAGGAGGGGACATTGGAAGGTTAATTATGCTTAGCTGGATCTTTAAATCATTTCAACGGTGCGCCAAATCGGGGTGCGCCGAATTTCAGTCAATCACAGCGCGGCATTTCGTAAAATGCTGTGCTCTCATTGATGAAAAATTGGCTCATCCCGATTTGGCGCACCATTGAAATGATTTAAAGATCCAGCTCTTGTCTCCAAATTTTGACATATACATACGTTCTCTCATTCATTGGCTTAAAAACTTTAGGGATTTAATTACTGATTGGTTGGTACAAAATGTAGTATCAAAACCAAAGTGACTCATATACAGAAGGGGTAATTTTGATTATCACATTATGAAGAGTATATTTTTTATCCCTCAAGGTCCATAAATTGATGTGCATTATATATAATACACATTTAATATCTTTGTGGTGGTGTGAAATAATTTCCGCACATGTAACACAGTACCAAATCATAATAATTGCATATTATTCAGGGAGAGAGGAGACAATGGACTCTGGGTTATACTAGTATCCAAAGTTTTATATATACCTTCTCTAATTTGTTGGCTGAAAACTTTGAGTTTTTAATCACTCTTGATTGGTTGATTTATACTAAAAATGTCTAAACCCTTTGATTAAACAATATTTCATTCTACAGAAGGGGTAACTTCGTTTCTCATCATTGGGGATAAAAAAAAACCGTTTCATTATCCATCTTCTTATCCCTAAGATCCCTCCATATTTCTAAGAAAGCAGAAATTCTAATTTTCATGATCAAAACACATGAGGCCCATATTAGCAACAGTGAATGTATCAAGTATAGATGTATAATCCTTACAACTATCTGGACCAAGTGTTGGGGACCCTTTTCGTCTGCTATGAATTGCTTTCTCATTCGCTTTTATTGCAAATTGGCTGTGTTAATATTTACGATGCTATTTGCTGATATCCAAAGACCCTATTCAAAGTCGGGATAGGGTCCATGGGTAGAAGTCTATATTCTTTAGCCCCTTCTCTCTCTATAGTTTTACTATAATCAAGAAACCTAAATTGACGATAAATGTTATATCCACTTTTGCTGAAAGTAATGCACACCGTTTGTGGTATCGTGAAAAAAAGTTTCAAAATTTCGGATGTTATCAAATCATTTTGGGGGTGAAAGTTGCGTTTTACATCTAACCCATAATTTACTAAACTTTGGTTAAACAAATTCACGCTGGAAATTTGTTTTAGATCTTGTTAAAAGCGAAGCTTTTCTATAATTAGGGTCGGTCCGTACGTCCGTCCGTCCGAGACGGATATAATTGTGTCAAAACTTATATTTTCATATATGTACATATATTCAGGTTTGAAACTCTACAACAGTTAATGTTCGTCTGTCATACCATTTCAGAGCTTCGCTTTGATGGATGTTGTTATCCTTGTTTAGTCATTGTTTAAACAAGGATGACAACATACATATAGGAAGCTTCCATACAAAAAAAATTAAACATAAAATTTAATGTATATTGTAAATACTCGCAGCTACGCACATAATGCCTCTAGGGAGACTTGTCGACCCTTCACTACTTTGATTTTATTAAGTGGTTTGTTAGTTTCAGGGGTCCTACTCCAAAATAGTTATTAAAGTTTCCTGGAACTGTAAAAAGCTTCACTGTAAAGAAGAACAGTTTCGGTAAAGAGGTTAGCGAGATTTTAATCTACAGACGCACAGATACACAGAAAGACATCCTGTTACTTCTATATGGAGATTTTAAAAAGTAGATCTTCAACATAGTTAGAACATCTTTTTGATTTCTAACTTTGTATAAAGATTCCTGTAACAATAAGATATATGATAGTAAGCGTAGCTACAATCATCTACAAATCCCAATTGTGTATGGTAAATGACCAAGGCATTCCTCCTATTTTTAATATTGATGTACTCATCTGACATAGGGGCATTGGGTATATTTTTTTAACGTCTTTTGTTATAACTCTAAGCTTGATTTAGTTAGTTTCGCATACATTATTGGTGTAATTCTTGTTAAACATAAACCTAAAAGTATATAATGTATAAAATTTTTGCCAAAAAATTATTGTATGAAATAGTTTCGGGCAATTTGCAAGCAATTTTCGAACATAAGTTTTTGGTATAATTCCATATTATTTTCCCTATTTTATCCAGAAAATATTAAATCTCGTGGATATGTAGACTAAATTATAGAAAAGAAAAAATGAACGTCTACACACAAAAATACCAACAATTGTGAACAAATCAA
Source organism: Acartia tonsa (assembly GCF_053477335.1). NCBI lineage: Eukaryota > Metazoa > Arthropoda > Copepoda > Calanoida > Acartiidae > Acartia > Acartia tonsa. Next base: position 6,578,355 of record NC_137266.1, read on the forward strand.
ATCACCTACTGAACTACTTTTTGTAATCATTTTTTATAAAAAAAAGTAACATGGTGATTGTCTGTCTAGCTAATCTAATATTAATCTACTTTACAGTGAAGCTTCTTATAGTTTCAGGAAAGGTTTATGACTTTTTGGGGGGAGAGTACCCCAATCCTTCCAAGAGATATCGCCCCTACAAAAAAATAACCCGCCCAAAATAAATATGTATTTTGGAACTTATGATTAAAGTCCCTCAACAGATTATGGCGTCGTACGATAGAATAGCCAATGAGAGGCCATTTAACTGTAATTGACCAATGGAAAAATTTATACTGGCCTCTTATTGTTTTTTTTTATCGTATGACGTCTTGATCTGTTGAGGTACTTTAATCATCTTCTGTATTTTAGGATGTGGTCACTAGTATCTTTAAAAGAAAAAATTCTTGCGATAATTTGTTGTTTAGAAAATTTGTTTCATTGAGCTGCGCCTTTTATGGTTGTTATCATCCTTGATTCTCAGTCTGACAGTTAAAGGCCATCTTAAACAAGAAAAACAAAAAGATTATCATTACTTATTCCAGGGAGGCAAGGGATAGAGGACTATATATATTATAATGTTAGCAAAAGATTTAAAACATTTTTGGTTCAGAACTTTGGGCCCATAATCAAATTTAATTTGTTGGTTCAAACTATTTTTCTAATAATTATGAAGTTTATATGGGGTAATTTTATTTTTTTAATTGGGGTTGTATTGTACATCAATTTATCATTCATTGTCTTATCTCTGAAGATTCCAGACTAAAGCAAAGAATTTCAAAATTTCCGAAATCTTGACAAATTTGGAGGAAACGGAATTTATGGAATTGAATGAGGGGAAGGGGTGGGGGCGATTCTTTCTATATAAATATTTAGCCTGGAAAGAAAAAAGATTCATAAGAATAAATACTACTTTTGGATAGATGATGATTTGTTTTTTTTCGTTTGGGTAGGGAAGGGCATGTAAACAGCCTAAAACCATCCCAAGAAAATAAAATAACGTATACAATCCCGGGACTATATGAAACTTACCTTAAACAGAGACCTCACTAACTAGAGGAGGACAGAAGAGGATTTGAAAAGAACCTGAAACGTTTATAAAGTTTCCTTGAAAAGTACAACCTATTCGGATAATTAATTTCCGAGATCTTAATACAAAAAAATCTTACTACTTTGTATTAAAGGATAGGATAGTAAGTTCTTTAATCTTTAATTTTCATAACAACATTTTCTCTCCCTGGGTATGGGTGGTAGGAAATAGTTACCCAGATAAAAACAAGGATGACAACATCCATAAGTAGCGAAGCACACAAATTCGTGGATGGGACTGACCGTCATTGTTTTCTTCAAACGACGAGAAATTAAATTTTGATATCTTTAACTGAAAAAATGTTGAAAATCCGACCATAAACACCAAAGATAAGGGGGAAAAATGTTGAAAATTAAAAAATAGTCTAAAACCTGCTAAAAAGCCGTCCGACCGCCATTGCTGTTTTATAGTTAATTGTGGTCCTTATTGATGGGAATGTTGTCAAAAAATTTCAGCATTCTATCTTTTATAGGAGCTGAGTAAATCCCATTTCCCCCATAGCGTTACGTACGGACGGACTGACAAATTGAATTATAGAGTAGCTTCGCTACTAACATTCTTTAGTGTCAGTAGTCAACATTTTTAAGGAAGTTTATCCCTCTAATCCCTTGTCCTATTTTGTTGGTAAATAATTGTTTGTCAAGGATGTAATAATTGGGAGGAGCGAGGTTTATGTCAATCATTTAAATTGGATAATTCCAAAATATGAATGGCATAATATTTTGTTTATAACTTCAAGATTATCTTGCATAATATTTTAAACTCTTGACTTAGAGTACATTTTATCAGGGAACTAAAGGGATAAGACAATGGCCAACAAATGTATGTACAGCTCCAATTATGTTACACAGTATTATTAGAATTAGTGGTTGAAACGTTTGACTACTCAACTTAATAAACCAACCAAATTAACTAAAGTCTCCAAAGTTCTTAAAACAACGAATAAGAAAACACTTTTATAAAAGTTTGGGGACTATTGTCCAATCTCTCTGACATTTTATGTTAGTTTTGCCATGCCCCCCTTTCAACGAAAAATAGCATAAAACATGTTGAGAAGATTTAATAACAATAATTTTAATATTAATTCTACAAAATGTACTCGATTTTCATATTTAAATTCTTTGTAATTTTTATATTGAAAAGACTAAAGGTATGACGATTTCTTTTGTCTCATTTTTTTTTGTTTTAATTAGTTTTATTTAATACAATTATACAGTACATAATACATATATCGCATAATAATATAGACAGCTTTCCGCCGATGTTAAAATTTCATGAAAAAATGCAGTATGGCTTAGATGAAATCATTTCCAATCTAACGGAAAGAAATAAGGTTCGAAGCTATAATGAAAATATATTTTTTAATTCCATTACCAAATCTACTTTTTTCTTAACTAAGCTTAGCAACTCTATAATCCTAACCACAAAGTCCATACGTCAAAATTAAACATGTTTTTTTTTGTTGGGTTTCACTTTTAAGGATCTTGTTTTATATATAAAACATTACATTATTATGAAGATTATTTTGGGTTAGGTGAATGCCCCACAGGATTAGGCAATTGGCCCCGCAGGGTTAGAGCAGGGGTTAGAAATAGGAGAAAATCTACTGTTAAAATACGACGAAACGCCCCTTAAGATGCGTTGCCACGAAAGGGACTATACCCGATTTTATTTTAATTTACTAAATTTATATTGGGAGGTAAGAAACAATGTATTTTCAATCTAAACCACATGAATAAAGATAATTATCTTAATCATGTTCTTTTTTTTAAAGCGAAGCTTTTCTATAATTAGAGTCGGTCCGTCTGTCCGTCCGTCCGTACGTCTAGAACGAAAAGCTTTTTCGTTAATTTAGGCATGTTAGAATTGTCCTATCAATTTCAAACTTTGATTCCTGTAGTGATTCGTGTGGTAGTTAACTCTATACTCGTTACCAGAATGTCCGTACGTCCATTTTAAACATTGATTTTTAACCTTTTTTAACTGCAAATTTGTATGTCATAAAATTATCTGATTGATTTGATTTTTTGAATACTGATTCCTAGGACAACAAAGTACAATGTTATAAGCTAAACATCTCTATAATCAAGTCCTAAAAACGTAAGTATGTCTTCAAACATATAACTGTATTTAAGCAGTTTTTCAACAAATTTAATTAAAATTTTGATTCGCCATTTAAACATTTATATTCTAATTTAATATTCGTTTGTTCTACCGTTTCAGAGCTTCGATTTTATGGATGTTGTCGTCCTTGGTGAATAGTAGACAATTATATTTATTGTATAAACAAGGATGACAACATCCATAAAAGCGAAGCACTGAAACGGTAGGACAAACGGACATTAACACTTGTATAGTATCTGAACTAAAAAATCGGAACATTGTAGGTAAATTTGTTGAAAAACTGCTTAAAAACAGGATAATGTTTATGGACATTGGACATGCTTACATTTTTGGACTTGATTATAGAGTTGCTTCGCTTATAATATTGTTCTTTGTTGTCCCAGGAATCAATATACCAAAAATCAGATCAAACGGATAATTAAAACACTTGAAAATTTGTTGTTAAAAAAGTAGAAAAATCAACATGTTTAAAATGGACGTACGGACATTCTGGTAATGATTATAGAGTTGCTACGCTTTCTAAATCGTACCCAACTACTACAGGAATCATCATGCAAAGTTTGAAATCGATAGGACAATTCTAACATGCCTAAATTAACGAATAAAAGCTATCTATCTCGGACGGACGGACGGACGGACGTACGGACGGACGGACGGACCGACCCTAATTATAGAAAAGCTTCGCTTTTAAAAAGGAAAGAGCTACACATATTACATTCATTATTTCCATGGATAAAAGATCTATTGTGTTGTTCATATATCAACATAATCATTATATAAAAGTAACAGGAGTACTTTGTGCATTTCTGTCTGTAGCTTAATAGCTCGCAATCGCTGGTTCGGCATCCTTAAAAGTAAAGCTTTTTTTTAGATCCGGGGTTTGTAACAATTTGGGGGCTCCCAAAAGAATTATAAAAATCATCACTTCATATTGTTTTTAATACAAACAAGGATGACAACATCCATAAAAGCGAAGCACTGAAACGGTAGGACAAACCGACATTAACACTTGTATAGAGTCTGAACTGAATAATCAGAATATAAAAGTATAAGAGTCGAAGCAAAATTGTAAGTAAATTTGTTGCAAAACTGCTTTATACAATACAGGATAATGTTTATGGACATACTTACATTTTTACGACTTGATTATAGAGTTGCTTCGCTTATAAAATTGTTCTTTGTTGTCCCAGGAATCAATATACCAAAAATCAGATCAAACGGATAATTAGATCACATAAAAATTTGTTGTTAAAAAAGTAGAAAAATCAACATGTTTAAAATGAACGTACGGACATTCTGGTAATGATTATAGAGTTGCTACGCTTTCTAAATCGTACCTAACTACTAAAGGAATCGCCATGCAAAGTTTGAAATCGATAGGACAATTCTAACATGCCTAAATTAACGACTAAAAGCTATCTATCTCGGACGGACGGACGTACGGACGGACGGACGGACGTACGGACGGACGGACGGACCGACCCTAATTATAGAAAAGCTTCGCTTTTAAAAAATGGAAATAAATCGGAGGGTCGACATAAACCCCCACACTTACCTCAAATGCCTCTAGGGGCGTAGTCACAAGTGATATATATACTGTCATAACCAAATAAAGCCAAAAAAATTGTTTTTTTTTTCACGATGCAAAGCCTTAACCCATGTAATGGCCATTTATATTATGCTGAAAAATTCTTGAAAAATAAGAATAGCAACACCATTAAGTCAAATCATTATCTAAAGTATTGTTTTACTTTATTGTTTACATTCATTATATAGTCATAGTAATAACAAGGATGACAACATCCATAAAAGCGAAGCACTGAAACGGTAGGACAAACGGACATTAACACTTGTATAGTGTCTGAACTGAATAATCAGAATATAAAAGTATAAGAGTCGACGCAAAATTGTAAGTAAATTTGTTCAAAAACTGCTTGATACATAATAATGTTTATGGACATACTTACATTTTTAGGACTTGATTATAGAGTTGCTTTGCCTAAATATTGTTCTTTGTTGTCCCAGGAATCAATATACTAAAAATCAGATTAAACGGATAATTAGATCACATAAAAATTTGTTGTTAAAAAAGTAGAAAAATCAACATGTTTAAAATGGACGTACGGACATTCTGGTAATGATTATAGAGTTGCTACGCTTTCTAAATCGTACCTAACTACTACATGAATCATCATGCAAAGTTTGAAATCGATAGGACAATACTAACATGCCTAAATTAACGAATAAAAGCTATCTATCTCGGACGGACGTACGGACCGACCCTAATTATAGAAAAGCTTCGCTTTTAACAAGGATGACAAAAAGCTAAGCTGAACATAACAGACACTCCAGAATAGAGTAAATAACAAAAAATCTAACAAATCTATTAATTGTTTCAATGCAAGATACTTAGCAAAGACGTTCTTACATTTCACAATTTTTCTTTATACAAGAGTCTTGCAGAAAGGTTTAAGATAGATAAAACTACTCTAACTATACCAAATATACATATATAAAAATATACATAAGCTATTCAACAAACAATCTTTTAGATGAAAAAACCTACATTAAACAATGTACATACGTAATAAGAATACAGACGGCTATTCATTTAGACGGATATGTAGACAAACTTATAGACATATTTTTTAATAGATAATAGATAGATAGAGATAGAAATCGAAGCACCAATGCAGTAATCATATATCAGTTATATTAAGGAGGGTCACACCTACCTCCCTCCTCCGGCCCATAAATATTAAAAGATTTTAATGCGCTACATCCACTTATAAACTCATGAGTACAAGTGGGCAAACACAATCGAAGGATTTAAACTGTAAGACAAAACAAATGGGAAACAATTTAAACCACATTTTTATAATAGCTTCACATATTGTAGTATGGAAAATTGCAACTGTTCTATCATTTACCCATTATAACAAGGATGACAACATCCATAAAAGCGAAGCTCAGAAACGGTATGACAGACGAACATTAACTCTTGTAGAGTGTCAGAACGGAATATACGAAATATGAATATACAAGTTTTGATAAAATTATACGTAAATTTAATGCAAAACTTCTTACAAACAGAATGCAGTTTAAGGACATACTGACATTTTTAAGACTTGGTTATAGAGCTGCTTCGCTTATAATATTGTGCCGTAATGTAAAAGGAATCAGCACTCTAAAAATCAGATCAATCGGGTGATTGTATCACATAAAAATTGTTGTTAAAAAGTTAAAAATCAACATGTTTAAAATGGACGTACGAACATTCTGGTAACGATTATCGAGTTGCTACGCTTTCTAAATCGACCTAACTACTACAGGAATCATCATATAAAGTTTGAAATCGAGAGGTCAAACGAATAAAGCTATATTTTACGAACGGACGTACGAACCGACCTTGATTATAGAGGAGCTTCGCTTAATCCTCTAGTAATTTGTTAAAATGATTAATCTTCGCGTTGCTACTTATTAAATTGTAATCCTCGGTAACAAATTATTAGATTGATGGATTTTCTAATGTTTTGTACTTTAAAGTGCATAAAATAACATGTGTACTGTATAATTTCTTCCAAAAAGTATTAAAGCTACTCTTTATCTCACATGTCCGCGTTCTATAATTGTGGTGTAAAGCGCCCGATAGACAATTAACCCTTTGATTTCACGGCCTTTGTCTGGAAGTCCTGACTGTGCACGGTAATGTTGCACCTGTTTTTGAGCCAAGGTATAACCCCTACTCTTACTATTGATGTCACGCACCTCACATTGCAGCAGTAACAATTTTAAAATTCTCTAGTATGACGCGATGTAGTCCAGACTAATCAACTATCACCTTATCTATAACTAGCGGCTACGCCCCTAGAGGCCTCTAGGGGCACTTGAAGAGGGGGGAGTCAATTTCTTATTTTAGATTTTAAAAGAAAAAGTTTTAAAAAATTTTAAGGGGTGGAATTTTTTTTTTTTTTTTGGGGGGGGGGTATTTTTCATTTTTGGGGGGGTTGGGGGTGTCCCACCCCTCAAGAAAATAGTTAAAAACCTTCCCGAGACTTATGAGAAGCTACCCTGTTAAGGAGAACCCGATCGGTTCAGCGATTAGCGAGATCCTTCGGTACAGATACACAAACATCCTGTTACTTTAGTATAAGGATTTACTTTGTCCACCTGTTTGTCTGTCCGTAATCGTATGCATAATTTATACATATGAATCCCGACATAAAAGTCGATAGTATGTCAACTTATCGTAACCAAGTTTACCAGGGGTGCTAAATAATCAGTATTAGATAAGATTAATGTAAGATTTGAATTGATATCGCAGATTGCAATTTAAACAGAGGTTTATTTTGCAAAATTGCAATATATTTCGGGCTTGTATTGGGATAAAGATCTGCTAAAAAATAAAAGAATTATTTGTTGTTCAACGTTCAAATAAATCCTTAGTATAAGGATGTTAATATTCAAAAATAAAAGGTCAAAATATAATAATCAATTGTGCACGTACCTTCTTGCTTAATTATAGAGTAGCTACTTTTGAGTTTTTAATATATTGTCAATTTTACATTCAAACAGTCAGACAAACGAATATCATAGTAATAGATAAAATGTTCATGGTCATATATAGCTTAACCAATAATTTAGCTAAGTAACATCTTTCATAAGTAAATAGATATCATAACTGCACAGACGGACCGATAAACCAAGTACTTTACAGAGTAAATGCGCATCATATTTTCATGAGCTAATTTCTTACCAAAAAATCAACCAAAAAAAATAAGAAATATAATGTTGTTAATATCATTACTGACTAACCGACAAACAAGGTAAAATATATAATAGATGGACATTTTTATAGGGTATCTTCACATCATCTTAAATAGAAACCATGGAAATCGTAATACTGCCTAAAATGTATATTTTGATTGCAACTAGGTCGTTTGAAAATAGATTGAATTTGTAAGTGCATAACATTTATATTTTCTTCTTCTTGACAACCAACAATTTACTAAATGTCTATTTTATGTCTTTACTAGCGGCTTCGCCCCTAGCCTCTAGATAAGAGGTGATAAAAAAAAAGTTTTTTGTTTTTAGGGAACCCCCGAGAAAATAGCCTACAACCACCACAGGACCAGTAGGTATATTCCCTTAAGTATAGAATCCGATCAGTTCAATGGTTACCGAGATCTTAAGCTTCAGACGGACGGACGGACGGACAGACATCAAGCTACTTAATATTTATTTAAAATTTTGAACAACTTTGCTTTTATAAAGTCAGTCATAAAACCACTCTATATATGATTTATTTAACCCATTAGTGCCGAACCGGGCATTAAAACCCGGTTCCGAAAAATGGAAAAAAACAGTTTCCGGCTTCATAATTGCATCATTCTCAGTATGAATCCCCCCTCTACTACCCTGGCTTTCATTTCCCCCTGGAGCAGGCAGTTTAGCTTACTTCTGTTTGCGGGTATAGCTCAACAAAATTTGAAAATCATGAAAATTCAAAATACCCCTTCTAACTTTTTTGTTTTTATAGTAAAGTCGCTGATTTTTTTCGTGAAATCTAATGTTTATTGACAAGTACAAATATTTGTGAAATCGTTTTATTCAAATTATTATTTTTTATATGATTTTTTTATCATTTTTTTACGCCCTATTATGACCCGGTTCAGCTTGGCCATAAATACCTGACAGTTTTAAAACCCGGCTCGGTTTCGGTTTTTATTACCCGGTTTTAACTTTTCAACCAATAAAAATAACAGTTTACGTCATTAGTAAGGGTTTGAGCCACCCTAATAACCCTAGTAATCTCTATAGGTGTCACCCAATAGTTTTATGCTCGTTTTCTGATATGTAACACCCAAATTTTTATGTTCTTTTTTTGTAGTGTGTGTCTTTTAAAACTTCGAGCAACGGGTTTTTTTACCCGAAAACGGCGGCACCTATAGCCGAAACACTAAATTTGAAATAAATCGCTTCGTATATTACTTGTAGCTCTATAGATTACATGAGGTTGTGTAGTTTTCAATTACGGATCGTATCAAAGTTCTAAAAAGTGTTCATCTCACTTTGGGCGTTCAAAAATTACATTTTTCGATTTTTGGACGAAAAAAACGGGGTTTTGCTACAAAACCGGGTTTTAATGCTTGGGGAAACCGCCCAAAACGGGTCATAATGCCTGGTTGGTATTTATGGCCAGGCCGAAACAGGTTTTTTTGCAACTTTCCTGTGCATGCCACTAGAGCAAAACAAAAAAATTGGAATTCCGTTTTTACCATTATAAAGCTTCCCTGAGATTTTCAGCTCGATCGGCCCATAAAAGTGGCGCTCGGCACTAATGGGTTAAGACTGAATTTCCGTGACCTTAGCAAAGCAATTGATAAAAATGGCCATTAATTAACTCACTTCAGGAGTGGTTTTATGAAGAACTTTATAAAAGCAAAGTTGTTCAAAATTTTAAATAAATAATCTTTGCTTTTCTTGTCATGATTATGCGGTAACTCCTAGTGGGTGAAAATTGAACTTGAAATTTTCAAATTTAATTTTCTGAAAAACCGCTGCATTTTAGATTTTATTGTAAAGTGAAATGAATTTACCTAACCTAGGGTAATGACGTGCACTATGTCCCAATTTAGGTTCTGACACAAAAGTCAAAGCACCTTCATTTGCACTGTGAATATTGTATTATATTATTATCCCATTTCTCTGATTATTGTAATAGTGATTTGAGAACAAGGATGACAACATCCATAAAAGCGAATCTCTGACATTGAAGGTCAAACGAACATTAACACTTTTAGAGTGTCAGAACTGAATACGCAGATTATTATTGCATAAGTATAAACAAAATTGTAAGTAAATTTGTTGCAAAACTGCATAAATACATAATTATATTTAAGGACATATTTACATTTTAGGACTTAATTATAGAGATGCTTCGCTTATAACATTGTACCTTGTTGTAATAGGAATCAGTGTTTTAAAAATTAGATGAATCGGATAATTCTAACATACAAAAATTTGATGTCAAAAAAGTGAAAAATTATCATGTTTAAAATTGACATACGGTAATGACTATAGAGTTGCTACGCTTTCTAAATAGTACCTAACTACTACAGGAATCACCATGCAAAGCAATAGGATAATTCTAACATGTCTAAATTAAGGAAAAGAGCTATCCGTGACGGACCGACGGACGGATGAACGGACCGACCCTAATTATATGAAATGAAAATATAAATGAAGTGTGTATTATTTGTAATTTTATAAGGCAAGACAATGTTTAAGTTTGTCTGTGTTTGTTTAATGTTTATTAACTCAAATAAGATTGTCTGTCTATAATCATGACTTGAAAACAAATAGATATGTATTATCTTGCAGGGAGTAAGGAAGGGGAAAATGGGCAATTAATTCAATTTAGGAGTTGAAATCCAGATTAATCCAGAAAATGTGGAGGAAATTGTAAAGGGAGAGTTAATACAATACAGAAAACTATGAAATAAGAAGAAAGTTTCAAGAAAAAAGCATTCATTTGAAAATTATATTACCAGCACATCAGACTGATGTAACCATTCTGTTATTAATAACTAGAAAAATCTCCCTGGAACCCATGTAACCCATAGTCCCATAACCCAAAATTTAATTGGATTCTTAGATTGTTTATTAAACAAATATCACAATAAAGTTTTTATCTATAAAATGATATTTTCTGGAGAGAAATTTTGTTTTCTAAAACCAGCTACATCATTTTGTGCGCTAGTACCCAAAGTCAGTCAGAAACTGCTAAATTCTTGCACATTCCCTTTAAGCCAGTATCCAAAGTCTGAGAATCCAAAAAAATAAATATTCGATTCATTGTCCCTTACTCCCTGATTATCTTGTCTATATTTGTTTTTTGAAATATACACTTTATAAAAAATTTACAATTTTTGATAGTTACTTACCGCATCGTATTAAAGACAGCTGTCTGTGGATATCATATAAAAAGGCGCAGGCTAAAAAACTTTTATTATTTCTAAGATTATTCAACTTACTATTATTATTTTAGAAAATTGCCTATAATACGATACGATACATGATTTTTCAGCTGAGAACCGGTTAAATCCAGTGAATATCATTCAGTTTCGAAGTAATACAGGAAAGTCAGACAGCAATTAACTTTCTTTTATAACAAAGAATAAAAATGAAACAAAGTTAAATATTTTTTTTTGAGATTTTAACACAAAAGAGAAAGACAGATAAATCAGTTAACCAATACATATATAACGATGTAAACTGAAGCTTATAGTAAAGACCAAAATATTCTTCTTTGGTAAAACCAGTGCCCTAGAATGGATATACGAAGGTGTAATGGAGGAATGAGAAAAAGCAGAAAAATAGCACAAAACCATCCTAAGTCTATTTTTTTAAAGTTAAAGTCCAAAACTATTGCGGAAGTCGTCCAAAACATCCCTAAAATTAATCAATAATGAAAATATAGATAGATCTTGACGAAAAAGAGAAATATAGTGAAAAGAGAACATAAAATAAATAGATTTTGAGAGGAAAACGGGAGAATCCCCAAAACCCCAAATTTCAAAATTTTTGGGAAGGGTAAAGATCTTAAGCTTGGACAGGTGGTTTCTATTGGTTACTACCCCCTACTCCCGTAACCCCCCTTTAAAAACAAGGACTATCATATGCGTAGGAAGGGTTATAGTAGTGAATAATAACTTACAATCATGAATCTGAAATTAAACATATAGGTTAAAAAGTTTGGTTACTTTTAATATATGCCTGCCCATATTTTTTTTTAATCCAATGGTTTTCAATCTAATAAATTTTGGTTAACATTATATCATACAATTTAGTATAATTTTTTCCTAAAGAGAAAGGTACACTGAAGTTGAATAGCTAATAAGATAACAAAATAAAATAGACAAATTCTTAATATCTGCATCTAAACCAAGAAGATTTCTTTATTTTATAAGTCGGAGTTGAGGACGTACATGCAAGTAATACATCAGCTACGCTCTAAAATGGCACTCGACCAAACACAAATATTAATTTAGAGCCACACCTGTCCTTTACCCCCTCTCCTCTCTAAACCCCTCCCCCTAATATTAACCCCTCATTATTTTTTTTTCAATTCCTGACCCTTCCCTTTATATTATTCTTGAGGACTTTTCAGGGATAACACAATGGAGGATAAATTAATTTAAACATCCAATGATGATGAAGTAAATTTTATCTTCTTTAAATCGAAAAGTTTGGGTACTGCTGGCTCGTTCCAACTAATCAACTACTGAGAGAACGTGTTATAACATTTGGAGACAAGAAAAATCTACAGTTCATTGTCCTCTCCCTCCCTGTAGTACACACCCCATTCATCACTCAAGTCCAACACTTTAAAAACAATAATGGGAGACTTCCAGGGATCTAAAGGGATAAGGCAATGGCCGATAAATTGATGTAGATTGGGACATTCAACTTAATGAACCAACCAATCAAAATTCAATAAAAGTCCATAAAGTTGTTAAGCCAACGCATAAGAAAAACTGCGGATACTAGTATCATAAAAAGGCCTCTGTTCCCTTCCTTCCTGGAGATTCCTGTAGCAAGTATATGCTTGGAAAAAAAGGAGACAAAGACGATTACATCTAATATTAGCGAATCCACAAGCGATGCTTCCACTTTTAAATTATTTTTACTCGCAATTGAGAAAGAAGAACAGGATTGAATAACAAGGGTAAAAAAGTAGATCTAAATTTTTTTTTGGAAAAGTGATTATCTTTCTCGTTTTCATTCGAATCCGGTGGATAGGAACCGGTTCTCATCTATACGAAAAAAACTATGTCTAGCATCGTATTATATCCAGCTTTCTACGAATATAGAAATGTACAATCACAAGATTTTTTAGCTCCGAGGTGCCGTAGGCACCGGCTAAAAAAACTAGTTTTAATCTCATAATTGTACTTTCTATATCCGCGGAAAGCCGTTTATAATACGATGCGAGTAATAACTATTCTCGTATTCATTCGAATCCGATGGATAGGAACAGGTTCTAATCAAAACGAAAAAACTATGTCTAGCATCCTTTATATCCTTCGGCACCTCGGGACTAAAAAACTGGTTTTAATCTCATAATTGTACTTTCTATATCCGCGGAAAGCTGTTTATAATACGATGCGAGAAATAACTTTTGTTGGTTATTACGGATTGGCTTTTGAAACAACCTCAAACGAAATTTTTTTTTGCAACATAAGCATTTCTTTGTTTCAATTAAGAATTTCTGAAAATGAGCTGTTTATTACACCAGTCCCCAAAGTTTTATAATAATATTTTCTTATTCGTTTTGGTTGCCACCTTATGAGACTTTTATTGAATTTTTATGGGTTGGTTCATTAAATTGAGTGTCTAAACGTTTCAATTACTAATTGTAATCTACATGTATCAATGTAAAGGATTCAATAAATCGGTCATTATCTTATCTTCAGCGTTGCGGAGCCGTATGATTTTGGTGCGGCTCCGGCTCCAGTTCCGACCTAAAATCAAGAAAAACTCGACATATTTTTTCCCCACGTCTATTTTTGACTTTTAAAGGTTTTAAAAGTTAAATTTTTGATAAAAATGGACTTGAAAAACTTAAAAAGGGCATTTGCACATGACAAAACAGAGTTACCAAATTATAATTTATAATAAATCTCTTTATTTATCTAGTCCGGAGCCGGAGCCGTTTTATAACGAAAATTAAGGCTCCGGCTCCAGCAAAATATGGCGGCTCCACGGCTCCCGGCTCCGCAACACTGCCTCTAGATCCTTGCAAAAACAGTTAACAAAAAGTTCTTGATACAGACATAAATATCTATGGATCATATAATTTAGATATTTAATTATATCTAATCAAAAGTTTTTTAAAAATTCTAAAATGAACAAAAAAATATGTTGGCACAGACATAAATTGTATAGTTGCTGTGCTTCTAATAAAGGGCGTTAATAGGCTCATAAAAATTGTTGAGCGGTTAGGGTTAACCTAAACCAGGCCATATACACTGGTTTTGTCAAGGTTATTTATAAAGGTTGACTAGTTTATTTACTGAGGTTTTCAAAGTTTACTTCGAATAGATTTAAAATTAGTAGATGGAAAATTACCTCTACCTGTATATATTACCTTGATAGATAAATGACCAGCCCCTAATTAAGCATAAAAGTTTTAAAATCCGTATTATATCTACCTGCATATAATACCTTGAAACTAAGTTGACCAGCTCTAATTAAGCGCAAGTATAAACATCCTTATAATATATACCTGTATATATTACCTTGAAACTAAATTGACCAGCTCTAATTAAGCACAAGTTTAAACATCCTTATTATATCTACCTGTATAAATTACCTTGAAACTAAGTTGACCAGCCCTAATTAAGCACAAGTGCAAACATCCTTATAAAATCTACCTGTATATATAACCTTATGACTAAGTTGACCAGCCCTAATTAAGCACAAGTGCAAACATCCTTATTATATCTACCTGTATATAAAACCTTGAAACTAAGTTGACCAGCTCTAGTTAAGCACAAGTGCAAACATCCTTATTATATCTACATGTATATATAACCTTATAACTAAGTTGACTAGCACTAATTAAGCACAAGTGCAAACATTCTTATTATATCTACCTGTATATATTACCTTGAAACTAAGTTGACCAGCCCTAAATATGTGCAAGTGCAAACATAATTATTAAATCTACCTGTATAAATTACCTTGAAACTAAGTTGACCAGCCCTAATTAAGCGCAAGTGCAAACATCCTTATTAAATCTACCTGTGTATATAACCTTGAAACTAAGTTGACCAGCCCTAATTAAGCGCAAGTGCAAACATCCTTCCTAACAGGAAATATAATATTAGACAAGTGTCACCCCACCCGCAAATTTTAACCACACCCTCCCTTTATCACGCACCCCTTCCTCTCAAACCTTAAAATAATTTAATGGTTTATGACTTTTGGCTTAAGCCATAAGCCCCATTAATTTTTGGGTTCAGCGTTTGATAATTGAATAATATTTTTGTGTTTTAAGTTTCTAAGCTATAGATTATAGCATTATAAGATTTCAATAATAACTAAACTGATTGAGTTCTCCATTTTGGGAAAGCTTCTAGAACTGTTATATATATTTCTAGGTTATATCAATTAAACTTATCTCTTTTCTAATGCAGAGCCTCTCTCTAGATGCTTTTTAACAAGTATAATATATCAGTCAACAACTAAATAAATTGTAATTAATTCATTCATGGGGGGGGGGGGGAGGGGGGAGAAGGAGGGGGATTTGGTTACTTCTTCGACTAACAAAAAGTGAGTGAGTTTTTGTCAATTTGATTGTTTGGTGTATAATTTTTTCCACACTGTCAAAATTACAACTTTACTACTATCATAAACACAGTTTTATTGTCATTTAACCCTTTACAGTCGGGCCCCTTGCCGCACCTTAATCGGTCGGGGGGGGGGGGCGTTCAACGCCCCCCCTTATTATCTCAGTTCCTATTAGAGCTAGAGGGCTAAATTTTTTTGTGCAAGTCCCCTGTTTGATAATGAATTTCCGACCTTTTATAAGTCTAAGTCAATTTTCGCTTCCTTCACCCTTTTATTTAACAACCTTTGTTTTTAGGTCTTTTTTTACTTAAAAATTTCAAACGGCTGTAATTTTCTTATTTTTGAAGCTAGAAGAATTTTTTTTTTCCAGAAAATGTTTATCTTAATGTAAATTTTACATTAGAAATATCAAAATATAAATTTCAGCGGCCGCAGCTGTACTTAGCAGCTGCCAGCCGCCGCAGTCGGCGGTCGGCGGGAAAATGGCGGCGGATCTTCATGAAATTTTAATACGTTATGTAGACATGTAAGAAAAGCTTAAGTTTAAATTTTGAAGTCTCTAAGTCAAAAATTGCGGCCACAGGAGCCTTTTAAAGATTTCTGGAGACCTGGAGGATCAGGACCTGCAGGATCATACCTGGAACCTGAAAGTGACATGAACACCTGTATTTCATATAAGGATGTACTACTAGAGGATTTTTTAGTATTTTGGTATGATAAAATGCTTTGTTTTAGTCAAAAAAATATTTTTGCTCTTTACCTGGATGACCCTGCCAGGTTTGCTGGCATCCTGTGCCCGCCAGGATGGAGATTTTCAAAAAATTCCAACTCTCAGTTATGTGTCATACCCATACTTAAAAAGTCAAGCAGTTTGGGCTCTTTATCTTTCACACACAGAAAATGAGATAGAAAAAACCGGATGGGGGGGCGTTCAACGCCCCCCCCCCCCGACCGTTAAGGGTTAAACACTAATGAAATTCAATGAGGCTATAAAATTTGATGACAAAAATATACCTATTAAGTTTAAGAATTTAAACCAAACGTCTATGGGTTGATCCTAAAATAGTTCCAATAACAGTTCTATAGTTTCTATGCTATTGAATGGAGTTAACTTCCTTGTTTAATTTTACAGACAAATTTGTTTTTGTCTACTTAGGGATCATGTAACACATGGTTTTTAAAGTAAGTTATATAGATTGAAATCGAGTGATTCAAAATCACAAAAAAAATCCCCAAAAGAAAAAAGAGAAAAGATTTGAAGTTATTTGAATTACATAATAATAGTGGCTATACCTCTTATTTTTATTTTAGTTCAACAAAATATCAATTTTTGATAAATTATTCGAAGACCTATAAGAAGCTAGCTTGTAAAGGAGAACCATGACGGTTTAGCGATTAGCGAGATCCTTCGGTACAGACAAACATATCATAAGGATTTAGTATCACCTCTGTAGTAATCAATGCAGACATTATTGTGTGGTTTTTTTACTCTTTATTTATTAACAATGAACCGATTAAGACATGCTCTTTTCTTTAACAACAATCACTATTTGGCTACAAATAGTAGCGCAGCTACTTAATAATCATTATAGATAGTCAGTCTTTCTATCCATAGAATTAATAAATATATAATTTCCCTAGGAAAGAGGGGAACATTGAGCGGTAAATTTACTAGAGCTTTATTTTGATTGTTTTTGAACCTTGAGGACTTGATTGGATTGTAGAAACTTTCAGTGTCCAACCTTTTACAATAATAATTGATTTTTACTTCAATTTATAGTCCATTGTCTTATCCCTTCCGATCCCTAGGTCGTGAAAATTAGCCTTTTTTTCTTTGTATTTTGTTATTATTGATTAAACGTGTTATTAATATGCATTTAAAGTGTTTAGATACAATGCAAAGGTTGTAAATGATGTTAAAACTACACGAAATTACACTTTTAAAAGCGAAGCTTTTCTATAATTAGGGTCGGTCCGTCAGTCAGTTCGTCCGTCCGTAACAATTAGCCCTTTTAGTTAATTTAGGAATGTTAGAATTGTCCTATTGATTTCAAACTTCGCAAGATGATTCCTATAGCAGTTAGGTACGAGTTGATGTTTAAATTATTTAACAACAATTTTTTTATTTCATAAAATTATCTGTTTGGTCTGGTTATTGGAATACGGATTCCTAGGACAACAAATTACAATGTTATAACGAAGTATCTCTATAACTAAGTCGTTAAATGTAAGTATGTCTTTAAACAATATCCTGTTTTCAACAGATTTACTTACAATTTTGCTTCATTCGACTTTTATACAAAATTATATTCTGATTATTCTGTCCTGACACTCTTTTCTGGTTGTTGTCATCCTTGTTTTGTTGCAAAGCAGCGATAAAATGTCTGATGGTCCTTTTTTTTACCTTTGGTTATATCAAGATTTTTTTACAAAGGGAGAATTGTAGCAAAGGAATAAGTAATACACTTTTTACATCAAAAATCTAAAGTGGTGATTATATTTTGTTTATTTTTGTGCTTCGTTTTACAAGATGCCACCATCTTTTGATTTTAATTAGCAGCTGCGCTACTAGAATTTAGAAGCTTTAAACTGGAAGGAGTAAAAAAATTAGGAAAATAGCCTAAAACCATCAAGGACCATAAAATAAGAACTCAATATGTTTAGTAGTTATCAAAATCTTAAGCTACATAAAAAATACATTACTACTTTATATAATAATAAATAATATTTTTTTTCTAAAAAAAATTTAATCACAATAGTTAGTTGGAAATATGTACATATATGCTTTAAAAAGTTAGATAAAAAAATATGAATAATAATAAAACATAAACAAAGATTATCAAATCCAAAATGGCAAAGGTTTTTAGCTAAACAGATTTTATTATAGAAAAATTCTGGTTTTTAAAGGTATCAGGTTATGCTTTATAGAGAAGTTTTAAATACCTTTTTTATGGCTTCTGTAGCGCCGTGCGTAGTTATGGTTGAATTCAAATTTTTCGGCTGCGACTAAGTATGGCTGTGGCTATAGGTGGCTCTGGACGGGATTAACAAGGCTGAGAGTTCCTAAATTAAGATTTTATGGCCAAGGCCACGTTTATATTTTATAAATAACTTTTGCAATGCAATTAATATGCAGCTTTTGATTAAGTAGTAGGCGTTGTTTAATTACTTTTCTCACTTACATATGAGAAATTGATGAGTGTTCCGTCAACTTAGATAAAACTTAGTATATATACACGACAATAATTTCATTGATTTTTTTTCTCTATGTTGATTTTTGTATTTTGCTTCATCGTTTTTTTTTATTAAGGTTAACCAATACTTTTTGAATGTTGAAACAATTCCTTTGAGTATAAAAACATTTATTATTACAATTTTATAAAATTGTATTGTCAACCTTGGTCGATCTATATTAGAATCATTAACAAGATATATTAGAATCTATAATACAAAGCAGAACAATGTCTGTGTGTCTCTTTGTCTGAAGGATCTCGCTATCCGCTGAACCGATCGGGTTCTCTTTTACAGGGTAGCTTCTTATAGATCCCGGGAAGGTTTATAAGTATTTTCTTGGGGGTGGGACACCCCTAACCCCCCAAAAAATTTAAAATACCCCCAAAATTTTTTTTTCTTTTTCTTTTTAAAACTAAAATTTAAATAGTGGGGTCGACTACCCCCTCCCCCCCCCACCCAATACAAAAAAATTCCCTCCCCCTTAAGAATTTTTTTTTAGATTAGGTACATGTAAATTTGCCAGGAGTTTCAATTGTATTGTCAATTTTACATCTAAAATTCAGTTTGCCATAAATACATCCATACTTTTTAATTTACACAGGCAAATATACAGATCTATGTACTGTACTTTTTCTGAATGTGAATGGAAGTCCTTTGTACATATCCCCAAAATGATGAAAAAAAGATTGACTTATAACAAGGTTTAATTTGAAGAAAAGCCATAACATTCTATAGATTATGAGATCTTGATATAGACTGACAATTATAGAGTAGCTTCGCTGTGCAAAAAAGTAAAAATGGCATAATTGGAGCAATAAAAAGATTGTAAAACTGTGTAAAATTGCAATTCTAATAAAACTGCCCTTAACAGTTAGAACGATGCCAATATTTCTCCTTACTTAAACAAAACAAGGCCTTTTATTCTTAATCCTAGCAACAACAAGTTAGTGTACTATAATATAAAGTAGTAAAGGTTTTTGTCTGAAGCTTTAAATATTAACATCTTCTGAACTGAATAATAATATGGTCAGTTAGGTTTCAGAATTAAGTCTTGGAATGCTTTTCAGAAATTCTTCGAATATAGAGCCCCTAGATATTAGGGGAGTAATAGCCGCGAATCATGGTTTTAGGCTATTTTACATTTACATTGAATGGCTACAGCCTTTTTTTAATTGGCTGAACAAAACAAATTAAACACGATTCTTTTACTGTCATGCTATTATGGTGAAGGTAGCGAAGAACTTTTATTCAGCTGCCTGATTATAATAAATCTGCATATAATGCTTTAAAAGAACAAACCACACTTTATTCAAACATTTTGCTTAACTTTTTTTTCATGCCACTTGGTGTTAATGGCGAAGCTACTCTATAATTTAATTTGTATATATATATGCCATCTGTAATATAAAGTGAGAACATTATCTAGCCGCTAGTCTGTCTGAAGCGAATGGGCTTTACTTTTCAGGAAATATACCTACTTGTCAATAGTTATACAATGGTTTTGGGCTATTATACTTATGTTTTTAAAACAGTCAAAAATCAACCACCACCACTATCCAATGGGAAGAATATCCCCACCCCAAATTTTCTTATTTCTAGTAAATGTGGGTGGGTTCCCTCACCACCTTCAAAAGTGAAGAATTAAAACAAAATCTGGAAAAAGACTCGAAAAAAATTACCTAATAACAAAGTTTATTTACTTTTACCCATTATTAATTCCTTGCTTCAATATAAAGAAATCATCCTTGTTATTTTTTTCTCCTTGCAATAAAGTTTAAAACTTTAATATAATTAATTTCGCCCTTGATTCCACCATATGATAGGTTACAATTAAGGTTTAGTAGCAAATTTAACTTCAAGAAGAAATTAATTATTCAAAATTTTTGTTTTTTCATAAAGTTTTTCTACAATTATAATTAAAATTTGAGAAGTTTTGGAAAATTTCTGCAAAATTTGGATTACTATACTTTGTATACAAATACGTCCATAATCTCGTTTTTATGGCTGTTTCGATCCACTAAAGTAAGATAATATTAATTTATTCTGATGTATGTATATTTTGTGTTTGTAAGAATTATATAAGGTATGATAATGCAATTTTTGTAAATAATCCGATGGACACTAAAAATCTTCAAAATAGATAAGAAGCTTTCTGTTAACTACTGATTTTTGTGCTTTGCTAAGTATGGTTGTTTTCATCCTTGTTTTACAGACTACTTGTCTATGTAAATATTTTATCTTTATATCCTATTTAGAGAGAACAAGTAACAGGATGTCTGTGTATGTGTCATGTATTGAATGACTTTGCTAACCACTGCACCAATATGGTTCTTTTTTTATCTTTTTAAGCTAAAATATAAAGTTGTCAACCCCAAATTCACTAAATTGCCTATAGATAACACTAGGGTCGTAGTCTTCAGTTAAAGATACTGAAGTATTGAACATAACGAGATGCTTTGCTCCAAATATGGTTGAACCATAAACGTACTAAGTGGCTATATAGCCGCCAGCAGGCGGCTAAATTTATGCACCAATATAGATCAATAGACAGGTAGATAATTCTGTACATTTTTTTACCCAACATGTAGTAAAATAAAGAAAGTATATATTATGTTCTAGAATAATAAGTTAATATAAATTATTGTTATTTTATCAATAAAAATCAAAACTTACAAGATATGCTTCCTTTATTATAAGATATTTTAATGTAGTCAATAAAGTATACATGTATAATCTAGACAACTACCTGGCCCAAGTGGTGGAAACCCTTTTCGTCTACTAGCAAATTCTTTTCTGTTCCTTTATAGGGCTTTCGCTGTGTTTATATTTCCTGATTTCAAAGACCTAATAAAAAATTGGGACATAGTTCCCACCTGTGGGAAGAGTTACATATAGTTCATAGCCCCTCTATTATTTTACTTTGATATCTAGTAGATATTTCGGGAATAGTCCCTTTTGTAACATCGCCCCATAAGTAGGAGAAAAGCTACTATGAAAAATACTTAGAATCGCCCCATAAGGTGCGATGTTACGAAAAAGACTATAACCAATATTTCCCATATGATAATACTTTTAAACTTTATTATATTGGTTTCTATTCTATATTCAGTATTCCATGTAAAAAAAGTGTAAAATTTTTATTGAAGTTATTTGCATTTATTAAAAATAAATTGTTTAAATTAGAATGACCTTGATTTGGGTAATATCTTTATTTTTCCTTCCAAGGTTTTGCAAGTTTTTATTTGTTCTTTTTTTTTGCATAGTTACATAATTAATAATATCTAATTACTATATACAAACAAACATTGCAAAAAAATGTGCCAAATTAAAATTCATGCATGCATTCTCTACGACAGGTTTCTATTAGTAGACACTGACTAGACAACTAAGTTGATCTCGATATGATCCTTATCTAAACATGAAGAAAGGATCAAAGAAAACAAAACTGTAAAAATTGCTAATAAAATCAAAGTAAATTAATAGAGGGGACAGGGGTAAATAACTATAAATTCACGGGATGGGGACTATGATCTGACTCTGAATATCTGCCAATAGAGCTGGAAATATTAACACAGCCAAGTTTCTACAAAAGAACAAAAAACAATTTGCTTGCAGACGAAAAAGGTCTCCACCGCTTGAGCCAGGCATTTTTCTGGGTTATACATCTATACTGATACATTTATTCTTATTAACAAGGATGACAACATCCATAAAAGTGAAGCGCTGAAACGGTAGGACCAAACGAAAGTTAACACTAGTAGAGTGTCATAACTAAATATAAATGTATATAAGTTAAAACAAAATTGAAAGCCTGCTTAAATACAGGATGGTATTTAAGGACATACTTACATTTTTGCGACTTGAATATAGAGATGATTCGCTTGTTAGTGAAATTGTTTTATTTATTTAACTTGATTATTGCAATATCAATTTTTGCAGTGTTGAAAATTGCTTGTCATTGGGTCAAAAAATATACAACTATAATTTTTAACTAGTAGGTCTCTTAGTTCATACAAACAAGGATAAAATTATCCATAAGCGCGATATACAGACGAATATGTAAAAAACGAATTTAAAATCTATTATTATTTGCATTATGCAGAAGAATACCATTAAATCTATCACATATTACATGAATATTAAATGCTTTATGTGAATACTAGCGGCTTCGCCCCAAGAGGTTTGATAAAACCAAATTTTCGTGTTTAAAAATTTTTTTTTGGGGGGGATTAAGTTTTAAAAAGAAAGAAAAAATTTTGGGCCGGGTATTTTTCATTTTTTAGGGGGGTTAGGGGTGTCCCACCCCCCAAGAAAATAGTTATAAACCTTCCCGGGACCTATGCGAAGCTACCCTGTAAAGGGGAACCCGATCGGTTCAGCGGTAAGTGAGATCCTTCGCTACAAACAAACAAACAAACAGACAGACATCGTTCTACTTTGTATTGTAACTAGCGGCTTCGCCCCTAGCCTCTAGGGGCTTTGCCCCAAGAGGTTTGATCAAATCAATTTTTCGTATTTTAGATTTAAAAAAAAAGAAAAAAATTTTTTTTTTTTTTTTTTGGGGGGGGGGTATTTTTCATTTTTGGGGGGGTTAGGGGTGTCCCACCCCCCAAGAAAATAGTTAAAAACCTTCCCGGGAACTATGAGAAGCTACCCTGTAAAGGAGAACCCGATCGGTTCAGCGGTTAGCGAGATCCTTTGCTACAAACAAACAGACAAACACACAAACAGACAGACATCGTTCTACTTTGTATTATAGATAATTAAATAATGATATTTTTCATTTTGATGCTTTTTTAATTTTTATTTGCCATAATTGTCACAAACTCCTAAATAGTCATGGTAAATGTCTAGCATCTAATAGTACGCCTGAAGTTGTATTAGCAAGCATGGCAAAATGTATAAAATATATGCACGTTGAAAATTGTGAATACGTGGTCAAGGTTGTCTTGATCAAGTTCTAAACACGCATGGCATGTTCTATACACCTTTAGGTCTTTCACTAGGTCGGTAATTATGTAGGTTGTTTATTTTTATTTTTTTTATTTTTACATTACTAGCGGCTATGCCCCTTGAGGCCTCTATATGTTCATATCGGTTCAGTGGTTAGGGATATCTATCGCTTAAGGCAATAACACCTTACTACTTTATATAATTTACTAGCGGCTAAGCCACTAGAGTCCTCTGGTGGCACTTTAAATGTTTTTTTTAATAATACGTAACCTTTATATGTTGCGTTCAAGTCTCCACGTAAAAAAATTTGATTTTTTAATGATATCTTTTGGGAGGGCCGGGTGGTGGTACCCTCCCCCAAAATATTTTATGAACATTTCCGGGATCTATGAGAAGCTACCCTGTTAAAGAGAACCCGATCGGTTCAGCGGTTAGCGAGATCCTTCGGTACAAACAAACAGACAGACAAACACACATCTTGTTACTTTATTATAAGTTTTTTTTTAAATAAAAATAAATACTTTGTAATTTTTAATTAAAACATTAAAACGACAATATCTAAAAGTAAAAAGTAAAAAAAATATTTTTTTAGATGTTGTTATTTTAGTATTTTTTATATTTAATAACTAAATTTTCTTTTTATTGTTAATTTAAATATTATATTATATTCTAATTATTAAAACTTTACATATTAATTTTGTTTTCCTCCCATTAAAAAAGTGGTGGAATAGCAATAAAATTTAGCGCAGCAACAGCGCTAATTAGGCCCCTGGGCCCACTGCCTATTTTCGTCTTCTAGTTGCTTTGATTCCTCTCTTTTATTTTTTTCTCTATGTATCAATATCTCCAAAAATCTAAAAATAAGTTTTTTTTGCGCATTTTTGTATTTTATTATGAAAAGTTTATTGCGAAAACACAAATCAACTGGTTGGATACTAAAATGGTAATAATTTTAGTTTTTACGTCCTATACAAAAAATCCATAAAACGTACATGTTAATTAGTATGTTTGAGTTTTTTTTGGTTTCTAAATACATCTCTTTAGAGTATAATTAATAAAAATTGTTAGCAATGCCTGAGGCTCCACTTACATTTTAAGGCAGTTTTTGTTAATTCATGGTAAAATTGTTAATATGTCAGACAAATTCGCCCTAACTGTGTATTTAAGATAGAAGCAAATTGATGTTAATTAACCCCAAAAAGTGTGTTTATGGTCTACGAACAAAAGCTTGGCCCCCCAAAGAACATAATTTAAAATGGACACCAATTTGTAACATTTTAAAAGATTTAATGCAGATATTAGGCAAAATTTGATGTCAATTTCCAAAAAAAGAAATAGTGGTTTCCCTGAAAGTGCCTAGTCGAGCACAGAATCACACCCCTTCGATACAAATTTTAAAGGAGAGTAGTACGTAATAAACTGGTTCTAAACCTTGCCATTAAAGTGTATAAGTACGTGGAACAACGTTTTACAGACAAACACCCTTCCTATTTTACTGCCTTTGTCCTGAAGTCCTAACTGTGTACATGGTAATGTGATGCGCTTTTTCTTGGCCATGACAATCCCCATATCCTAACTTTCAACATTTCTAATGTCTTCGTTATGACATGGTGTTGGGATGAGATTCGAATTCATATTCCTAGCGGCAATCGAATTCCACTTTTACTCTACAGGATATAGGATTTCTCTTGTGCAAATTTTAAAATAAATTTGTCCATTTTCTGCACTGTTGAGCAGTTTATATTTTGCAAGGCGTATTATTTTTTAACATTTCTTATGCAAAACGCAAAAGAAAAATTGAAATATAATTCTTTTTTGTTTAATAGGATTTATTTACTTTATTTGTACAACCAATAAATTTATATTATAGATGTATAAACAGATTACTAAATGATTTCCGATGGCAAAGACCTAAAGCTCAGCACACGAGAATAATTTAATTAAACTTTGCTTTCTAAATTCAGCTGTTTAATGCTTTCTTCTGCTTTTTGAAAAAGAAAGGGACAATTTTTGTGAAAAATTGTCATTTCTGTCTAATCTTATGTAAAGTATTTAAAACTCCCATCATCAATTTCTCACAACTAGGCTCCTGACTATAAAATTATATTAATAATCATCTTTTCCGATTTACACTACTGAATTGTTAAACCTAGTTATTTGTGATTAACAAGACATTTTTATTAATAATGTGAATAATTTCTTGCAAATCATAATTATCAAGTTTTTAGTGACATCTAGCGACAAATATAGAACTAATATATTGCAGATGTTCCCAAATTTATTTTTTGCCTGAATTTATGTTGTTTTCAATTATTTTTCCATAAAGGGTTGTGCTCTCTCTGAGGTGGTGGCAAATTAATTATGTCCTTATTTTAAATAATTGGGTTATTGCCAGTTTTATGAGATCAGTAGATAATTTTCAAAATAGTTTTCAACAAATGAACAGTAATTAGACAATGCAAAACAAATTTAACTAGGAAAAAATGCAGAAATCATTACAGATCATACATAGACGTCCAAGTAAAGGGGTAAAGGGGTGTTCACCCCTTTAGACTTTGAAATCTCTTATTTTACACCCCACAAGTTTTTTAAAAATACATTAGATTACCCCCTTGAACATATGGAACCCCTCATTCAAAGTAAAAAGCTTGGGCGCCTTTGAGTTCACATTAGTTTACAATTTGCTTTATGTTTATGTGGGTTGGGTCTTCAGTGTCAGCTGAATCTTTCAAAAATGTAAATACAACCGGGGGCCAGCATAAATGGTGGAAATGTTGACAATAAGTTACAGTTAGGGTTTGGCCGGATATCCGGCCATTTCAATATCAAGCCAGATACTGGATATTGAAAGCTGATTTCTAAATCCAGATATCTGGTAATTTGCCGAATATCCGGAGTTGGCCAGATATCCGGCCGGATGCTCGGCTTTAGAAAATCAAGCAGATATCCAGTATACGGCCAAAAAAATATCTGACCCAACCCTAGTTACAGCCATGTATCTTGAATAGAAACCAAGAAAATCATAGACAGATTTTAAAGATTGTGATTGTACAATCTCCACAAACAACGGAAATAAATTTTGTTTTAATTTTGCAGAAAAAAAACTTGTCTGCATATTTTTAAATTGAAGCTCTTCTATAATTACGTACGTCCCTCCCTTTGTAACAGACAGCTCTTTAGAATTAATTCAGACAAGTTAGAATTTACTTAACATTTTAAAATTTACATGATGATTCCTGTAACAGATAGATACAATTTAGATCGTTACGAGAATGTCACTAGGTCCCTTTAAAACAAGTTTACTTTTTACTTTGGCGCCAATTTTTTAATTGGTTTACTTATCCTATTCATCTGTTTTTTGGAATTATGATTCTTTGAACATCAAGGTACAATCTTATAATTATATCCTAAAAGTGTATTTTAAAAAGTATCCAGTATTTACACAATTTTGTTTTCCCTACTGTCTGATTTTGCAGCTTTGATTTAAAGGATGTTGTCATCCTTGATAATATTTCGTTTGAATATTCATAAGGAAAAAGATACTTGAAAAAATTATGAAAATTTGTTTGTTGTTAGGAAGTGTTTTGAATAAGATATTTTTATATGGTCATAGAATAATTAAATGAGGTATTTTAAAGGACTAGACGATTAATGTTAATTCCCTACAGTAATCTTAATACGGAAGGTTCTTTGTAAGAAACAAAATCTCTTTAAACTACGAGAAAACTAATTTTTATATTATCAATTACAAAAATTTAAAAATCGAACAAAAAAGTATGTGGAAATCTGTGAAGAGATAAAATCGACTAAAAATATTATGTACTTTAATATGCTCCATTAGGAAGATATAAACAAGGATGACAAAATCCATAAAAGCGAAGCTCTGAAATGGTAGGACAAACGGACATTAACACTTGTATAATGTCAGAACTGAATAATCAGAATACGAATGTATAAGAGTCAAAGCAAAATTGTAAGTTAATTTGTTGAAAAACTGCTTGATACAGGAAAATGATTATGGACATACTTACATTTGAAAACAGTAAAAGTGTCTGACTATGACGTCAGAAAAAAATAACAATTAATCAATGAGAGGCCGCTATATATTTTACCATTGTGAATACTGGCTTCTCATTGGTTAATTGTTAATTTTTTCTGACGTCATTGTCAGACACTTTTACTGTTTTCCTTACATTTTTAGGACTTGATTATAGAGTTGCTTCGCTTATAATATTGTACTTTGTTGTCCCAGGAATCAGTATACCAAAAATCAGACCAATCGGATAATTAGGTCACATACAAATTTGTTGTTAAAAATGTAAAAAAAATCAACATGTTTAAAATGAATGTACGGACATTCTGGTAATGATTATAGAGTTGCTACGCTTTCTAACTTGTACCTAACTATTACAGGAATCACCATGCAAAATTTGAAATCGATAGGACAATTCTAACATGCCTAAATTAACGAAAAAAAGCTATTTAAAAAAGTAAAAAAATCAACATGTTTAAAATGGACGTACGGACATTTTGGTAATGATTATAGAGTTGCTACGCTTTATAAATCGTACCTAACTACTAAAGGAATCGCCATGCAAATTTTGAAATCGATAGGACAATTCTAACATATCTAAATTAATGAAAAAGCTATCCGTGACGGACGGACGGACGGACGGACGGACGGACGTACGGACTGACCGACCCTAATTATAGAAAATCTTCGCTTTTAAAAATCAGAGGTCTAGCTTTAATAGCAGTTAGATAATTTACATTCCCCTAAAGTGTTACAGACGGAAGGACGGACGAACCTAACATTATTATAGAAATGTTTTTGATAATACTTCTGGGGCTTGTTAAATGTTAAATTATTGAATATTGATTAACATCAAGAACTTTTTTTTTCATTATCAATATCAAATTGGATTACACTATTATGTAATTATTAAAAGTACACAAAAGATGATTAAAATAACTAATAAAGTCTAAAAATTGTATTTTTACAATTTTTCGCAAACGGCTGGACTAAACTTTCTAAAATTGTTTACAAAAAATGAATTTTTTTCTTGAGCAGACTTTAAGCTATTTTGCGGAAGACTTCCACGCAACTTTATATTTGAATTATTTTCAATATCCTGGCAACTCCAACATAAGATTAAGAATTTTTTTGGGCGTCCAGGTTCAAAGCTGGAGATGCGACCTCCAAATTTCAAAATTCTTTGAACGTACGAACACGACCTTTACAGAAATGCTTCGCATCTAGTCCACTTACCTATATTCGCTATAAATTTTACACCATATAAAACTCTGATCTAAATAAATGATTGACAGGCCATGGTAATTATCGCGCGTAACTCAGGCATAAGATACAATTACTATGGCTAGCCCTTAGGCCATTTTTTATATGTTTTTTACGAATTTATTAGTCTATTCTTACCAATATAATACCTTATATGGGTAATACTAGCCTAATCATGGTAAACTGTATGTGATTGAATATTGTTATATGCTTATAAAAACATTATATCTATTGTTAAAGTAACCATGTAACCATCCTGTACTAGTATGTATGCCTACAACCATAGCTTCATTTACGTCACAAGTTTAACATACAAACACTTTATTAAACAGACAAGGGCTTAGATCCTGATAAATAGTTGTTGTTATAACTTGCACTTCTTAAAATATCTCAGTTATTCATTGACTCTCGAACCATCAAGTTCTTCTGGCTTAAAGGTAATGACTTAGTTGTTTTGGCATGCATTGTAGTTTAAATTTAGGTCCCTCAGTACTTATCATGAATTGTGCCTAGGTCTTATGTTAGAGATCTAACACTATGCACAATTTAATGCTTTGGACTTAGGGCATTTTCTGTCCTACACTACTTATGTTTATTATCACTTATCCTGAAAATATTTTCATACTTAACTGATTCACTTGTAATGTAAATACACTTTATAAAACTATCTTCCTTCTTAAGTGCTTAATATACTTATATGATATAGATCAAACACCATAACCAGCCATTTATTCTTAGATTAAAGCAATATAATACTTCGCGTGGGTATTTGTTGAGCTACCACGGGTTCAACCAAATTCGTATTATACTTGTGGGAGTAAAAGGAAAAGCATTCTAAACTGACGAACCGACGATGAGAATGTCTATGTGTATTGCAGTAAAAGTAGGATTTTAAGTAGTACTCATAGAAGAGCGATCTCCATACCACAATATTGGACAAGCGCCCCATTCGCACTACCAAAGCAAAAATGGTTCATAGCATTTACAAAGAATTTTTGTTATAACACATTGAAATATATCATATTAGAAAAATAATATCACCAATAGCAGAAGCAACGTTGTACAGTAGATAATTTTTGTTACTGTAAGTGATATCCTCACAATAAAATAAACTTTACAGAAACACACAAATATATATTTTTACGGACATCTGGAATTATAGAGAAGCTTTGTCCTAACAAGTATTTATGATTTTCTAAGGGAGACAGGAGACATTATTTGCAAATCATACTGTTATCAAAAGTCTACAGACACGTTCTTCCATCCGTAAGCTTTAAAACTTGAGGTATTTATTCAACCTTTCTGTTCATACCTTAATCTTAATCTAAAGAAGAGGTAATTTATCATCATTCAGCATTAATTAATTGCCCATTGTCTTATCACTTAAGATCCCTTTATTTTCTCAACTTAGTAAACATGACATCTTGATAGATATATTTCATGTTATTAGCTTAATACAAGATTTAATTATATTTACCACAACTGAAGATTAATTCAGAAAAAAATTAATTTAATAACTTCGCTCAGTGATTTTAAGGAATAAGACAATAGCCAATAAATTAATGTACATCCCCAAAGATTACCCCTTCTACAGATAAAAATTAGTGGTTGAAAGTCCCCAAATTTGTCAAGCAACGAATGAGAAAACGTTATTATCATATGACATACATCGATATTTAGTTTTGGTAAAAAATGTATAGAATATAGATGTATATATGCATAGACCTGATTGGCCCAAGTGGTGTGGACCTTTTTCGTCTGCTAGAAAATTATTTCCTATATTTAATGAAGCAGCTTGGCTGTGGTAACATTTCCGACACTATTAGCTGATATTCAAAATTATTATTGGTAGTCGGTAGAGGGTCCCCATCCCGTGGGTAGAGTTTGTAAAGATTGGTAATTAGGATCCTATTTAAAGCGGCAATTCCAAAACCAGAATTATCCGGCAAGTTTCATTGAATACTAATTGCTAGCCATTGCAAAATCAGCGCCCAAGCATACATTAAAATCTTTTTATATTTTATTTAAAAATTCCATCAATGTATCTTAGTTAACCCTCAACAGTCGGGTCCCATGCGGCACCTTTATTGGTCGGAGGGGGGGGGGGGCTTTTAACTCCCTCCCATATTATCTCAGCTTCTATTACAGCTAGAGGGCTAAAAAAAATTTGCATGTCTCCTGTTTAATAATGAATTTCCAACTTTAAGTGAGTCAAAGTCAATTTTCGCTTCCTTCATCCTTCTATTTAACAACCTTTGTTTTTAGGTTCTTTTTAACTTAATAATTTCAAAGGGCTGTCTTTTCTTATTTTTGAATCTAGAAAAACATTTCTTTTCAGAAAATGTTTATCCTTATGTGAATGTCTCAGTCAACGGATCTTTATGAAATTTCAATATGTTATGCAGACATGTAAGAACAGCTTAAGTTTAAAATTTGAAGTCTCAGTCACAGGAAAATTTTAAAGATTTCTGGAGACCTGGAGGATCAGGACTTGGAACCTGAAAATGACTTGGACACCTATATTTTATATAATGATTTATTATTTATTACTAGTATTTTTATTTTTTAGTAAGATAAAATGCTTTGTTTAAGTCAAAAAAAATTGTGCTCTTTACCTGGATGACACTGCCAGGTTTGCTGGCATCCGGTGCCCTCAAGCATGGAGATATTCAAAAATTTCAACTTCAGTAATGTTTCATTCCCATATTTAAAAAGTCACTTAGTTATAGCCCTTTCACACACAGAAACTGAAATAGAACCCCCCCCCCCCCCCCGACAGTTAAGGATAAATGGTTAAGAATAAAAATAAAAAAGATAGAAGGATTCGTTCACCTTCACAATATTTATGTTTTAAGCAATCGCCGTGCGTTCTGCATATTTTGTGTATTTTGGGCTTGGTGATGGTTTGCATATGGTAGAAATATTATTTGATCTAATCTACCTATTTTCCAAACTTTGCATGGTGATTCCTGTAGTAGTTATGTACGATTTAGAAAGCGTAGCAACTCTATAATCATTACCAAAATGTCCGTACGTTCATCTAATTAGCCAATTGATTTTTAGTATACTGATTCCCGGGACAACAAAGTACAATATTATAAGTGAATCAACTCTATAATCAAGTCTTAAAAATGTAAGTATGTCCATAAATATTATCCTGTATCATGCAGTTTTTTAACAAATTTACTTACAACTGTGCTTCGACTCTTATACATTTATATTCTGATTATTCAGTTCTAACACTATACAAGTGTTAATGTCCGTTTGTCCTACTGTGTCAGTGCTTCGCTTTTATGGATGTTGTCATCCTTGTTTAAAGTATTGACATCCTTGTTTTGACCCTAATTACCATTTCTGAAGACAGAATGTACACGCTTTAAAAAAAATCCAAAAATGTTCCTAACAATCCGTAAATATCTGTTGTTCTTTATATGCAGCAAAAATAATTGTGGAATTTGGAAATTTAACATTTGTTTTATCTTGGTATAATATAAATATAAAACAACGTTTGTCTGTCCCTTAAGATCTCACTAACCACTTGACCTACATAGGTAATATTGTCAGTGAATTTATTAACTCTTCCTGCGATCTATTTTAATCTATTTCTAGGGAGTGGGACGCTCCCATCTTTAAACAAAATTGTCTCCCCCCCCAAAAAAAAACAAAAAAATTATAAAAATAAAGAGGGAATTGATCCAGCCATCCTTTTTTTGGGGGTCAAGTCCCTAAGTGAAAGGGACGAAGTTAACATATTTTTGCTGTTTTCTAAAATAGACCAAAAATATTTGGTGTTAAATTGAAAGTTTTAGTTTCGGGGGCATATTATTTCCCTCTAGTATGTTTTGGTGTCCATACAAAAAGATTAATGGTTATATTAATAGCATAGACCTTAAAACCAGTTTTTTGATAAATTCAAAGATAGAATAAATGTAAAAAAGCTTCATCCTGAAAAATATCCAGGAAACTTTTATTCTACAAAAATAATAAGATATCGTATGATCTATGGATCATGGAAAAAGAACGAAGTAGTGGGTTTCGTCGTATTTTCACAGTAGATTTTGATAGGTTATTTTAGGTTAGGTTAGGTTAGGTAAATGTTAATGGTTGCCCTGCAGGCCCCAAAGGGTTAAAGCCCTTCCCATGGTCTTTATATACATACTGTGACAGACATACCTATTTGTAGAATAGCTGTGCTATCAACACTTTAGCTATTTAACACATTTAAATTGTTTTGATTAAACACTCAGTAGAACTGTGATGTCTGCATTTGAGTCTCTGTCCGAGGTCAGAATGATTAAGCACTTTTTTACACAAAATATGCCAGGAGAGACCAACCCTGCTTGGGGAAGAATAATGAATCTTTGGAAATATCTATGATGGTTAATATGAGCCTCTAAATAATTTCTTAATAGCAAAGCAAAGTTATATTTTTAATTGTATGTATGTCTAAACTCTTATATGAAGTAATAAGGTTTATTTGTCCGTGTCTTAAGATTTGAAACACTGCTGAACTTATTGAGTTTTCCATTTTATGCAAGCTTCTTATAGATGGTTTTAAGCAATTTAATTCCTATATCTATTTTGTTTCATTCTATTTTCCAACTTACAAAGCTCCTGGTTGCTAGGAGAGCAGTCGCTTGTTTGTTTTTTCGGAAAAGAGATTTTTTCAGTTGCTTTTCAATAACTGGATTTTTTTTTTTGAAGACTGCCATGAACAATAAACACTTCATAGATTCCTTTGTCAGTCAGTGCGTCCAATGACTTAGAATTCGGGGGTTGGGGTGGAAAGGTTATGAAGTAAATAAAAAAAATGTTGGGACACAAAATAAACTAGAATCCATGGATTGTGTTCTAAATTATACTGGTCCTTAAAGTTTCTAAATCACATTATTTCATTCTTAGGCCTAAAAAACTTTGGAGACTTTTATTTAATCTTGCTAAGTTGCTTTGTTGTTGAAACTAATACTTTTCAACATGTAATTTTAATTTACAGGTGTAATTTGGTTTATCATAATTTGTGTTGTATAAATACGCCTATTGTCTTATCCCTTAAGATCCCTGTTAGATCAGAATAATATTTTATGTATTGATAATCACCTTAGATAGTTCAGACTTGAGGGCAAAAATAATTGTTAGGCAAAGGAATAGTTCTTGGTAAATTTGGCCGGATAAAATAACATTATGCTCTAAGCGATTTTTTTCGTGTGGTTGATGATTTGAAAAAAAAAGAGGAAAAGAGTTTCAAGAAAAAGTGGACTATCTAAAAAAGGACATTAATATATTTTAAATTTATTAAACAAATTTTTATTTTAAAAAGCAATTTAAACTTTCAACCGTTGAAATCCTATTTAAAACAATACAAATCCATCTTTATAGTATTTTTGTACGTGAAAAATTTGTAAATCTTGAAGCGTCCATTTAATTGTTAAGATTTTTCTGACCTGCTTATTTCTAAATTAAGCCATAAAAAGCCCAAAGTAACTACTTAATTAAACATAACAAGACGGGTTCGACAGACGCATAAATTGTGGCAGCCGTCGGAATTATTGTTAGTCAGTTGGCAATCATCATATGCAGGTTATTACTTATTTGGCGGTTGGTATTTTTTAATTGCTTCGATTACAAGGTAGATTTTTTTATGCTTTGGCAGTTGTTTGGCGGCTGCTACTAATTTGTCATTATAAATGGCTGGAAACCGCGGCTGGCGATCCCTTGTAAAAAGGTACAATTAAATATCTCAGTCTTCATAACCATTGTTATTAATTTGTCAACATGAAATATCCTCAGGGTATATTTTGATATTAATTAAATTTTATTCTTTGTTAATATGCTTTAATTATTACAGTTTGAACTTAGATAGTCACAGGAATAAGGTACAGTCAACAAGCGAAATAAATCGAAAATAATATTTTGGAGAAAGGTTCGCTAATGAAGTGAAATAAAAATCTTTAAGGGAATAAGGCAAGGCCTGTTTTTAGGCCAATTACTTGTCCTTTAAACTATTATGAGGTCAAGTAAGAAAAAAAATTATACAGTTTGAGCTTTTTTATGTCCTTTAACAAAAATACTCTACAAATTCGTAATAAGGTATTTTAAGGGACAGAAAACAACCCTAAAATGACCCTAAAGGGACAACACAGAGATTAAAGACTTTTCAGGGTCTACAATCAAGTCTGGCACATTGTCAGAACTATACATTATAACCACAAATCGATATATTATAACTTGGATGTTGCACCAGATTTCCATGAAATATAGTGATACTCGCATATGGTTAAAATAAGGATTCCTCCCATCCCCCTCTTTATCTCATCCCCTCCCCCTGCTACTGGATGAACGAACTGACCAATAAATGAGATTCATCTTAGCATCCTAAATTGACGAAAACATTTTCCCTCTCAATATACCCACCTATTTTCAAAATCTATTTAGCTACGGCACTAGCTAGTTGGGATAGGGAAAAATGGACTGTAGATTAATTTGAGGTGGATTCTTAAAAAACTTTTTGGCTCACTGCCTCACTAAAATTAGTGAGGCCTGCTAAAAATTTTTGTTATAATCTTATGTTAATAACCCTTTAATGATTTTATTTAATTTTTGTAGATTTTTTTATGCGATTTTGGAGCCTCACAATAATTTTTAGCGAGCCTCACTAATTTTAGTGAGGCAGTGAGCCAAAAAGATTTGTAAGAATCCACCTCTGACCTCCACATTTTTATGAACGTTTAAACATAATATTTACTTTTGGGATATTATTTTGATGACAACATCAACTCATTTTATCTAATTGTCGTCAAATTGTTGTTTATTAACACATTAAGACAATAGGAAGTCTTAAAAGCTTAAACAAGAACAATTATTTAGCGCAAGCACAGCATTCAATACACAATGTCTTGTAAAGAAATAACAGAATGGGAGACAATGAAAAATAGAGAAATAAAAGTGAAAAAGGGACTAAAGGTATACCTTATTGCAGCGTAGATGCGTTACAAAATATGTATTGTATATTGTATTTCTGTTTTATTTCACATGTAAGAATTTCATACATCCTATTATCCTTTGCAGTAAAGCTTCTTATAAGTAGGAGGAAGGTTCATAACTATGTCTGGGCAGAGTATATTCATCTTCAACGCCAAAAAAAAAATTCACTCCCCAAAAAATTATATAATTAATGTGGAACTTTCCTTGATTTTCCTCAAGTGTCCCTAATGGCCTCTAGGGGCGTAGCCACTAGTAGTATTTATAAAGTTGGGCTATGTGATTTAAGGAAAACATATCATTCAAATAAAATACAGATTGACCGACGTACGGACCGTCCCTAGTTATAGAGAAGCCTGCGCTACTAAAAAGACATTAAAAGTTCCATTTTTTTTGTAATTCTTATTTAATTGGGGTTAAAAAATTTGAGCTTTGTTTTTATACATTTAGTATGTATCCGTTTCTAGCTATTCTGATTGTCAGGCCTATTAAAAAATTATTATCAGTTTAAAACTTGACTAACATGAAAATGTTATCTTCCTGCCTAGTATTGAAGATAAATGCCTGATTTATTCTATTTCTTTTATTCCTGCATAGCATTTACATTATAACTTACTTTATCAGTTTGTCTGTTAAAAGTGGGTAATTTCCGGCCTCTGTTTTGAATATTTTTTCATTACAGATTTTTCATTTTCTTCATAACTTAATTTGTTCATTCATTGAACTGTCTTGGCATATATAATTTTCTTAACATTTCCATGTTGCGCTACTTATGGCTGTTTTTAGACTTGTTTTATAAAAAAAATTACTTTATTACTGCAATTAATGCACTAAAATTGGACAACAACTTAGCAATTAAACTTTGTTTATGATTTTGTACTTTGATGAAAACAACTAAATTTAAAAAATATACTATTATTTGATTATGTGGAGTAAATCTGTCAAAATTGTTTGAAAAATTTATACTAAATTATTGGTTGAGTTTGAGTCTGGTCCTAGTCACGTATCTGGCATAAGACTCTAATACTGAGGGTAGGGGAATGCCTTGGCCCTTAAACAGACACAACACATTAACATGTACACTGCACAGTTAGGACTTCAAGACTAAGGTCGTGCAATCAATGGTACACTAATAATGAGAGTAGGAAAATGCTTTGGCCCTTAAACAGACACAACCCATTAACATGTACACTGCACAGTTAGAACTTCAAGACCAAGGTCGTGCAATCAATTGTACATTAATAATGAGAGTAGGGGAATGCCTTGGCCCTTAAACAGACACAACACATTAACATGTACACTGCACAGTTAGAACTTCAAGACCAAGGTCGTGCAATCAATTGTACATTAATAATGAGAGTAGGGGAATGCCTTGGCCCTTAAACAGACACAACCCATTAACATGTACACTGCACAGTTAGGACTTCAAGACTAAGGTCGTGCAATCAATGGTACACTAATAATGAGAGTAGGAAAATGCTTTCACCCTTAAACAGACACAACCCATTAACATGTACACTGCACAGTTAGAACTTCAAGACTAAGGTCGTGCAATCAATGGTACACTAATAATGAGAGTAGGGGAATGCCTTGGCCCTTAAACAGACACAACCCATTAACATGTACACTGCACAGTTAGAACTTCAAGAATAAGGTCGTGCAATCAATGGTACACTAATAATGAGAGTAGGAAAATGCTTTGGCCTTTAAACAGACACAACCCATTAACATGTACACTGCATAGTTAGGACTTCAAGACCAAGGTCGTGCAATCAATGGTACACTAATAATGAGAGTAGGGGAATGCCTTGGCCCTTAAACAGACACAACCCATTAACATGTACACTGCATAGTTAGGACTTTAAGACTAAGGTCGTGCAATCAAAATGGTTGGAAAAATGTCGCCCTGACTAGGTAATTGTACAGTGAAAATATACAATTGTACAACTTAATTATGAAGCTACTTTGCATTTTAATTTTGTTCCAAATAGTCCTCGTAAGCACCATTCCAAAATTGTACATTAAAAAAACATTTTCGTTGACATTTTTAATAAAAAAATGTGTATCTTGTAAATTTTGTTTTTAACCCTAGTTATTATACTACTTTAAAATGCTGTAACATTTAAATATGCCATCAAAAAGTATGTTAAGGCATGAAAACCTTATTAATTTACGGACCGACCCTTTAATAACTTTTTCAAAAGTTATAATTAAAACAAAAACATTTTAGAATTATTAAATCAGTTTTTCTACAAAAATGGGTTGAAAAGCATTATGATAATTGCATATAATTTTAGTTTGAAATATTTTAAAGATTTTCACATTTTAGTCGTTAACATATTTTTTTCAAAAAAACGCATGTTAACAAAAAAACAAGTTCACTTTAGTCCTGAGAAGCATAGCATTAAGGTTTTAATGGAGTCTTTTTGGTGTCTGTATGTGTATTTTGATGGACATGTTAACGTTGTTGAAAAATGAATATATTAATACTTGGGTCTAACACAAGATTTTCATGTTCTCTAATTAAGTACGACTTACAATAAGCAAAAATAACGATTCCCCCTTTCATCGACTTTACCTCATCTCCTACCCTCCTTCTGGATAAATGAACTGACCAATAACAGTTAGGGAGTTGAATCCATTTTTATAGAAGCAGAACTATAATCTATGATTATGGTTTGGACCCTCTGAAACTGTAATCTACCCTTCCACTTTCCCCTCTCTTGGTGAAGATATCTTCAACACCGATACGATTTTTGAAATGTAAGATTCCACTTTCAATAGAGGCGAAACTGGAATCATACATTCATGTTTACATATCAGCGTATTCAGAAACATTGATTTCCTTATTTATATCGACATAATAGTAATGTATCATTCTACTTTCAATAGAGACAAAACTGGAATGATACATTCAAGATAACATATCATATATTTAAATCGACATAGTAGAAATTGTACATATTAGTTAGTTTTTTTTTATATTTTTATTAGTTTGAAGTTTTTAAGAAAAAAAAGGACCTAAAATTAAAGGTTGCTAACACTTAACAATCAGGCCCATTTCCGGACCTTAATAGTTCAACACCCCCCCCCCCCACATATCTTCTCAGCTCCTATTAGAGTTAGATGGCAAAAAAAATTGTGCATGTTCCCTGTTAAATAATAAATTTCCGACTATAAGTGAGACAAAGTCATTTTTCGCTTACTTCACCCTTTCATTTAACAACTTTCTTTTTAAGGTTAATTAAAATGTTAAATGGATGTAATTTCCTTATTTTTGAAGCTAGAACAATTTTTTCAGAAAATGTTTATCTTAAAGAAAATTTTATATTAGAAATCTCAAAACATAAATTTTCTTATTCGTTTGCTTAACAACTTTGGAGACTTTTACTGAATTTTGATCTACTATATATCTATAATTCAAAGTAGAACGATGTCTTTCTGTCTATCTGTCTGTCCATCCGGCTGTCCCTTAAGATCTCAGTAACAACTGAACCGATCAGATTCTACTCTTCAGGGTATATACCTATTGGTCCTGTTGTGGTTTTCAGCTATTTTCTTGAGGGGTGGGAAACCCCAACCCCCCAAAAAATGAAAATTCCCCCCCCCCCCAAAAAAAAATATTCTGGTGATGCTCATAAATTATGGGCGCAGCACCAGAATTTTATTTTTTTATTTTGTATTTTTAAAATTTTTTTTTAAAATTACCTCATGGGGCAAAGCTCCTAGAGGCTAGGGGCGAAGCTGCTAGTACTTAATAACCTAACCATTCAAAATCCAATAAAAGTCCCCAAAGTTGTTAAGCCAGCCAATAAGAAAACGTTATTGTAAAACTTTGGGGACTAGTGTAATAAACAGTCCATTGTCCACCTCTCTCTATGCTAGTTCCCAAAGTTTTACAATAATGTTTTCATTTTTGTTTGCTTAACATCTTTGGGGACTTTTACTGAATTTTAATTGGTTAGTTAATTTAGTATAGTGTTGAAACGTTTCAACCACTGATGGCAAATTACAGTAGAGGTATTTTTGGGAATGTACATCCATTTATCAGCTTGTCCCTGGTGGCGATAAACTTGAATTAAAGTACCTAGAGGTTTTGGACCAGCTAGGAATGTAATTTCAGTCCTATGTTCCCTACCTCCCTGGGTACAATAAAAGTTGTATACAGGGAGGGAAAAATGGACGAAAAATTAAATAAATTCTGTCTATAATAACATGAGAAAACAGAATGAGAAGGACAGTAGCACCCTGTAATCGATATCAGAAAGTCCTGAATGTCCATTTAAAACATTTGACGAAGCTTTTTATATACAATATAAATTGATAAGATACATACAAAATGTTATTGCTTCTAAGCGACGTTTTCTACAAAAAGGGTTGGTAGAAGTCTATATGTATGTCTAAAAGAAATCACTCTTATGGTTTGCAGGTTTCTATAACTATGTCTTAATAATAATGCCTATAATAAGGGAGGGTTTAAATTTCAGTAGTACCCAAAGTTTTATAAACATTTGTTGGATTTATAAATTTGTTTACTTTTATTTAATCTTAATTGGTTGATGAAAACTGGCAATGTCAAAAATATACAGCCAAGATTAGTAGATCTGTTTTTCCAGTTTTGTTAGTCCTGAAGGGGCGAAGGCCCAGTCTAACTTTACTATTTGTAGAAAAATGTCTATAATACAATACAATACATGGTTTCAAGTTTGGATTAGACGGGTCTGATCCAGCGGATATTAATTGGTTTCGTAGCCATACTGGAAAATCATAAAAAATCATGGACAGAATGACGGACAGGCAGAAAAGTGAATTGTAGAGTACCATCGCATTTTATTCTTTTTTAGTTAGTATTCGTATCCAGAGAGGGAGGAGACAACTGACTGCATCTTATTACAATAGTACACAAAGTTTTACAACAACAATTTCTTATTCATTGGCTTTGGGGATTTTTACTGAATTTTGATTGGTTGATTAAATTGTGTTTATAAATGTTGGAACCACTAATTTTTATCTACAGAAGGAATTATTTAGAGCGTCATCATTATGGATGTGCATTAATTTATCGGCCATTGTCTTATCTCTTTATAGCCCTGATATATTTCATAATTTTATTTGTTAGCTTTGCTTAAAGGGACTGTGAACAAGAAAATTTCTCATCAGATTATCAAACCTTAACATCATCTAATTAATATAATCTCAAATATAGGGCAAAACTGTCTCTCGTTCTTTAAAAAACGGCTTTTTCCGAAAATTTTAACTATGTCCTAGTTTGGGGGAAAAATTTCCGGACTATATAAATGTGCAGTTAATTGTCTTTTTTTCCTCCTATAGCTAAAACTAAACTTTTTGACATAGTTCTCTATTTTTCCTAACGGTTAAGCTGACTTTTAACAATATCCTTGATGTAAACCAATGTATAGTTACTTAAAAATTGATAAAATAAGTAATATTTTTTATTGAAAACCAAATACAATAACAAAGCTAGAAACAGGTTATTTTATTAGTATCCAAGTAACTTTAGATGGCCCATCTCTCGCCCACCTTTAATTACAAATTTGTAAATAATAAAGGTGCAATATTTCTTTATAAACAGTCTGATAAAAGTGTAAACTAATTCTTCAAAGTGGGTTATTTATTGTCCAACACAATAAAAAAGAATATCATTATTTTAAATAACCTATGAGATTCAACCCTTTGTAGACTTTGAGGTATTTTTTTGTCTATAATATAAATCTAACCCATTAGTGACGAACTGGGTTTTAAAACCCGTTTCCATCCAGTTCCAGAAAAGCACAAAAATAACCGGTTTCCAGTCTTCAAATTGCATCATTCTCAGTATGAATCCCCCCTCTCCTACCCTGGTTTTCATTTTCCCCTGGAGC
Organism: Acartia tonsa; assembly: GCF_053477335.1. Lineage (NCBI taxonomy): Eukaryota > Metazoa > Arthropoda > Copepoda > Calanoida > Acartiidae > Acartia > Acartia tonsa. Next base: position 6,620,287 of record NC_137266.1, read on the forward strand.
AGGCAGTTTTGCTTACTTCCGTTTGCCGGTATAGCTCAACAAAATTTGAAAACCACGAAAATTTTGGTGAATTCAAAATACCCCTTCTAAATTTTTTGTTTTTATAGTAAAGTTGCTGATTTTTTTTGTGAAATCTAAAGTTTATTAACAAGTACATCTATTTGTGAAATCGTTTTATTCAAATTACTATTTTTTATATGATTTTTTTATTGTTTTTTTACGCCCTATTATGACCCGGTTCGGCATGGCCATAAATACCCAGCAGTTTTAAAACCCGGCTCGGCTTTGGTTTATTACCCGGTTTTAACTTTTCAACCATTAAATATTTGTTTATGATTTATTATTCTTGAGCCACCCTAATAAGTATACCCTAGTAATCTCTATATGTGTCCTCCAATATTTTTATGCTCTTTTTCTGATATTTATCACCCAATTTTTATATGTTCTTTTTTTGTAGTGTGTGTGTATTAAAACTTCGACAAACGGGCTTTTTTAACCGAAAAGGGTGGTACCTATAGCCAAAACACTAAATGTGATATAAATTGCTTCGTATATTACTTGTAGCTCTATAGATTACATGAGGTTATGTAGTTTTCAATTACGAATGGCATCAAAGTTCTAAAAAGTGTTCATCTCACTTTGGGCGTTCAAAAGTTACATTTTTCATTTTTTTGTCGAAATAACCGGGTATTTAGAAAAAAACGGGTTTTAATGCCAGCAGAAACCGCTCAAAACGGGTCTCAATGCCCGTTAGGCATTTATGGCCATGCCGAACCCATTTTTTTTGCAACTTTCCTGTGCACGCCACTAGAGCAAAACAAAATAATTGGAATTTTGTTTTGACCATTATAAAGCTTCCCTGAGATTTTCAGCGCGATCGGCTCATAAAAGTGGCGCTCGGCACTAATAGGTTAAGATAGATCTTTATTACCTAATTACTACGTTATAAAAAAACAAATTGGCAATTTTATATTTCAAAATAAATTCCTTAACAGTAACTAAATTGTTTAAATTGTTATATGACAAGTTAAATACCCCTACAAACATTTTAAGAAACAAAAACGTTCAGATTTTCCTTGTTTTTTCCTTTTTCCCTCCCAAAATACCATAAAATCAATGCATTATTTCTAGATAGTTTTGTTAATAGGACGTTTTTGGTTGATCAATGTAGTGAAATGTGCTTAGAAAATGTTACGATTTGATAATCAGATGAGAAATTTTTACGTTCACACTCCCTTTAAGTGAAAGCTTTTCATTACATTAAGTTTTAAGTCTTAAGTATGTGTTATGAAATATAACATAAACCAAAGTTAAACTTTATCTGAGAGTGATAGGACAATGGCAGATTGGTTATCACACCTTTTTACATAAAAATGAAATAGTTTTGCAAGGGTAATTAATATTTTATCGTCCTTTACCATTATCCCAAAGTTAATTAAATCTTTAAGGCTTTTGAATCTAATTTATTAAGCTATTTGAAATATATTTAAATCTATTTTTACAGTTCTAAAGAATCCTGAGAATCCACCTACAATGAAAGCCAAAATAGACAGGCAAAATTTCTGGATTCTATTTTGTACTTCAGTTTGAATTTTCATTGGTTTGAAATAAATGCACAATTAAAGTAACCTTTGTTTATTTTTTGTTATTTATGAATCATTCCAGTAATACAGCAAAGGAATTTTTCAACCATATGATTTTTAAAAAGCTATCTTTGTATTAAGAAATACAAATTTTATCTCTTTCCTGTCAAAATTTTTACACATTTCTTCCAATAACTTAGCCAGATTGTTCTTCTGCAGTTATTCTATTGGCTGATTTAGAGAGGGTGTCTCTAAATTTTCACAATTCTTAATAAGTAAAGAATTCTATACCTTAATGTTTAAGATCAAAAAGAAAACAAATAAAACACTAAGACAAGTTAACCAAATTCAAGTCAAATCACAACTGCTGCATTGATTTCACATTAAAAGAAGCCTGCAAGAAATACCACGCTTTAACTGCTGAAAGACTGCCACAAGTAGACCCAATGCTCAAAATTTGAAGCCTTCAGCTTCTATAAAAAAAAGTTTTAGGCGTTTTAAATGACATTTATGTGCAATGAAAATTTTGAAAAAATCTCAATGCTAAATTTTGAAATTAAACTACGTGGCCTAGAAATAAAGAATTATAAGCTTATTTTTGTCATAAATTTAGGTTGCCAGTAACTAATTATATTTTTACAATAAAAATACCCATTTTTATAGTCACAATCATTAAAAAAAATTAAGTTTAACTCACGTTATACCAAGTGTACTGTACCCAATCAGAAGGCTGAATTAGCTAAGCAACCAAACACAGCTGAGCTTGTATTAGTTTATCCCTTTCTTTCCTCTATGGTTTTTGTTTACAAATGCAATTTAAATCGAATTTTTTTCATAGATTTTGACTATGAAAGTTGGTGTTTTTATTTTAAAAATCTAATCAGTTACCAGCAATCTAAGTTTCTGACAAAGATAAAGTTATAATTTTGTGTCTAGGTGACGTAATTCAATATTGTTTTTTCTTTTATGAGCATTGAAAATCTTTTAAAATTTTCATTGTACATAACATGCTATTTTTAAATGCCTATAACTTTTTTGTTATTGAAGCTGAAGACTTGAAATTTGGGGTATTGGGTCTACTTGTGGCAGTCTTTTAGCAGTTAAAGCGTGGTATTTCTTGCAGGCGTCCTTTAAGGGTACTTTTAGGGTTTCAAAGTTGGACAAAAAATATTTTTTTTGAAAATTTTTCAGTAGGTGTTAAAGATCGACCTACACAAAAATTGGTAAGACCTAGAACTAATCTGTAAAAACCTTTTTAACTAGGATAGTGCCCTATTTTTCAAATCGGTTGAGAGCTTTAAAATAGAGTTAATATTTTTTTCAAATTGACCAGAGTTGGTGGCGGGGCATTTTCAGGTAATTTTGAAAAAAAATTTAAATTTGATTTTTAAGGTCAATTTTTAGGTTTTCCAAAATTCAATATGGGCTTTTTAAGAATTAGGCCAAAAAGTAGGTAGGAGAGTGTTTTTGTATCAAAATATTTTATTTTTCAAGAAAATTTTTGCAAAAAAATCTAAATTTCACATCTTTAAAAAAAATGATTTTTGACATAGAAGGATTAGTCTAATCCTTATGAATTTTTTTGTGGATAATCCCTCTAACCTAACCTAATAATGTCTGATTGGCTGTTTTTCATTGATTTTTTTTAGGTTGAAAAAAATGTTTTTGGTTTAGCCCCCCTGTGGGGTATTAATCGGTAACGACTTTGAGTCCAATTATATCAAACTTCTAAAAGTCCTAGGATAACCTGATAGTCTTTTCCATAAGCTCTCTAATGGTCTTGGTTTCATTAGAAAATATTTTCTTTCTTCAAAAACTGAAAAATTACCGGTTTAGCCCGCCCTCACCCTAATGCAAGAAAATTTAACTCTTTCATTTTTACAAAAATAATTAATTATAAATTTTTGATTAATTGTTTATAAGAAATTAATGAAAGTTTTTGTTTATTAGGCTTATATACCAAATCATGCCTTTTTTTGATAAATTACTTTCAAGCAATCAATCAAAATTTTTGCTATTATCCAAATCATGGTAATTTTACAAAAAAATACTTATAATCAATCAATAAAAATTACTGCTTATTTGGCTCATATACCAAATCATGCTGTTTTATGATAAAATACTTATAAGTAATCAATTTGATTGATTGATTGATTAGCCATAGTTTTGTATGATTTTGACCTGGAGTAGGCTGAGACACTTTTCCATAGAAATAGGGCTATCAAGCTCCATGTTCAAGCACATTTTGACTTGACTTGCTATCTCATGAGATCTACTCTTACCTTACCCTTGCGGAATATGGCAGATGTCCCAAATTAAGTCACGGTAATGAATGAAGCTCTCCAAAGAGGAGCTTGGGTTAAGGGTAGTACTGTAAGTAAGTGACTATTGGGTATCCAAACTTACTCAATAATCCCCTTCTTACACAACCAGGGGATGATGCACGATTAATGTTGTGAATGAGAAATTAGAGTCAACCTACAGAGAATTGAACTTGAACTCTCACCACTGTAGCTCAGTGTGCTACCACTAAGCATGACACCCCTACTAAGTAATCAATGAAAATTATTTGACTTATATATATACAAAATCATACTATTTTTTGATAAATTACTTATAAACAATCAATGAGAATTATTGCTTATTTGGCTTATATACCAAATCATGCCTTTTTATGTTAAATTTCTTTTAAGCAAACGATGAAAATTTTTGCTTATTTGGATTATATTGGCCAAATCTTCAATTTTCGTCATAAACTGCTTACAGGAAGGAAGGGATTAAGGGGGAGGGGGAAGTTCTGACACATTTGCGTAAACCTGGTGTATAGTCTTTATCTTCGGACTGAGAGGATAGGTTATTAGGGATAAAATCATTCTTATATGATGTATTTCCCCTAGATTTAAGATTTTTGGATAGGCCTCCAGGTTCCGGAGCTCCAAGCCTCAAGGTGGTCTCTCTACAGGTAAAAATGAAGAAAAAAATTTTTTTAAGAGTTAGAAGTCAGCTTATGAGACAAAATATGAATGTTTTTTCTTCAAATATGTGAATAACAATCAAAAAGAAGCATATTTTGTTTTATAAGTTAACCTTTAATTCTTCAAAAAAAAATCTTATTTTTAAGTTTTTATCTGTACATAGACCACCTGGAGGCCTGAAGCTCCGGAACCTGGAGGCCTATCCAAAAAATCTTAAATCTGGGGGAAATTCATCATATAAGATTGATTTTATTCCTAATAACCTATCCTCTCAGTCCAAAGATAAAGCCTATACACCAGGTTTACGCAAATGTGTCAGAACTTTCCCCCCCCCCCTTATTACTCCACCTTCTTTTTCTTCACTTCAACTGATACAAGCAACTTTTACTATAAATGTCCATTTATTTACTCCATCCACTTTTAACTCACAAATCAGACCAAATTGTTCAGTAATTGATCAGTAATTTACCTCAAAAATGCACAATTAGATAAGTAATTAACCTTTTAGTGCTTATTTACACGGTGAGAGATTACTAGGGAAATATTAAGATGAAATAAATTGAACAAAAAAATTACAAATATATACAATTGAATTAATTAATAAACGACTTTCTTAAAATAATTTTGATTACTTATTTGATACACTTTTAAAAGTATTTTTTAAATAAACAAAAACATCTTTTATAAAAGGCTCTTTGTATGTTTTGTTTAATTAATTAAGAATATACAACAATGTTTAAATTATATATAAAATCTATGCTTTTTTTCACATTTGACATAATTTTAAACTAGTATGGTACATTTCTATTATGTCGATGTTAAAAAAGTAATGGAAGATTACAGAAACATAGATATTAAAAATGTAAACCATGATTCCAGTTTCGCCTCTATTGAAAGTGGAATCTTACATTTTAAAAATCGTATCGGCGTTGAAGATATCTTCACCAAGAGAGGCAAAAGTGGAATCTTACATTTCAAAAATCGTATCGGCGTTGAAGATATCTTCACCAAGAGAGGGGAAAGTGGAAGGGTAGATTATAGTTTTAGAGGGTCCAAACCATAATCATAGATTATGTTTCTGCTTCTATAAAAATGGATTCAACTCCCTAACTGAATAAACTAGTTCCATGTTATTTTTCCTCTGTCATAATATCAACATGTAGTTTACATCCATTCGTAGAAAACTTAATAAAAAACGGATAAAATAAGCATAATTCAAGTGGCATCCTTCCAAGACATTCATTTAGACTGTGATACAATTGCAAAGTAAATTAAAGAGTAGCTCCGCCCCGCTAACAAGCCTTCTTGACCTTGTTTCTTGGTGAGAAGTTATAATTTTTCACTCACGCTTTTGAAACTAATAGTGTAACACTGACAGCCTCATTGTACATTTGGGCGTTATATTTGTAAGCGAAGCAATTGCACATTTAATGGGCTGATCGTATACACATAGTATGTTTACTAGGGAAATAGGGCCAGTAATATATATTGGTACTCAAAGTTTTTATTAATACTTTATATCATAAGTTGCCTTTTTTCAAATTTTAATTGATTGGTTTAAACATGCAATGTCCTACTTTTCAAATATTGCTTATAAGATTGGGGATATATATAAATTTATCGTCTATTGTCTTATCTCTTAAAATGTTTAAATGAAATCTTAAAAGTGAAGCAAATACAAATGATTATAAAATTTAGAATCATTTTAGTGGACATATATTCCTGTTTCAATAGCGATAAAACAAAAGTCATAATTTGGGGTTAAATTATCTTTAAATTACACCTTGTATTTGGTTTTGAGTATTTTTTTCTGATTTTAATCATAATGGGTTTGATTTTAACTTTTTCCTGGCTACATTCTTTAAAACCGATGCTTTTCTATAATTAGGATCGGTCCGTACGTAACGGACAGCTCTTTTCGTTAATTTAGACATTTTAGAATTGTCCTATCGATTAAAGAATTTTTATGGTGATTCCTATAGGAGTTAGGTACGAGTTAGAAAGCAACTCTATAAGCGTTACCAAAAGTCCGTACGTTCATTTTGAACATGTTGCTTTTTAACTTTTTAAAAACAAATTTCTATGTGATAAAATTATCAGATTGGTATGAATTTTCGAATACTGATTCCTAGGACAACAAAGTACAATTTTATCAGCAAAGCATCTCTATTATCAAGTCCTAAAAATGTTAGTATTTAATAAAAATTATCTTGTATTTGAGATGTTTTTAAACAATTTCTTTTTTAATTTTCGAATTTATAATTCTGATTATTCAGTTCTGACACTCTACAAGTGTAAATGTTCGTTTGTCTTACCGTTGTCATCCTTGTTTGTAATATTTTTTCTTTTGCTCTACATATATTGGTTCATTTCTTGGACAAAACCGTCCTTGAGTTTAGTATACAAATTACCAACTTGTCCCATTACATAATACAAAAAGATTTAATTGGGAAGCACTTAAACCGGAAAGGACATTTTGCAACGTTTCAAAGTTCTGTCCATTTAGCTGGTAAAACAAGGATGACAACATACATAAAAGCACAGTTTAATGAACAGAAAAAGGAACAAATTATATAACATTATAAACTAAAATTATAGAGATACTTACCTAAACCAACATAAAAAAAATATAACAAGTAAAGTAAGAGTTGACGCATAGATTTTTCAGATTATGAAAAAACCTACAATTGGGCAAAGTCAGAAATGGTTAATTATGATATTTATAATACAAAGTCCTGGTCCTTTGGTGGTTTTAGGCTATTTTCTTGGAGGGTAGGACACCCCAAACCCCCACAAAAATAAAAAAAAATACCATCATTTTTTTTTGATGATGCAGAAGATACCAACTATTTGGTGCTGCACCACATGTACTACATTTTTTTAATTACCTCTTGGGGCAAAGCCCCTAGAGGCTAGGGGAAAAGCCGCTAGTTAACAATACACGGATAGAATTTTCCGCTAGGGGCAGACATGCGAACACAGCTGAATTATAGAAACATTTAGTTTTTTACAACATAGCAATGATAAGCCTAAAATGGACAGTAATGTTATTCAATGTTTATGTTAAGTGTTTTTTTTTGTGACCGACTGAATTTCTGGATATTGGACAAGTATTAAGAATTAATAATTACAATACCTACTTAATTTAAAGCCTTTAGATTTTTATACTATTTTCAAAATATTTCAAGCAATCCTTATGTAAAAGTAATATTGTTCGTCTGTATGTCTTTACCATAAGATTCCGCATATCACTGGCCCGATATGGTTTTCCTTTACAATGATACTTCAAATAGGTCCAGAGAAAATTTATTACTACTTTTAAGAGGGTAAACCCACCCTCCCAAAGAAAGTAACTAAAAGCAATATTATTCCTCTCCTAATTATAAAATTTGTCCTTTTTCATATAGGTAAGCAGAATTTAAAGTAAGCTATTATAGGGTCTATGAATGTAGACATTTTTAGCAACAGGACAACAGTTTTAATTGAATTGAATGTATCCTGTTACAGTTGGAATACAAACAAAGTTAGAAAATTAGCAGGTATAGTACGATGCCATACATATTTTTTGCGTATGGCTGAAAACCGGTTCTAATCCACCGAACTAGAATCGGTTTCGAATGAATACGAGAAAACACATTCTCAAATGCAGTTGCCTAAATAAATCTGGTAAATTTTATTCATTCTTGATTGGTTGGTTCTACCTAACAGTATCAAAATATTCTACCAGCGATTCGCTGTTTCCAAGTATGCAATGTCACCTGGTCTCAGCCACGAACATGTTCACTACATTGAATATCCTGCTGTGTTTGGTGACAACTTTGCTGGCGTCAACCTCACCGATGGCGTCCATCTACAGGATAGCGCCACTGAAACAATGTCTAAATTGGTGTTTGGTCTTCTAACTAAACTCAACAAACCAACCTCCAGTTATAAGAAGAGTCTACAGGTACAACTCTCTTCCCTGCTATCAAAGAAGAATATCTACAATAGCGACACCATCATTAACACCAACGACGATGCAGAAGATGACAACATCAACATGGAAAATGGAATTGATACAACCATCAAACTTATCAACCAGTAAAACTATATTTAACCGTGTTTTTTTTACTTTGTCTTATCTTGTTTTAATATATGCGTATTTTATCAATATTTTATGTTTATTTTACAAAAAAAACCAATAAATTATAGAATAATAATAAAAAAAAAATATTCTACCAGATATTCTAATCTGTCAAATGTGTTATTTTGTTTTTTATCATTGGAAATATACAACAATTGATTTTGTGCCATTTATGAATGATAGACTTCCTATTATTTTATTGTATAGAATACTAATTATCTTACTTTAGGTATACCATACTTTGTTTTCGTATACGATTTCTGTTTATACTTTAAAGCTTGAAAAAGTTTCGTCATTTTCAATTAAGCTATTTTGGCATTAGGAAAAAGAATATATTTCGGTCAGTGTTCCAGGATACGCATAACAAGGACAGATGATTTTCAAAGCAGTATGTCATGAGTTATAAGATTAGGTATAAAAGTTAATTTGCTAAAACGCTAGTTTACTTTAAAAAGTAGAAGTCTCTAGGGACACGTGAGGGGGGGGGTAGTAAGGAAAATCAACTCACCCCTTCCATTTTAAATTTTAGTTTATAAAAATCAAGATTTTGAGATCCTTCGTTACAATCCGACAGAAAGACATTCTGTTACTTTTATGTAAGTATGTATAAGAAAACAAGTACAGAATTATAGAGAATAAATATGAAACTTTTTAAAAATGGCAGCCGTATAATGTAGACGGCACCGACTGCTATATAGCTGTATTATTAAGATATATAAGTTTTCCGGAATTTTAAAGTTAGGGGGAGATTTGAAATCTGCATAAAATTTTGAGGATTTTTTATAAAATTCGTTTTTTCTATAATTCTTTATCTAAAAGCGGAAATGCAATTTAAGTTAATTAATTTTGGCATCTGTGATTGGAAGATTTAAAAAATTTGCACTCTGATTGGATGGCGTACATCATTCAACCAATTAGAGCGCAGGTAGTTTAAAATCCACCTATCCTATTGGTCAAAATTAATTAACTTAAAATGCGTTTCCGCTTTTAGATAAAGAATTATACAAAAAACGAATTTTATAAAAAATCCTTAAAATTAGATGCAGATTTCCAATCTCCCCCTAACATTAAAATTCCGGAAAACTTACATATCTTACTGTATTATACAATACTGTTTTTTATGAGATTCGTTTCAGTTTATTGATGCTTTGCCACTTTTGGATATTATTGTTCTTTTTAAAGTGTGGTACTTAAGCTACTTTTCTATTTACCTAATTAATAAACGTGCAAGGTCATTTTAAAATATAATTAGTATTTTCATGACAGATTCTTTTTTGCAATATATTGCATTTTAAATGCAATTTTAGGGCTTAATAGAGTTCTTTGTTATTTTTTAACCTTATTTAAATATAATTAGTATATTATGACAGTTCCTTTTTTGCGATATATTGCACTGTGAATGCAATTTTAGGGCTTAATAGAGTTGTTTATTATTTTATCACCTTATTTATTAAGGATTGCATTTGTATAATGCTATTTATAATTTTAAGTTGCGTGGCATAACAATAAAACAAGGGTGACAACATCCATAAGTAGCGAAGCTTCAAACCGGATATCCGGAAAAAATGAACTAAAGAGCAGTTTCATAAAAAAAAAACATTAAATTAACTAAAAAACTCATGAAAACTTGTAAGATTAATTGCGTGAAAATCTAGGAATCGATCTAGTACCCAACCAATAAGCAAATCTTAATAAAACTTTGTAAGGATATGTAAATTGTGAACATATATAATCCTTAAAGATATCAGCCGTCTATCTCGAATAGGAGTAAAGAGAATCATGACAACTTAAAAATCTAGGAATCGAATTAGCACCCCATCCAATATTCAAAAAACTTACTAAAACTTGATAGAATTATGCTAAATATAAGGTACTTACTACTCAATCCCTGAAAATTTCAGCCGTCTAACTTAAATAGGAGTTGAGAAAACCCTGCAAACTTTAAAAATGTAGGAATCGATCTAGCATCCCAATCAATTGACGAATCTTAATGAAACTCAATGAAAATATGTAAAATGTTAATATATTTAATCCCTAAAACGTTCAGCCTTCTATCTTTTATAGGGGCTGAGAAAATTACGTTTCCCCCTTTCTGTCTCTAACAGACGGACAGGTTGATTTACGGACAGACGGACGGACGGACATTTCGAATTATAGAGTAGCTTCGCTACACAAAATATAGCATGCTCCGTCAAAGAGCCAAGTCAAGTGCCCCCTTTTTTAGAAATAAATTAAAATTTTTTGAATTGGTAGAGTTTTTCTTGGTTTATATGTTTACCATAGGTCAGGTTAAGTTTTGTTATAGAGAATATGTATAATTACTAAAAACATATAAAACCAGTATAAAACCATTTTGGTAACAGTGTAAAGTTTTTCTAAAATAGAAATTTAACGATATTTTAATGAATAAACTAAAAATCCTTGCTTTTGATATAATAGTACGTTCTAAATTAGAATATATAATTAAGATAACAAATTTGTATCAAATCTGAGAATTAAATTATCATTTGATCATTTTACGATGTCGTTTTATGCATAGTTGAACTTTAAACATTTAATATATTGCAAAAATATTATTTAATTATGTTTGTCCGTCTACACCTTTGTATTCTACTGGATAAGAAATATTTAGCTTTATTGTATACTAGCGGCTTTGCCCTTAGCTTATAATGTATTTCAGAATATTAACTTTATATATATCGTATTATATAAGGTTGTAAGGTTTATTTTTGTGGCCATTTTGAACAAAAAAAAAGTAAGATCTTTAATTTGACACCTTACTTTTTCAATTCTGTCAGGTAATTATTGAAAAAATCGATTTTTTTAAACCCACGAGAATAAAAACTTTGAACTTAATTTTATTATTTAACAGGTAAAAAAATATGGGTTCATATATACCTTTAGAATCAGAAAAATATTACGAATTCATTGTAAGCAAAATTGAAAAAAAAAGTTTACAATATAGTATATAAACTACAATAAAAGGAATTATATGAAAATATCATATTATATTGTACAGGCAACGTCTTAATTCTTGAATTGAGTATAAAAATGGGAAGGGGGTAAAGAGGGAGTAAAGAGGGGGTAAAAAAGGGAAGACGATAGTGTTGCCTGAACAAAAAATACAATTGGCCATTTGTTTAATTTTTTATTTTTTTACTTTTTTTCAATTTTGCTTACAATGGATTCGTAATATTTTTCTGATTCTAAAGGTATATATGAACCCATGTTTTTTATGTCTGTTTGAGAAAATATTTAGGTCTAAAGTTTTTATTAAACCGAGGTTAAAAAAATAGATTTTTTCAATAATTACTCAACAGAATTTTAAAAGTAAGGTGTTAAATTAAAGATCTTACTATTTTTGTTCTTACTGGCCATTTTCTTCTTTTATTTTGTTGCGTTTTAGTACCTTAAAACCGACTTAATTATTTTTTTTTAAAAACTTAAATTACTTAAAAAATAAGAGGTCTACAAAAAAACCGATTGCATATCTGAATTCTATGAAAAATTTTACATCTACTACTTCTTAACATACAGAGCTCCTAGATGCTAGGGGCGCAACCTCTAAATGATTAATCGTTATTAAAATTTGGATTATATACAGGGTGAGTCAGAAAAAACTGAGTTTTTCGATTTTCAGAAACAACCAGAAGGAATACAGAAAAAATAATTATATATCCATGTTCTCTGTACAAAAGCACATTGAACTTGTAAAAGGTGTTTTTCATTATCTCTAAAAATGCGGCCTCTATGATAGGTGTATGGTATCAAAAAATGCCTTGTGTGAAAAATGTTGATCAAGAAAAATTAAAATAACTCATCTATTTTGTATAAAAAAATCTTAAACTTTCAATATTTATTTAGAAAAAGGTCTAAGAAAAGTACTTTAAAGAGTTTTAAAGGTGAAATGCTTTTTGGCTCCTCGCAAAAGCATTTTTAGAATACTGCAGTTTGTCATTTTTACATATTTCTTGATTGTGATGCATGTGGTTTAAAAGAATCTTCTATAATAACGTAGCTTATAGTAAAAAGAAAAAAAAGCCTTTTTATTTGACAAAAAAATCTCTTAAGATAAAAAAGTTATCAAGGTTTGAATTTTTAAAATAAAAATGCCTTTTAGAAACCCTACCCTATTTAAATGAAGTTATTATGATGGATTATAACACACAAGTAAAATTTGTCAAAAGGGGGCGGAGATTTTTGAGATTTAATCCAGTCTTGCACCAAATATAGAGGAAATTCAGGGGGAGGGGGTAGAAATTTAGGTAACAAGATGAAATATTTCCGGTCATGAGCTGATTTTCCGGTCATGGAGTATTAAATCTTAACAATAGATTACAACAAAACGTTTGATTTATAATGTGATAATTTAATTTAAATAAATTGTATTTTTAAGATGTTAAATATTTACAATCTGTTAAATACAAATTTTAATAATCAAAAATACGTTTGTTTATCTTTTTAGAATGGTAAACATTTTTCATTGTTCATAAATCTACTTAAAAAGTACAAAATAATGGCCGAAAAAGTGATCACACACACTTTTTGAAATCTTTATGCTCTAAAAAGCGCCGTTGTTTTCAGAGATATTTAAAAACACCTTTTCTAAGTTTAATGTATATTTTTATAGAGAACAAGGACCTACAATTGTTTTTTCCATATTCCTACTGGTTGTATCAGAAAATCGGAAAACTCAGTTTTTTCTGACTCACCCTGTATATGTATTTGATAAGATTTATTTATGTTTAGTTTTTATGGATACTGTCATTCTTGTTAATATTTCAATAAGGTATTAAGTATGTTTACATTTAATACTAGACCAAAGACAAGTCATGCAAATCCAAAGCAAGAACGAAAAAGTAATATTAAAAGCATACAATAACTATAAAAATAGCATAAAAACCTTCGAATAAATCAAATTGATATCTCATTTAGACCTTTTAAATTTAATTGATAAAATTACATAAAGAGTCAGGAAATTCTTTATCAATAATCCTTTTTGATAAATTATGTTTTATTCTGTCAACCTTTCGGCACATTAATTCTTTAAACCCTTTTAAGTATTTATGCTAACTTTATCCACCGTATCTTTAGAATGAAAGGGAGTCTTTTGTTAGTTTTGTAATAGTGGGTCGTCGGCCTGTCATTCGGCCAACTTTTAAGTTCCGGAAAACAAAGGGAAATGGCGCGCGTTAAAAGGGGATCAACAATAATCCTCTCCTCTTCTGTATTAGTCACAGTGGGTTGGGGGGAAGGGGGGTTGCAGGGGGAAGTATAGTAGCATCACGCTGTGTGGGGCACCACAGGATATCTTAGGCTGACCGCTCATTGCAAGGAGAGAGCTTTATATTCTAAAAATTGCTTCAATGAAGATATAACTTTGAAATAAAACTGATCAAAAATCAACAGGGACAAATGTGAAACTTTCCTGAAATCGAGAACTTAATCGGTTCAATGTTTACAAAAAAAACATACGGCTTGATACGTGTGGAAAGATTTGTGATACCTATATTTATTTATTAGCTTTGATAACAAAAATTCACAAACTTTAATTTTTACCAATGCGTGTATCTGTTCCTTTTTAAGCTTCTTCTTGCATAATGAAATAGAATGGGGGAGGGAAAGGAGGGGGAGAGGAAACAGGTATGCAACAGGAAGGGACACAAGGGATGGAAAGAAAGAGAAAAAGAAAATAGGCATAAAATGGTGATTATGTCCTATGACAATTTGTTCAGAAGGTGCCTTTATTAGGGTGCAACAGTTATTAAATTGAAATTACAAGTATGATAAGTATATGTCAGAAATTTATCATAAAGAAATCAATGTTTTAAATAAAGCCCAACTAAAGTAAAGTTAATTTAGGATCCTTTTTAAAAAATTATATTCAAAATCACAATAACAACTGATTAGTAATTTTCTAGCAAAAAAAACAAGAAGTTACTATTACCTATTAGATCCTTTTCAAATCGAAGGAAAACAAACATCTTAAATACTTTATAAACATAAATAATTTTGTGCATTAAAAACACAACCTCTCTAAAAGTAAAAAAAAAAATTATTTTAAGTGAATTTTTTCATTTACATTCTGGGGGGTTGGTACCTATCCCAAAAATAGCTGTAAACCTTTAAAGGAAATATCCAAAGCTTCACTGTAAAGGAGAAGTATATCAGTTAGCAATATCCTTCGATACAGGCAGACATAGATCCTGTTATTTTTAGTTAAGAATATTAATAATTCTTTCCTTTGTATTAAATGGGGGTAAAGTACTTGTTTGTACAAATTCTTATCATGAATTATGTCACATTAGAAATCACCATACGAAAAATATGTTTTTGTGTAAAACAGTATACCTAAAAACAAATCAAAATGACGTCTGAATTTTTTAGTAATGATATTAGAATTCATTTCCTTTCAAAATTATATTTAATTGTTACCGGAATCCCCTTGCAAGGTTAGAAAAAGATAAGACGATTTTAACATACTAAAATTAACGATATTAAGATATTTTATTTCACTTTTTATAAAACTCCTTAAAATAATAATAATAATAATAATAATGTTTATTTGGTGCTGCCAGGTACCCCCCAGCTTAGGAGATAGCACATACAATACTCTAAAATGCTGCTATCTATCGACAATTTAGAGTTTACATTATGATGTTTAATCTCATACAAAAAAAAATAAAATAATATTGACTAAGAGTTTAATTATTAACGTAGTATAAATTGGTGGAAAAGAAGGAAAATTTTCAGGATATGCACCAGGAGCTACAGGAGTACTATCTTGACCAAAATGGGGATAGTGTATTTGATTCCTGAAGCCCCTTTTTAGGAAATACGAAAAGAAATAAAAAGAATATGAAACATATTAAATGTGAAAGGGAAAATTGAAACTTTAATTTAGTTAAATTGAGTTGTAAGGATGGTAAAAAAAGAGAAAAAAAACACAAATAAACATTTATATTATGTAAGAGAAATCAGTAAATAATAAGAAAGATGAAAAAAAATAGATAAAGGAACTTAGAGAAAAACAAAACAAAATAAATCAAGTATAAAAGCAAAGAGAATAAAAAAGGAAAAATATTAAGATAGATCATTGTTGTATATAATTTTAATACCATATTTTAAATTTTAAAATATCATTGAAGATTAATAAGTAAAGTTTTTATTTAAAAAAGAAAGGAGAAAGAAAAAGAAAAAAACATGAAAAGGATAAAAAAGCAATAATTCTAGTAATTATCATTATGTTATTTTAAAAAAAAATAATAGATGTTTCTCACTTCAAAATAATATCTTTTTATAGAATGCCACTTTGATCTTTGCCCTATATTCAACCCTGCCCTACCCTCCCCGCCAAAGGACAACACCCCCCCCCCCTTAATAAAAAAAAATCACTAGGTATTTTATGAAATCATTTTTTAAGATCTGTTTATGCACTCAGTACAGTTTTCTCTATTACAAATAAAATTAAGTTTTTCCAACAAAAAATCTTTAAGTTTCATACAAAATTGTTTTCTTGACATAACTGTGCTAAAAGTATATATAACCTCATCATTATTATTTTCATTTTCAGGATTAGGATTAGTATTAGGAATAATGATTTCATTCCACAGCTTTGGTAGATCAGAGTAAGGAAATTTTTTAAATGTCTCAAGTCTAACAAATGGAACATTGTACTGTTGATTATTTCTAAGAACTCTTGTTGTTCTTGTGCTATTTCTTATCCATAAGTTATCAAAAGAACATGGAAGCCTATGATGAACATAATCAAACATAAATTGTAATTTAGAATAGACAATTTGTTGAGTTACAGGAAGAATTTCTAAATTTTTATATAAAATTGTAGTATGTGCATTATATTTTGAGTTTGTAATTATTCTCAGTGCTTTTTTTTTGCTGTTTTACAAGTTTATCAAGCGTTGATGCTGTTGCACTTCCCCAAATTGGAGCACAATATGTAAGATGACTATGGACAAGTGAATTGTATAGTGTTTGCAATGCTTTTCCACCAATAACATGTTTTGCAGCATTTATAGCGAATAATGAGCGTGAAATCTTTTTATTTATCATATCAATATGATATTTAAAGTTTAATTTAGGATCAAGATAAACACCTAGAAATTTAATTGCAGGTGTTTCACTCCTTGAGTTGACATATGAAAGTTTGTGTATCAAATTTGGATCATTTTGGTTATCATTATTGTGATCAAGATTAATACTAATGCTATCAAAGTCAATTGTTGATTCATCTTTTGTAAATATCATAAATTTAGTTTTCAATGGATGTAGGCTTAACTCATTAGTTCTAAACCAATAAGTTATTTTTCTTAATTCAATATTAAGAATATTTATTAATAATGTCATGAAGGTTTTTACCTGAAATTAAGAAACTGGTATCATCAGCAAAAAGTAATGTAAATAGAGTAGTACATTTAGCTAAGTCATTGATATAAATTAAAAATAGTAAGGGTCCTAAAATAGATCCTTGAGGTACACCTTTGTTAATAAATTTCATATCAGACTTTTCATTGTTGATGTGAACAAATTGTTGTCTATTTGCTAAGTAATTTTTAAACCATGTCAATTCTGTACCATTGATTCCAAGCTTAGAAAGTTTGTCAAGCAAGATTCTATGAGAACAGCAATCAAAAGCTTTTTGTAAATCACAAAAGACTCCAACTGTATACTTTTTATCATTACTATTCTTTACAATTTCATTTATTAGATGAAAAATGGGCTGTATGGTTGACTTTTTTTTCTGAAAGCCATATTGATGTTTGTAAATAAGGTTATTTTCATCAAGATATGCAGTAAGTTTATTTGCAACTATTTTTTCAATAATTCCAACAAGGAAATTAAAGTTTGAGGCAACCTAACCCTAGCACCCGCGGGCTTTACCATTATGTATAATTTTAAAGTTTACCACATGTTGGGCAATACACTGATCCACCACCATGCCACAATGAAACAAAATAAAAGCACCTGTCTTTGTAAAGATAATAAGATTATATTTTTCTTTCTGATCAATTTTAGATTGTGTTTGGTGGGTGAGACGCTGCACTATATGTTGTTGAAAACTGAAAAATAAATAAACAAGTTTATGCAGGGGGAGGGAGGGAGGGAACATTGGACTGGCATAATAATCGAGAATATTTTAGGGATAAGAAATTGAACTATAAATTGATGTACATCCTCAACTTTATGAGACATAAGCACCCCTTTTACATTTATTGATTGGATTTAATAAAAAGTACACAAATTTTTAATCAAATGAATAAGGATGTATGTTTAAAAACACTGGATATTATTTGCAGTCTAATGTCCTAACCTTCCTGGAATATGTAGAATGAAATAGGAGCCGAGTATACATACATATATCATTAGCTATGAAAAATTTACATCTTTACTAAAGCTAATAAGACAGAAGAACGGACAAAGTAAATTATAGAAAAATAGAGACTGTTTTGAACATAAACGAGAGCGAAACCTTTTTCCCTTATAAATAATTTAAATATCTGTAGACTCTAGACAAAGATATTCAAAACTTGCAATACATTTCACCAATTTACTTTTTCCTTTTATTTGAGGCTCTTGTATAAGTATAAGTGTAGCAAGCTACATTAATTAATAACTGGAGACAAGCATAAACGACCTTTGCAAATAAAATTTTATATTTGGAGCCTAGATTTAATATTAACAATAGCGCATATGATATGATAGCTTGCACAGAATATACTTTAAATCTTTTAGAGATTAAAAGAATTTGAATTGCTGAATGTGAACACAGTTTTCTCGGTGTTTCCTCATCCTATCTAATTATTTACTGCTAGCTAGAAAAAAGCTTCAAACTTTAAAAAAATCAAAATTTGAAAAATTAAAATTTTGAATGTATAATGTATTAATCATTTATACATTAAAATTTAGATTTCTATGGAAGTTTGAGGTTTTTTTAGCTAATAGTAAATATTTATATAGGATGAGGAAACACCGAGAAAACTGTGTACTCATTCGGCAATTCAAATTCAACTGACCATTTTTGTGCATCATATGATCATACAAAACAGCTAAATAATAATTTCAAAATAACATTTTTACCTTCAATATTTTTGCCAGCCATATCATTAATTATATTAATAATGAATTGATTTTTATTGTAATATTTTTATTTCGGCGGTTACTTGTTAGCTGAATTTGAACTAAATTTGAACTGAATTTGAACTGAATTTGAAGCCGGCTTAATCAATAAAATGTTTATAAATTTTGTTTTATAATTACTATTGTTTTCATTTTTTGCAATCTTAATAAATATAATTATAATTCTTATGTTAGACTTGACACTTTAAAAACCTTTTGTTTGTTTTTAAAGAATCCTTTTAACTTTAATGCAAATGGATTTTATTAATATATCATGTCTTTGTACAATATATTATACTTGTAACATATTAAACATCCTTTGAAAATACCTACATAAAAACTTCAAAAGCCACAATAAAATCAAGGACAATTTTATTCATAGATGAATTGAGCTGAAAATAAGGAAAAGTAAAACAGTTGTTTATTTCTTTAATAGACTAAATTATTGTTTTTACAAGTATATGAAATTTTTTAGAAGGCTATACGAAATCTAAGTTTTAATTTAAAAAAGGATCTTTAGCTTATTTACTAATTTTACTTATAAATTGACGTATATACATACCTTTATTAACAGAGTAGCTTCGCTACTAAAAATGTGCATATGGCACAATGATAATGGTTGTTTTTCTCTGGTTTATGGGAATTTGATAAAGAGTGTGTGATGTTTATTATGTGAATGGGAATTATTATCGAGTTTACTGAAAATATTTTACATAAATTTTAATATTTAAAGGACACTCATAATTTTTTATTATTTAATAAAATTTCTATTATTACATAATATTTATTATGTCATTAGAAGTTTAATGAAAGTTGGGTTTGTCTGAAACTTATCCTTATACTAAAGTAACAGGATGTCTGTGTGTCTGTGTGTCTGTCTGTGTGTACCGAAGGATCTCGCTAACCGCTGAACCGATCGGGTTCTCCTTAACAGGGTAGATTCTCATATGTCCCAGGAAGGTTTATAACTATTTTGGGGGAGGGTACCACCACCCTCCCTAGAGAAAATAATTTTTTTTAAAAATTCCCAATTTTAGAAAGAGAGTTCAACGAAAAACAAACATCAAACGTAAAATATTTTTTAACTTATTCTTTTAAAATCTAAAATAAGAATTTGAATTATTAAATTCGACTCTCTCCTCCTCAAGTGCCCCTAGAGGCCTCTAGGGGCGTAGCCGCTAGTAATACATATAGTGCAAAAGATATTTCTTCTTGTATGGCTTCGAGAATCGAAACCGATTAAGTTCCACTAGAATTAAACCCTTGGGCTAACAAAACTGGTTTTAATCTTATGATTTTAATATCCGCGGAAAGCTTTCTTTCTAAAATACGATGGGATAAATAACTAATCTTTAATATGGTTATGTCATAAATTAATGAATGCTAAATTAACATAGGAATTACTTTTCAAAGGCGAAGGTTGTTCCGTCCGGAACGGATAATTTTTTTTCCCGAAAATTTAGGCATGTTAGAATTGTCCTATCGATTCCAAACTTTGCATGGAGATTCCTTAATATTTACGAACATTCTGTTAACGATTGTACGTTCATTTAGACATGTTTTTATCTTTTTAATAAATCAGTTCACTCTACAAGTGTTAATGTTCATATGCCCTACCGTTACAGAGCTTCGCTTTTGTGGATATTGTTATCCTTGTTGAATGTAAAAAATGTTACTTGCGCTCTAAAACTTCTAAAATTCTAACAAATATGGCATAAAGTTACATTGTGTCCTTTTAAGCATCCAGGGTAGCCCTTATTAAACCCAGCGGGGTTTTAAATATTTTAGATACAATGTACATGTGAGATGATTTAGGTTGTATTATGCTGATGACTTTATTTGTAAGGTATTAAAGGTTATTATGATAATAGATGTGCTCAATAGTTGGGAATTTTCCAGTGAAAATGAGAAATTTCAAAGTAAAATTAGAGCTGGTTCTCAGCCATATTAAAAATAAAGTATAGCATCGTAATACAGGCCATTTTCAACGATATAAAAATAAAAATAGGTTTTACAAAACGATTAATCTTTTTTAATTTATTATCTATAGAAAGATGTCTATATTACGATGCGATAATAACTGTTTAAACTTTTCTGGCGACCTGAAATCAATAATACATTTCAAACAAAATAGTTTATCTTTATATGGAATATCTCACTAGGTTATTTTCTCCCCAAGATTCTAGGGGCTTTAGCCCCAAATATGGTGGGAAATTTGTCGCACCAGTTTTGTTAGCCCCGAGGGGCAGACAGCTCTGGCTAAAAATCAGGTATCAATTTATGATTTTTAAATATTCGTGTAAAATTGTCTGTAATACTATACTATACCAGATTTTTCAATATGGCCGAGAACCGGTTCTAATCCACCGGATATTAATCGGTTTCGAACCCATGCTGGAATATAATTTAACAATTTTTTGGATGTAAGAGAGGTTTAGTGAAGGTAAACTACAATACAAACCAATCAATTAATCAATAAGGAAAACAAAACAATTCCAAATAATTAAAACCACTAGTATTTGCATATTTTCACACATTAAAAAAAACGAAGAAAAAAACAATTTGCAAAGCTTAAGGGCAATTTGATTTTATTATTTTTGTGGAAAAACAATTGATTGTTGAAAATTGTAACAAGGATAACATCAATTATTTGCATATTTTTTGTTAGTTTATTAGGAACTAGCGGCTTCACCCTTAGCCTCTTGGGGCTTTGCCCCAAGAGGTTTGATCAAACAAATTTTTCGTATTTTAGATTTAAAATAAAAAAGATATAAAAAAAAATTTTTTTGGGGGGGGATTTTTTTTTTTTGGGGGGGGGGGTTAGTCGTCCCCCAAAAAAATAGTTATAAACCTTCCCAGGACCTATGAGAAGCTACCCTAAAAAGGAGAACCCGATCGGTTCAGCGGTTAGCGAGATCCTTCGCTACAAACAAACACACAAACAAACAGACAGACATCGTTCTACTTTGTATTATAGATTGTGCATACATTATTAAAAAAAGATTTTTTTTTTTACAATTTTGCCTTTTTCTTTATTATTAACCATTGGTCAAATTCTAAAGTATTTCTAAGGCTTGCTTACGAGTTAGGTTATACTAAGTAAAGCCTTACATTTTCATTAACCATCGGCTATGCCCCCTAGAGGCCTCTAGGGGCACTTGAGGAGGGGGGAGTTTAATCACAAAACTTTTTTTTAATTTAGTCTTCTTTTAAAGTAAAAAAAAATTAGAAGGGAGGGGTATTTTTTTTCTAGGGACGATTTCTCCTGAGAGGGTGATTGTACCCTCCCCCAAAATAGTTATACACCTTCACGGGACCTATAAGAAGCTACCCAGTTATGGAGAAACCGATCAGTTCAGCGGTTATAGAGATCCTTCTTACAGACATCAAAATACTTTCTTATGAAGATATTTGTGTAAGGTTAAGTCAGGTATAAAGATCTTAAGCGTCGCAAAAAATATCTAACTCTCCTGAAAAATACATTTTTAGAACAAAGATATATTTTCTAAAAAAAACATGAATGATTCGCTCTACTTGTTATTGTCATCCTTGTTCAGCATTTCATATAACCTTAATCCCCTTTTTGTTAGTTTGATCATTTAGCGACTTTAACTGTACTTTATTAATAGTCAATCATACTGTTAGTACTAATAGCAAAGCAACTCTAAAATTCAATTATGAGAATACGTCCATCCATTATTAAGTAAGTAAATAATTAATTGTTAGTTATTTATTGTATCGTATTATAGTCAGCTTTCCGCGGATATCAAAACAAAAACTGGTTTTAATTTTATGATTATGATTTTAATATTAGTGGTAAATTGTCTGTAATACGATGCTATACGTAATTGTTCAGTATGGCTGAGAATCAGTTCTAATCCAGCGGATATTAATCGGTTTGAAGCAATACTGAAATTTTCTTTAGTTTTATGTTTAAAAGAAAATATATAACCTTGTAATTGCTGCGCTTTTTATGGAAATAGCATTTCTTGTCAATTTAAAAAGAACGATGTTCTTTTAGTGTACAAAAAGCTTAAATAAAGTAGTAGAGTTCTTAATTGAATCAAAATTAGAGGATTAAAGGGTAATTGGTCAATTGAATTTGAGTTGCCGATTGTGTACATAGTTTCCTCGGTGTTTCCTTATCCTATCTCAATATTTACTACTTGCTAAAAAGGCTTCAAACTTCAAACTTTAGCTAGTAGTAAATATTGAAATAGGATGAGTAAACACCGAGGAAACTGTGTACAAAATCGGCAACTAATATTAATCTGACAGGGTAATTGCTACAATAATTGAGATAAACGAATAAGTATGCAATTTTTTTATTTATTTAAGAATAGATCGATTATTGATGATTTGTCAATGAAAGAAAAAATAAATTTCTTTATTATATTTTTTAGAGAATATTTACACTGTTTTACATAATTATACAAATAGATTTTTTTCCATTGGCAGCGAGACTACTTCTTATCTTTTTATTTTCTGTGCATCAAAGTTATGGTGAAAATATGAGTGAAGATACCATTTACCAAAGTGCATCCAGTATGCAACTTTTTCATGCTTTGCTTCTTTTGGATATTGTCATCCTTCTTTTATTTTAAAAGTAATGTCTTTTGTTGAAATAATTAGCAGCTTCACATTTTGTGATTTACCTATCACCTTTTCTTTGAATTTTTTATATTTTGATATCCGCATTAATGATTTAATACTTCCTTGTGTAAGGAAAAGTTCATTCATTTATTAATTGCGAGTTTAATAGATTATAGTACACTAGTAGAAACACCCCTATCCTCTAATGGTTCTAAGTTAAATACCTAAAACCATCTCAAGACTTAAATCTAAATATAAAATAGCCTAAACCTATTCTGTAATTTATGTGAAGATTCGCTAAGAATAAGAACTCAAACGGTTCAAAAGTTATCGAAATCTTAAGCTACAGAAAAAATAAAATTATTTCCAAATTATAAAAATAATTATGTAATAATATAGTTAGGAGAATCTACACTGGAAAGATCAGATTTGTGTGGCCTTTGGAAATTCATTTTTTTTTAATTTGTCGATCATAAAGGCGAACGGTCCAACCCGAACCTAGTAAAAGTGTCTAAATTGTTATCTTTGTGATGTGATGAGAGGGGAGGTGGGAAAGGAAACCCCTAAAAAAGAGATGGATTTTTGTTACGTCACAAAGATAAAAAGTTAGACACTATTACTAGGTTCGTCCAACCCTAGTTATAGATTAGCTTTACTGCTAAATATTTTTTTTTATAATTCAATAATCCGTTCAATCTTTGTACTGACCAAATATTATCTATTATATATATAGTTTGATGTCTGCTCGTCTCTCCGTCTGTCCCTTAAGATCTCGGTAACAACTGAACCGATTGGATTCTACCCTTCAGATATTTTTATAATATTAAATACATTATTTTTATGGATTTCTTTTTTTAATGTTGCCATTTTTGTTAACAATGCTCTAAAATCTTTTATTCCATTAAATAGCTGCTGCGCCTCCAGCATGTGAATACAAAAATAGCCATAACCAATCCTAAAACCTGTGAAATATCTGTTCGTAATTAGCAAGATTTTAATGGACAAGCAAAAAACTCTACTACTTGATAAATAGGATTATATTTATATTTAGTCTAAGTTATTCAAGAACTACGTATTTTTAACACTATTCTAGTGCTATAATTATTCAATTTGATGATAAATATACGAAAATCAATTTGTCAAAAATGCAAACAATGATAGAAGTAAATTGTTGTTTCTTATCGTTTTGAAAATTAGATTTTTTAAAAATTGGTCAACAATATAAATTTGATGTAGGCTCGGCAACAGTAGCAGCAGCCGCCAAAAGAAGCTGCAGACTCTTTTATGATAAGCAGCCGCCAAAGCTGAACAATATTTGTTGACAGGACTATTCCTATATTATAATGCAGCTATTTTTAGCTGTCATTCTCTTTGTATCGGCTGTTCTTTATTTCCACAATCAGCAGCTAGCGTCTAAAACAGCGTGGTTGCCGAGCCCTGATTTATGGATGATTTTAATTCCAACAATTAAGCATCTTTATAGCAATTAGCTTTTTATATATTGAGTAGTTAAATTATAAGTAGGAAACATCAAATTAAATCCAATAAGGATTTAGAAATACATTATTGGTTCAGGTTTTAGGCTATTTTCCAAAAGCTAAGACAACCGTCCAAAAAAATCAGGGGAAAAAATGTAAGAGAACACAAAAATGTCACAATTTGATTAGTTTACTTTTCTTTTTATTCAAGCTGCAATAATTTAGCTTTTAGCCTCATAGCAATGTGCATAAAATGCAGTAATCTTAATGATGATTTACCTCTTCTATAGATTACAATTAGTGGCTGAAACATTTGGATACTCAGTTTTATGATTTAAAATGTCAAAATTCGATAAAAGCCTCAAAGTTGTTAAGTCAACAAAAAGAAAACGTAATTCTAAAACTTTGGGGACTAGAGTAATAAACAGCCCAATGTCCATTCCCTCCCTGATAAAATGAGTTATTACTCTTGTCCGCACTTAAATAAATATGAAATAATTAATCTTGCCGTGCTAGAGGCATAATTAGTGAAAATCATAGTTATTCAATGTAACATTTATCTCTCCACAACAACTTCTGTGATGCATATAAGTCATACATTCCAGGGATATAAATAGATAAGACAATGGCTGATAAATCGATGTATATCCCCAATGATACACAAATTAACCCTTAGTAGATTGCAAGTTGTGGAAATATTTAGACACCCAACTCAATGAACCAACCAATCCAAATTCAATAAAAGTCCCCAAAATTGTTTAGTTAATGATCAAGAAAAAAGTTGATAATTCATCATGAAGATTATTCATTAATTTTTTTTTGTTGATTGGGGGAAGGGACTAAAACCTCATACTTTTTTAGGGGTTTTACAGGATTTAGGAAGGGTTGGACTTCTCTGTTTGCAGTGCTAACATTTTTGTTCAGTATTTATGCTTCTAGCCAGGGAAAAAAAAAGTTACTACCCTAAAATGTGCTATGTTTTTTTCAGATGCCAATACTCTAGCTTTTTAGGGTTTTTGTCTGAAGATCTCATGTAAAGTAAATCAGAATCATCTGAAAATAACCTAAATCCAAAAACTTTCTTATGCTTGCGCTCAATACCAGGGCTCGGCAACCGCGCGTCAGCTGCGGTTAAGCTTCAAATTAAAACCCGTTTAGATGCTTTTAAACTTCTAACCAATTTTTAAAATTGTAAAAAAAGTTGATTTTCCTGAGACTAACAAGCGGCAGATGCGCGGCTGCCGAGCCTTGTTGGCCTTTCAAAACATAAATAGTAACACTAATTGATAAAATTAATTTTAGCAACATGTGGATAATCATCTTATAATCATTTGCTATAAAAGTATAATTACAATATGCATTAAATCATATTTAAACAAATTAAAGTTTAATTTTATTTGAAAGGGGAGAGCTATTCAGAAAAAAAAATAATCAAAGTAATATAGACGCTAAGCTGTGTTTTTTTGTATTGTTGTAATAGCGGCTGGCTGGGCCCCTTGCATATATGGGCTTTGTATACAAGGCGAGAAAAGGGCTTGAAAAAAAGCTAAAACCCATCCAAAGACTTAAATCTGAAATTCAGTAGCTTTAAAACCACAACACAACCTATGTGAAGCTTGCCAAAAATATAGAACCTAAAAAAACCTTACTACTTTCTATAATAGGATGTATAGAAATTATATGAAACCATAAAAATAATCTTATATTCTTTATTAATTTAATTTAATGTTCATTATGACATAACTATTGTAGCACATAGCTCGTTGTTGGTTAGGTTGTCGATTTGAATCTTGAGTTCAAATTGCAGGCCTAACTGGTCCCCACTGCTGCTATGTCAGAGGTGCGACATAACTAGATAGATTAGAGGAAGTGCTGTGGTCAAAGATTTGGTAGTCTGAAGGACGTTTGGTTCTATTTTATAGTTCATTATCGTATTCATTCGAATCCGGTGGATAGGAACCGGTTCTCATATATACGAAAAAACTATGTCTATTTTAGCCCGTGCCTTCGGCACCTCGGGGCTAAAAACACTTGTTTTAATCTTCTAATTGTACATTCTATATCCGCGGAAAGCCGTTTATGATACGATTCGAGAAATAACTATTATAGCATCAAATTTATGTCATAGCGCATCAGCTCGTTGTCAGGTAGGTGATCGGTTCGAAAATATGTCTTTAGTCAATACTAAAGTCGTTTTCTACTATTTGTATGTTAGATTTGCAACATAGGTAAAGTAGGGGGAATGCCTTGCCCCAAAACAGGCATAAATAATTACCATGTAGGGTTAGCAAGAGAAAAGTAATTTAATTTAAGAATTCTTATTACTTTTTGTACTGTACACTTCTCATAAAATTTTTTTTTGCAAATAAGTGTATTTATTCACTTTGAAACGTGATAGAGATTATATAGAGATTTTTAAAGTGGGTTTTCATAAAATGTGAAAATGTGATGAAAAGACTAAATAGAATATGCAAATATTAGAACAAATTAGGGTTGGGCCGGATATCCGGTGTGGCCGGATATCCGGCCGGATAGTTTCAATATTAGGTATCCGGCCCAACCCTAGAACAAATTAGAATCTGAAAAAATGTCACTCTAATTAACTCTCATTAACTGTACAGTCAAATACAAATATACATGAAAAAAGTATCTAGGCAGCTATCAAGCAATTTTAAAACTTGATTACATTGTAGAAAAATATTACAATTCATACATTTTTTTCTTTTTATTTTTGTAATAAATTAACATAAATTAATGTTTTAAATAGAGAAAGTTCTAGAATTTTTCATTCTTTTAATGAAGTTTGAGATGAATATGAAATTCATTTAATAGTGGATCTAGAGTGTAAACCATTATTAACTTCTTTAGTTATGACGCGGTGTTAAGCCAAGAGTCGAACTTACCACCTACCCGAGGATGAGGGGATGCGCCACGTGTTAAGCCACGGTAACTTTACCCTAGTTATGAAAACATAATAAGCAGTTGTATGTGAACACTTGCTGATATTATTTGATTAATGATTTACCCATGGGAAAATATTATAGTAACAAAAGGACTATTCATTACTTACTGGAGATTTTTAGAGTGCTAAAAAAGAAACATTTTAAATCTACATCTAAAGGAAAGTTTTTTTTGGCTACAAAAGAATTTAAAGCGAAGGTATTCTATAATTATAACTATAACTGATTTTTGGAATACTGATACCTAGAACAACAAAGCACAATGTTATAAGCAAAGCAACTCTATTCTCTGTTCTAAAAATGTAAGTATTTCCTTAAGTAGTTTTGCAACAAATTTTCTTACAATTTTGTTAGGCTTATACATTTATATACTGCTAATTCATTTCTGACATTCTACAAGAGTTAATGTTTGTTTGTCCTACCGTTTCAGAACTTTGTTTTTATGGATTTTACCATGTTGTTAGAGTCCTTTCTAACCAATAATATCCAGGCTACTATTCTATTATGGAAGACGCTAAAAGTCGCTCAATGTAACGTCATAAAAATGAGGGATTATCTATCTCTTTTTTAGGTTTTTCCCCACTCCTCCTCTCCTCATCCCTCATTTTTATGGCGTCAAAATTTTTTGAGGGACTTTCAGCGTCTACCTATTGTGTAGATTTTTGTTTTTATCTATTAGGATTTAATATGAAAGCATCACATAGATCACGGTATGGTTTTTGGCTATTATATAGTTTAAATCACCTAGATACTTTGAGCGCATCGGCTAGTTTGAAATTTAAGTACATGGAAATTTAACTCTTGTTTATTGGTCGTTCTAATTATTTAGAATCTGTGTATTTAATTTATTTTTTACTATCATATGTTCAAGTTCACGCATGTGTGTATGTAGTCAAACAAAGATAATAATTTGCGAATAAACGTGGTCAAATAGGTTTTCATACTTTTCTTGATACACTTATTTTACTGTAAATTGTATTAGTACCCAAATTTTATAAACTCATATTTTTTAACTACTGTTGAGTCTTGATTGGTACAAGCTATTAGTGTCCAAACTTTTCAACCAATAATCTATAGAACGAGCTAATTGGTTAAACATTATTGAAGATGTATATATAATAATCGTCTTTTGTCGTATCCATTCTGAAAATACTAGAAAATGTATAGAGAAGATTCACTCGTGCAAAAAGCAAGGGAAATAGCAAATATAATTGCTTCTAGGAACAAGGAATAATAGATAAATAGATAGCTAGTTGGTCTGATAGATAGATAGATAGATAGGTAGATCTTGTTTGGTGGAAAAGCTGATTCAGAAATAGGAAGACAGACATAAAGATAGATAAATTGAGAAAAAAGAATGACATCAAGTTAAATAGAATGTTCATTTTTATTTTTATAATAAGGTACATAAACATGATTGGTAGCTAAATAGACAGGAAGGATATCCAGCTAACCAGAGAGATGATTCTAACAAGATATCTAGCTAGGCAGATTGACAATTAGATAGCGAAACTGAAATATACATTATATGTTTAGCTATCCTTAGGGAAACTTCGACTGGAACCAGCTACTAGATAGTTCGATTAGTCTTTAACCCCTTTATAGTAGACTAGCGAATTCGCCCCTAGCCTCTAGGGGCTTTGCCCCAAGAGGTTTGATCAAACTAATTTTTCGTGTTTTAGATTTAAAAAAAAAAATTTTAAAGAAAATTTTTTTGGGGGGAGGGATTTTTTCATTTTTGGGGGGGTTAAGGGTGTCCCCCCCCCCCCCCAAGAAAATAGTTATAAACCTTCCCGGGACCTATGAGAAGCTACCCTGTAAAGGAGAACCCGATCGGTTCGGCGGTTAGCGAGATCCTTTGCTACAAACAGACAGACAAACAAACATCGTTCTACTTTGTATTATAGACATAGATATTTCGACATAAGATTGATAAAAAGATTGCTAGATAGACACAACAATTGAACAGATAGATAGATAGATAGTCAGGAAGACATTTAGTTGAACAGTAACAATATGCATATCCGTCTTATTACTCATATTCATTATGATTAATAACTACTTTTTTCCCTCTCCGATTGCTCCAGCTTTTTCAGATTTTGACAAGGGAAATTGTTCTGCATACCAACGAAGCTGAATTTCAATCAAAAATGTTCGTCTTGTCTTATTTTATTGAAACTCTTGTTTAAGACAGTAGTAAATTTTAGTAATGATTCCCTTGTCCAATTAAGATCAACTCTAAGACTTGCTTTGTCCAGATTTCTGTAATGTATGAATTACTCGGCTCCTAATTAACCCTAATCCCCCGCTTTATCATATCAGCTCCTATTAGAGCTAGAGGGCTAAAAGTTTTATGCAAGTAACCTGTTTCATAATAATTTTCCGACTATAAGTAATAATCTTATTGACGAACCCCAAACTGTCCCACTTTGAGAAAGAGGATTCCAGTGACTTCACATACGTTTCGGAAAAGAAAAAGGGAAGGGGGGAAGAAAATATCTTCAAAAGAGATGGGAGAAAAGGAAAGAGATTTTCTTCCACCCTTCCCTAAACGTATATAACGTCACTGGAATCGTCTTTCTCAAAGTGGGACAGTTTGGGGTTCGTCATCTTACTTTTGGCACTAGAATGTAAATTTTATGTCAGTAATCTCAAAACGCAAAACGTAGGCCGCAGCTGTACTTGCCAGCCGATACAGTCGGCGGGAAAACGGCGATGGATTTTTATGAAATTTTAGTGTGTTTTGTATACATGTCAGAAAGGTTTAAAATGTGGCTTCTTAAATGTCCTGGGAAGTTTAATTACAACTTTTGGGGAAGGTACAATAACTCTACTGTGACAAATCGCAGTTAGAAAACCAAAACCAAAATAGTTTTTTACATTTTAAAACCAAAGTAGAACATTTGTGGGGGTTGGACTCCCCTCTCAAATCAAGTGCCCATGGAGGTCTCTAGGAACATTAAAACAAAAAAATAAGTGTTTGTACAAGTATTCAATCGCAGACAAAATACATTTCCTTTTGATGCTAATTGCTAAAGAATATCTTAAAAACAAATTTGAAATACATTAATAATTTTGTTGAATTCATACTTTTTATTTTCAGAACACGTATCTCGATCTAACTAGTAACACTATCGTAAAAGTTTAACAAATTGATTGTGTCTTCATTTAGATTTTTCACCAATATCATTTGTTTTGAAAAGGGACCCTCCCCTAATAAAAGAAAAAAGCATGTAAAACAACATGATATCAATAAAACAATTTATTTTGCATCTGTTATCAACAATTACTGATAAAAACCGATATCTACGTCTAAGATATTATTTAACTTATGACCAAATAGTCTTAAGTTGATACGATAAGGGCAAACCAGAGATAGTAAGGGATAAGACAATGGATGTAAATTACATAATTACTCTTTGTGTATTGGGTTGAAAAGTTTGTACACTGCTAGTCTAAAACAATCAATCAAGCATATAACTTAAAGAACCTAAAATTTTACAAAAATATTAGCACATGACTATAAAAATTGTGGTACCGGTAAAATAAAATAAGTGGTCCACTTTAATCTCAAGGGGTTTCCCCAGATTTTGAAAGTCAAGGCTATATAATTAAGAAGGAAGCTAAGACTATTTACTATTTTACAACCACATAAAGACTACGTTGCAAGAAAAATAGAAGTTAGAAGTGGTAAAAATGGTTGATTTTTTTTAAAAACATGCAAATCTTATTCTTTAAAACTATATCTATAAGCAGGGCTCTAAAAACCCGCTTGGTCGCTTTAAATATTTTTAAAAAAGAGGTATTGCTATATTTAGAACATCTGATTTTTGATATCGTAAAAGGTTGACTTTTCTGGGTCTTACCAGCGGATTAGAGACTTGCCTATTGTTTACGACAAAGCTTTCCTGATTTTATGTTCGATTTTTACTTCAATAATTAAGATGTTTTTCATTTTGCATTTTGATCACTTTAACGTAGTTTTTCATGGATTTTTTTCTGCATTTACATTATTTTTCATTCAAATTTTTGTTTGTTGATTTATACATTAGGTCCCCAAGCTTTTATTTTAAAACCTGTGAATAGATTATCCCTGTAAAATTGGAAACACATTAGTTTGCTATTTACACACTTTTAAATAGCTTGACCAATAATAGACGATTTAACATTAATTTTTAAAAGCAAAGCTTTTCTATAATTAGGGTCGGTACGTCCGTCCGTGACGGATAGCTTTTTTCGTTAATTTAGGCACGTTAGAATTGTCCTATCAATTTCAAATTTTGGATGTTAATCCCATGTAGTAGTTAGGTACAATTTAGAAAGCGTGGCAACTCTAAAATCGTTACCATAATGGCCGTACGTCCATTTTCAACATGTTGATTTTCATATGATTTAATTATCCGATTGATCTGATTTTTAGCATACTGATTACTGGGACAACAAAGTAAAATATTATAAGCGAAGCGACTCTGTAATCAAGTCCTAAAAATGTAAGTATGTCCTTAAACTGTATCCTGCATCAAGCAATTTTTTCAACAAATTTACTTAAAATTTTGCTTCGACTATTATACATTTATATTTTGATTATTCAGTTCTGACACTCTACAAGTGTTAATGCCCTTTTTACCTACCGTTTCAGATCTTCGCTTTTATGGATGTTGTCATCCTTGTTTTTGTTGTTTATATTGGTTCAACAATACAAGGACACCAATGATAGGAAGTAGGGGTAGAAAAAGGCATGTACATAGCAAGCTTTAAAGTAAGCACTAATTAAGAAGTTAGTGAAATCTACATGGAAAACAAATACACAACTGTCATTTCAGTCAAAGGCGTGTACAATGCTTGCCAGAGATGAGCGCGAAGCGTTCCTGAAAGTTTAGATATCCTTAAGACTAACTAAGGTTTGATTTTTTTGAAGGGTTTAGGGGAGGGTGGCGTTAATGATATATGAGCAACATGAGGTGTGTAATTTTATTGTCATTCTAATCAAAAAACTAAAATTAAAATTTTGCAACTTAAATTTACACCGCCCTTGGCTGTTTTAGAGGGGTTGTATCAGGGGACCATTGGCAGGATCTAGGGGGGTGAATTCAAGAATATCCACCTTTTGCTTTTAGTTTAGTACAAGGCTCACTAAATTGATATAATGATTGAATCAGTTACCTTATCCCCTTCTTCACATGAATTAATAAATCTCAAAGGTACAAACATATGGGAAATTAAGTGAAGAAACAATTAGATAAAATTGACACAATAATTTCATGGACAATTTAGTTGGGACTTTTAAATATCATATGTTATAAAGAAACTTGCTCTGAACACAAAAATCAGACATTACAACAGTAATGTGAAATCAGTTCTTCTTTCTAGAGCTGAATGCTGGAGAACTGTGAAAACTGAAACAAAGCAACTTAATGCATTTCACAATAGCTGCCTAAGAAGAATTTGCAAATATTTTGGCCCAACAAAATATCAAACATTGAACTGTATACAAAGACCAAGTGCAATAGTATTGAAGCAGAGGCGAAATATAAAAGACTAAGGTGGCTAGGACATGTGTTCAGAATGGAACAAGACAGGTTGCCAAAAAGTGCTTAAGATGGAACCCAACCACTGGAGGAACAGAGTGTCCGTATTCTCTGGGCTTCACAGTCAAATAGAGAGACGCGCCTGATGATGATGTTATTTTTAGCCGTTTTTCTGTTTAATAATTGACAATATGGTATAGAATAAAAGTAACTATGACTGAAATATTATCTACACAATGATACCCTTTTTACTCATACTAGATACTACTTCCTTTAGCCAATATCAAGGTTTGATCTTCACTACTAATAAAAAAGGATGACACTATCTATAAAAGTGGAACTCTGAAATTTAAGAACAAACGAACATTAACACTTGTAGAGTGTAAGAACTGAAAAATTAGAAAATAAATGTATAAAAGTTAAATTAATATGCGTAAATTTGTTAAAAATTGCTTATATTTAAAACAGTATTTAAGGACATACTTACATTTTTAGGACTTGATTGTATAGATGCTTCGCTTCTACTACTACAGGAATCACAAAGCAAAGTTTGAAATCGATAGGACAATTCTAAACTGCCTAAATTAACAAAAAAAGCAAATCGCTCCGGACGTACGGACGGACCGGACCCTAGTTATTGAAAAGCTTTGCTTTTAAAAACATGAAAACTACCAATACAAATAATTAGTTTCATGCTTATCTGTCTGATTATAAAAAAAACCTTTAAGCAAAACAGCCAACTTCTTTAATACATACATAATACAAGAAATCTATAGAGACACTTGAGGTTGGTGGGGGCAGGGGGCAATGCCAACGATTTATATCGGGAGGGAGAATGTATTATCCTAAAAAAAGAGAAAACATTTAGTTTTCTATAAAATAAGTTTTTAAAACAGTATAATCTTTTGAAAGATTTCATAAAAAAAGTGTAAGTCTTTCAAATCATAACATCATTGAAAGATAAATTGCTTTGATGATTTAGATATCCACTACACCATGAGAAATATAAAATTTCCATTGAACAATATCATACCAAACAATAAATCAATTTTTACAGACAATTGAAAACATTTTTAATATAATACTGTATTTCGATTGGTAACATTATAAGATAAATCAATGTAACAATAACATTAATAACAAGTAAATAAAACTTAATAACTTAACTAAAAGAAAAAACATAACAACAAAGAAGTTAACAATAATTTCAATTACAACTATTTCACTTTTTGGTCAACTTTAGCTTTTTATCAAAGATTTTAAGAACATTTAAATTTTAGAAAATACCCTTTAATGTTTCATTATTAGGGGGCTCCCTAAGATTTATATTTTTAAAATCTTAAATAAATTGTATGTGAGCTAGATTATGGCAAGTTTTCGACTAATTTCTAAAATACATTCAACAGTCTTTTAAATACAAACAGTATAGATAGAAAAATTGAAAACTTTTAAAAAGGCAAGATATTAAAATTCATAAATAGCATGAAAAAAAAGATTTTTCCTTTGATTAAATGCATAAAACTAAAACCTTTTATTGAACATATAATGATATAGGCACTAAAAAGTTTCAATTTGTAAACATTATGCATAAAAAATGTTCTTTTGATGGTAATTGTTGAAATGAAAATAAAAAATGCACATTTTCTAAAGCTATTAGGTTTACATCCAGCAAGAATTTCATTAAGTGAACACAGATAATTAATTTCATGATTTCTAAAAACTGTGCGAGAATAAAAAAAAAATTATTTAATTTTGTAGAAAAAACTACTTCCTGGCTGCGAACATATTTATGTACATGAAAAGTATGGTTTTTTTACACATGTGGTCAAAAATTAATTAATTGTATAATTAACATGTCTAAAGAATTATGAATTTTCATCAGCTAACAAAACACTTATCTTTTAGAAATGGGTTAAAATAGGCCAAAAACTAAGGTGCCAAAAAATCAATTAATTTTGAACAAAAGACTCATTGTAATGTAAAGTTATGAGATTCCTATATAATAAAATTTAACTATTGTGTAGATAGAAAATGTGTCAATTTTAATTTGCTACTTAAAAAGTTTATTCAGCCAATGTAGATGGTTATATTTTGAATTTAATTGAGCAATTAAATGGCTGAACAAACTGACAAAATTTGTTAAAGTTGCCTCTACTAATACCCTTGATCAAGGCAACCAAGATTTAATTCTTAACACTAAGGCAATAACGAAACTATAGTTAAAATCATTTATATACATGTTATAAATTGACTATCAAAAATATTTTTGAAATATACAAAAATACTATTTAGTGTATTTTCTCTATTTAGTATATTGTGGTCGTAAGTGATCTAAATAACTTTTTATTTCTAGAATTGTGGGTGGCATTTGATCTTTTCACATTTTTCTGCTCTGAAAAAGTGCTTGGCGTACTTTTGATATTTTGCTGGTGTCATAAGGAGGGCTCCAGCACTCATAGAGCTGCTCAATCCGGCGTCTTTAGCCATGGCTCCAATCTGAAATAAAAATAAAGATTGTAAGGTCAAAGTATTGTTATGTTAATCTTTATGTTCTAAATGATTTATTTCAGCATATAAGTGTTTCTTTTACAATAAAAACGATTGTTTGTCATCCCAAATTTAGCCTAAAGACTGTCTTGAAGGACCTATATGAAGCTTCCCATTTTTAGATATACATTATTGTTTCTTACTCTCCAATTGAGAAACTAGATATTTAAATGTTTGGTTTATTTTATTTTAGAAATACCAAGGAGCATGGACGTCTAGAAGGGGGGGCGGTAACCATATTTTAGTGGGGTGAGGGGTAATTATCTCCCCACCATATAAAAAAGATTGGACGCCCTTGCTAAGAAATTGCAGTTTCTAATCAATATTTTTATTGGCAACTTTTTGTTTTCATAGAGAAACATAGTTTTAGAGTAGCTTTGCTCCTCAACTGTGTCGCAAGGCATAAGTGTTCAAATTAAGTATGACTGACTACCAAAATAGGAACAAAAACTGGAGGGAAAGTTTATTGTTACCCCCAAGGCATATTTACAAATAAAAGGACATTCATTTGATTGATATTTCTATTTATTAATATAAATCTTTGAAAAATGTCTGTTTGTCTGAATGTCCGGCTGATGAAAACCATCTCAGTGATTATTGGGTTATTATATAGAGAATCTTGCTTCTGGTAATATCATGGTTTTAAGCTATTTCCCCATTAGTAGACCAACTAACTTACAGGAAGCAAGAGCTATAACCAAAATATAATACAAAGTAGAACGATGTCTGTCCGTCTGTCTGTCTGTCCGTCCGTCCCTTAAGATCTCGGTAACTACTGAACCGATCGGATTCTACTCTTCAGGGAATATACCTACTAATCCTGTGGTGGTTTTAGGCTATTTTCTTAGGGGGTGGGACACCCCCAACCCCCTTAAAAACAAAAAATCCCTCCCCCCATTTTTTTTTTTT
Organism: Acartia tonsa; assembly: GCF_053477335.1. Lineage (NCBI taxonomy): Eukaryota > Metazoa > Arthropoda > Copepoda > Calanoida > Acartiidae > Acartia > Acartia tonsa. The sequence goes on from NC_137266.1 coordinate 6,657,117, forward strand.
TGCAGAAGATTTCCTTGGTCCTTTTTTTTGTTTTTTGCAGAAGACTTCCTTAATTCTTTTACGTATTTTGCCAAAAAGAAAATTTTATCACCTCTTGGGGCAAAGCCCCTAGAGACTAGGGGCGAAAGAAATAAAGTACAACTAAAATATGTAAAAATTTTAAAAATTCAAAATGAGAAAGACATTTCTCTTATTCATACGAAACCGATTAATATCCGGTTGATTAGAACCGGTTCTCATCCATACGAGAAAAAACTATGTCTAGCATCGAATTATATCAAATTTTCTACGAATATAAAAATGTACTATCATATATCATAATTGTACATTTTATATCCGCGGAAAGATGTTTATAATACGAAGCGAGAAACAACCATTCTGTAATTTTTTAACAAAAAAGAAAAAAACTTCAGAAGTATTAACTCGGCTAAAATTGTCAAGTTTCCTTTCAAAGGATTGCATGTGTCCTAAATTGTCTTCAATTGATTTCTAAAAAAAGATTTTTGTATTTAATGAACTATTTATACTTTACATACTTTATTCAGAAACTAGCGGCTACGCCCCTTAAGGCCTCTAGTGGCACTATAAATGTTTTTTTTTGTTTGTTCAAGTCTCTACGATACCTCTTTATTGCTTTCAAATTCTACAATACCTCCTTATGTTTCGCTCAAGTCTCCCAAATATTTTTTTTATTTTTCTTTATTTCTCTTGGGAGGGTGGTGGTACCCTCCCCAAAAGTAGTTTTAAACTTTCCCAGGACCTATGAGGAGCTACCCTGTTAAAGAGAACCCGATCGGTTCAGCAGTTAGCAAGCCTTCGGTACAAACACACAGACATCCTGTTACTTTAGTATAAGAATGGCGCAGCTACTTAATAGATGCATTAGTCAGTCTGTTTGTTTTTAAGATAACTTCAGGGTTTTTAGAATCAAACAGGACTTAAAATTACATGAAGTTTAATTTCAAAATCTAGTTTCATGGTAATTAAAAACCCTGCATTGATTGCACAATCTTAACTAGATGTCACTTTTTTCTTGTGTTGAGGTATTTTTTGACACATTTTTTTGAGTAAAGCATCTTTTTATGCAATATGAAAAGAACGTCTGGGATTTAATTTAAAACTAACACTTTAAAGTCTTAAAAGCCTAATGACATTTTACACATGTGACATTTCGCTAGCTTACTTTATAGGATATACGTGTATATGATGACAGGTTGTCAATTTAGCTTGCTAATATAGACCTCATTTATTGGTTAGTTCATTAATTCAGTAAGAAAGGAGGGGATCGGGTAAAGGGGGAGTATGGAGGGTATCGTTATTAGCCTGCTGCGAGCATTACATTATCAGAGTACATGAAAATCTGGTGCAACATCCCAGTAATAATATATCGATTATAATAATGATATTTTCATTCTTGTCTGATCAATTTGTATACATAATCAAGTGACAATCATTTGAGGCTATAACGGTAAATTATATAAATTAATTATTAATTGATGGGAAAATATTTTGGTTTTGAATGTTCTATAAATGCCTTTTGGCTGTTTATTGAATAGGAATTAAATATTAACAGTTATAAGAAAAGTCAAATAATGTCAAGTGCATTTAAAGAAAAACAAGAATGACAACATCTATAAAGACATTGAACAACAAATCAGACAAAATGGATACGGTTACTCAACTTTTAATAAAGAAATCGCATAACTATATTACATACAAAGTTGGTGTTGAAATATCTTTTTACAATCAATATAGTTTAAAATTTTCTAAACAAATTTATAATACAAAAAGACAAATATATAGGACCATTCTAACATGCCCAAATTAAACATGAGAGCTATCTGTTTAGGACGTATAGACAGTCCGATCCCAATAGTAGAAAGCTTCACTTTTAAAAAAATAAAAAAAAAGTAAATTGTCCTTGCATCAGTAAAAAAATACTTAGATTTTTTTCTAGTTTAAGTTAACCAAACTCCAAGGTCAACTATTCTTAAATTGGATGATTTTTATCTAAAATGGTGTAAAATACATTTTATTGCTGCAATGTCCATTTTAAAGTTCCTTAATTTACGTTTTACGGTTATAAAACAAGGAAAATGCATTTTCATGCTATTAACGTTTAGGGCTATTTAAGAAACTATTAAGCAATTATATACATATTTACCATTACCTCGTAAGGGCAAGATTCTCCTTCGATTTAAGTGATCATCTAGAGAATCCAGAGCATCATCCGCGTGTAATGGAATGTGATACTCTAACACCCAAGGATATTAGGTTAAGTAACATTCATCAGACAAACAACCATTTGATTGCACGACCTTTGTCTGTTCATATGGTAATGAGTTGCGCCAGTTTAAGGGCCAAGGCATTCCACCTACTCTTACAATTTATGTCGCGCACATAACATAGCAGCAGTAGAAACCATTTTAACGTCTTTAGTTATGACGCGGCCCGAGATTCGACCCTATCACCTATGAACCAATATACTTTCTGGTTATAGAGTTGCTTCGCTCTAAAAATTATGCCTATATTGTAAAGGAATCATCTTGCAGAGTTAAAAAATAAATAGGAAGATTCTTACATGCCTAAACTAAAAGATAAGAGCTATCCGTTACAGGCGCACGAACGGATCGACCCTAAATTTAGAAAAGCTTGACAGCGTAGCTTTGCTACACGATTGTATAAATGTATACCTGGCAAGCAATTCTCTCCATGCATTCTTCTGACTCTATCAAGGCCTGAAATTAAAAAAAAAACACAATTAAACTAAATCCAATATGGTTTGTAAATCTTGTGAATAATTAAAGTTTTTTGCAGGTTTTTGGCTTTTTAGTAGCATGAGGATGCAATAGTTATCTAATCCAACGGATATTATCGGTTTCGTAGTCATACTAGAATAATTTTTACTAGACATATAAATACAATTTGAACCATCAGTTTGTTTTTAAAAATCAACCTGCTTTACTAATCTTTATTAATCTAGTAGGAGAGATAAAATAATTTATCTAAAAGTTTTATAATTCACCCCTGACCTGTAAATTATAGTGGTTCCGAAAGTTTTATAAAAACCTAATCTGATTTAGTTTAAAGACTTACCAATTACAATTTACAAATATCTTTTGATCCTTGATAAAATCACAAGAACTATAAGAAATCAAAGATTTTATTGTTTTTCAAAGATTTCACGTAAAAAGACTAAAAATCTAAAATAAATTGTCGAAATTAGATGCTTTGATTCGACATAGAATTTAATGAGTCAATATCTAATCCTCATAATTAAGTAACAAGATCTCCATCTGGGTGTCTGTCTGCACCGAAGGATCTAGTCCAGGAAAGGCTTTTATCGAGGGAATCACCACCCCCCCCCCCCCAAGTTAGAAAAAAAAGTACTCCAACCCAATTCTTATTTTCAATTTGTCTGTAAAACTAAAATTCAAAATTCAAATTCATCCTCCACCACCTCAAGTGCCTCGAGAGGCCTAGAAGATATAATATTAGGACATAGGGCTCAGATTGCTTTTAATTGATTTAAAGAACACATGTTTAATTCCCGCGGAAATCAATAAAAATGCGGCTTTTCAAAGCAGTTTAAATTCTGACCAAATCCGCAATAGTTGGTTAAAAAATTTGCAATATAAGAACGTAGGAATTGTTATTAATTTCCTTAATATTTTTTTTAACTAGCCTAAACCAAGGGTTCTTTACTTAATAGTTTGAGAATTATAATTATAAAAAAAACATTGCTTGTGATAGATATCTGTTGTAGATATGTTATTTGACCTTTGAGAGTTTAATTTAGGACCAGTGAAAGTTTTGAGGGGGGGGGGGTCTTTCACTTGACCAAGAATAATCGCATCTACAATTAAAGACCCTCACCCCCTTAAAATATGTTTTAGAGTTAGATGGTAGTGTATTTGATGGAGTCCCAGAAAATGCCAATTCTCGCGGTCGTAAACGGTCATGCGTCACGTTGGAAGGGTGACGCAAATGTCAGATCTCAGATTTTGCGATTTGAGAAAAAATAGCGAAATAAATAATCTTGCAAGCATCGTTTTTGTTTTATAGAGAAAATAGTATGTCAAATAGCGAAAACTGATATATAAAACTTGCGTCACCCTTCTTACATGACGCATGTCGGCGTACGACCGCGATAATTGGCATTTTCTGGGACTCCATCGTATATTTAACTACCGTCAGATTTAATTCATATTATTTCCTTAAAATGATACCCGAACCAGTCACGGTCATGACCAATAATTTTCTCACGCCAAATCTTCACACGCAAATAAATTCACACAGACACACACAACACCAGATTACACACACAAAAATTACACTGAATTATACGCTAACTCATACAGACTTACTGACGCATTTTAAGAGGTAAAGGAAACATATTTTATAGGAAAAAAATTATGTTTAAATTGTTATTGAAAAAAAAAAAAAAATTGATAATTCAATCGACTAAATCATTAAAGTGTAAGTAGAAATAATAATAATAATGGATTAAGGAAAGATCAGGGGATCTTGATAGAAGAGCAACGCGAAATGACTTGAAGTACATATCTATTTATCATTTTAAAAACTACCCCTTCTGTAGATTCAAATTATAGGTTGAAAAGTTAGGACACTGCTGGTTTTTAATTTAATAAAAATTTTAAGGAAATAAATGAATTAAAATGTTTATAATAACTTTGGGGATTAGTATAATTTACAGTATCTATTGACACATATTATTGTCTAGGCCCATGTGCATGACAAAAGAAGAACACTTTCTTACATTGTTAAACATACAATTATACATAATTACCTTCCAGGAATTAAAAAAAATATTGTCCAGATTTTTTGCTGAGTATAATATTTGTTGATCAAATTAAAGATACAAAAAATCGTGGCAATTTTAATCTCTTTTAATCTTGTTATAATTTTAAAACCACTTTTCTCAATTTCAGCCTATGATTCATTGTGCTGTGATACTATAATAACTAGGGTTGGGCCGGATATTTTTTTGGCCGGATACCGGATACCGGATATCCGGCTGATTTTAAATGCCGGATATCCGGTAACTGGCCGGATATCCGGCCAACGCCGGATATCCGGCAAAAATCCGGTTATCCGGCCAAATTACCGGATATCCGGCCGGATAACCGGCCAAATTACTACATATTAAAGTATCAAAAAAGGATATAGTCCCTTTTGTGGCAACGCACCTTAAGGGGCGATTCGTTGTATTTAAAATTGCTTTTAATAGGTTATTTTAGGTTAGGTTAGGTTATATTTGGTTAGGTGATTGCCCCGCAGGGTTAGGCAATTGGCCTAGCAAGGTTAGAGTCCCATGCAAGGGGCTAGAAATATGAGGAAAGCTACTGTGAAAATACGAATAATCGCTCCTTAAGGGTCGTTGCCACAAAGAGGATTATACCCGCAAAAAAAATTTCTTCATAAACTAGTGTTTTATATTATACTAGCGGCTGCATCCCTAGTATCTAGGGATATTAGAAGGGACATGAAAGTGCAGAAAAATAATTTAAAACCTTACAACCACACTGGGACCTATAAGAAGCTTCACTCTAAAGGAGAACATATCAGTTCAGCGGTTAGCAAGATCCTTCGCTACAGACAAAAAAAGCTTACTACTTTGTGTAATAGGATAAAATTAAGATTAAAACTTAAAAATTAAGTAAGTATTAAATGATCTTTCTTCTTAGCAAATAAATCTAATGAACTATTACTTCCCTCAATCTGTAATATCAACCCCTAACGGTTGGAGGATGGGCGGGGATGTGGCGTTGAATGCCTGCCCCCCCCCCCCCTCTGTTTTTTTCTATCCCATTTTCTGTGTATAAAAGGTAGAGGGCTATAACTAAGTGACTTTCGAAATATGGGTATGACACATAACTGAGAGTTGAAATTTTTTTAATACCTCCTTCCTGGCGGGCACAGGATGCCAGCAAATCTGGTAAGGTCATTCAGGTAAAAAGTAAAAATATTTTTTTTTTCTTAAACAAACCATTTCATGTTATCTAATACTAAAATATCCTATAGTTGTACATCCTCATATGTAATATAGGTGTTCAAGTTGATTTCAGGTTCCAGGTATAATCCTGCAAGTCCTGAACCTCCAGGTCTCCAGAAATCTTTAAACGGTTCCTGTGACCGCAAATTTTTACTTGAAGATTTCAAATTTTAAACTTAGTTTTTTTTATATATCTTCATGACATATTACAATTTCATAAAATCCGTTGCCGTTTACCTGCAAACCGTCGGTTTGCGGCTGGCAGCTGCCAAGTACTGCTGCCACCGCCAAAATTTATGTTTTGAGATTTCTAATATAAAATTTACATAAAGATAAACATATTCAGAAAAAATTGTTCTTCTATCTTCAATAATAAGAAAATTACAGCCATTTAAGATTAAAAAAAACAGAAATTTTTGTTGTAAAATATAAAAGATTATATTGCCGGATATCCGGCCGGATAGTTTCAATATCCGGTATCCGGCCGGATATTGAAAATGGCCGGATATCCGGCCACACCGGATATCCGGCCCAACCCTAATAATAACATCAGAAATATATTTCGATCTTGTTATTTGAAAAATGATGTACTGAATTTTAGTTTCCGAAAGTGTACCTAGCATCCGCGTCCTATCTCAATATTTACTACCAGCTAAAAAAGCTTCAAACTTCTAAAAAAATCAAAATTTGAAAAATTAAAATCTTGAATGTATAATGTAAAAATCGTTTATACATTATATCGCTTTTTCTTTGACCAGAGAAGCTGAAAATATCGTTTGAAATAATTGGATTATCTGCTGTACAACTTTGGAAATTAGGAAAGAAATTGGCAATCCATTTTCAGCACATCTTGCAAAAAAGTCGATATTATTCATAAAATTAGAAAAAAAGACATGTCGATGTTATGTCAGCAATTGCCACTTATTATTTATTTATTTATAGGCAAATTCCAGGTTTCAACAGGACACATCAGATTGGGTATAGGCCCTTTCGTGGCAACGCACCTTAAGGGGCGATTCTTCGTATTTTCACAGTAGCTTTTCTTCTATTTCTAGCCCCTTGCGGGGGGCTCTAAAACTGCGGGGCCCATTGCCTAACCCGGTAGGGCAATCACCTAACCTAACCTAAAATAACATATAAAAAGCCATTTAGAATTAAGGGGCGTTGCCACGAAAGAGACTATTCCCAATTAAAGAGTAGCTTTGCAACACATTCAGCAAATATTCAAAATTTGCCAGATCTATTTTTTTGCTGCCAGTTTCAACACATTTTTATGCAATTTGACAATGAATATTAAAATATGTAACATCCCATATGTCACTCTTTTATTATATGCATTTAACTATAGACTGTATTGCAAGGTAACAAGCGGTTTCATTTAGGATCTGTACCCTTCATAACAATTATATTTTTTTTATTTAACCCTTAACAGTCGGACCGATAAAGGTGCGGCAAGGAGCCGACTGTTAAGGGTTGATTATACCAATATTTAAATTGATTTTTATATGTTAAACTGTAGGCGATTCAAAAGTACATTGGATATGGGTTAAAAAAACAACATTTTTTTTAGTTTCGTCTTGAGGACAGGTAAGTCAAGAAGGGGCTAATTGGGCGTTTGCCTACCCTCTAAAAAATTGTTTCCTGGAAATACAAATATTAGATTATAACACTCATTATGCCCCCCCCCCCCCCCCCCACCGCCATAAGAATTGTACCTCGGACAATTTTTCTTTTTTTTTGGGAATCCGACAAAGCCAACTAAATAGCTTAAAGCCAACCCTGAACCCATACTAAACTTCATTGAAATTTATGGAATGTTTTTGAGATCTTAGCATACACATTTTCCGTTATAAAAGTATAAAGAATAGTGAACAATTTTGTACGATTTAGCCATGACAATAGCCAGGAAACGCTGTTTCTTAGATATTATTAGACATGTGTAGACTTGTAATTAGAGTAAAACACTAGAGAGGGAATGGGTTCAATAACTGTATCTGCCAGTCGCACTGTCCTAGTACCAACTGGGTCATTGAAAATCAACCAATGGTGTGGTGTGTATTAACACAGCCCAATAAGCAGGAAATGATTTGGTAGGAGACGAATAAGGCCATTGAAAAAGGAAGGGAAGTAGTTTATCTGTATATATATATGTACTATAGATATGTAGACTTTTATTATTTTATAGATTCTGCATAAATTCCATTTATTCGTCAAGGATGAGAAATTTTATTGAATTGATGAATTGAATTCACACACAGAGAGAAATCAGGAATATAAGGTATTTAGGTCGTCTAAAGAAAACTTCGCAATTTTAAAAGCAAAGTATTCTTAATTTAGGGTCGGTCCGTTTTTTTCCGTCAATTTTTCCGTTGCGGATAACTGCAATAATTTAGAAACGTTAAAATTGACATCTCGATTTCAAAAAAGACAAAGCCCAAATTGTGTTAAAATTGTGTCAAAAATGTTCCATGTGACGTAATAAAATGAGAGAGATGAGAGGAGAAGTGGGAAAGAAAACCCCCCCAAAAAGGGATGGATAATCCCTCATCCTTTTACGTCACATGGATTATTTTTGACACAATTTTCATTGAGTCCAAATTTTTTGAGTGATCAATTATCCCTTGTTAAATACACACGAGATATTTTGTATGGTTAAATCATCTATTAAACATATTAAGCTTAAAAGAGCATCTTATACTTTGATCTATGGAGCTTTATAACATAATTTTGAAATGATTATATTGAAAAATAAGAATCATGATAATATAAGGGTAAAAATAAAGGACTAAAAAAGATTATAGAAATAAAATAGTAAACTAAATATTTATATAAACAGGAATTTGAAAAAGGGATTTTAACATTCATAGTTATATCAATCTCTATTTGTAGGTTAATCAAATAAAATCTGGGAGGCTACTTTTTAACATCAAAGAAAAAACTTGTAAATATTCCCATAATAAATATTATTGTATTAAAAAATGATAATTTCCAGTAATTTTCTATGCACTTGTAATTAATATCTTTTTACTTTTATTCCATCACAATTTATTATGATTTAGAGTATTTTTTCTGTGCAGATTACGTAGTAATTTTACTTTAACAAGGATGACAACATCCATAAAAGCGAAGCTCTGAAACGGTAGGACAAACGGACATTAACACTTGTATAATGTCAGAACTGAATAATCAGAATACGAATGTATAAGAGTCAAAGCAAAATTGTAAGTAAATTTGTTCAAAAACTGCTTAATACAGGATAATGTTTATGGACATACTTACATTTTTAGGACTTGATTATAGAGTTGCTTCGCTTATAAAATTGTACTTTGTTGTCCCAAGAATCAGTATACCAAAAATCAGACCAATCGGATAATTAGGTCACATACAAATTTGTTGTTAAAAATGTAAAAAAAAATCAACATGTTTAAAATGGACGTACGGACATTCTGGTAATGATTATAGAGTTGCTACGCTTTCTGACTCGTACCTAACTATTACAGGAATCACCATGCAAAATTTGAAATCGATAGGACAATTCTAACATGCCTTAACTAATGAGAAAAGCTATTTTAAAAAGTAAAAAAATCAATATGTTAAAAATGGACGTACGGACATTTTGGTAATGATTATAGAGTTGCTACGCTTTCTAAATCGTACCTAACTACTAAAGGAATCACCATGCAAAATTTGAAATCGATAGGACAATTCTAACATGTCTAAATTAACGAAAAAAGCTATCCGTTACGGACGTACGGACGGACGAACGTACGGAAGGACGGACGGACCGACCCTAATTATAGAAAAGCTTCGCTTTTAAAAATCATACTAGCGGATACGCTCCTGGAGGCCTTTAATGGAAGTCAATCCCCACCCATTTTCAATTTTAGTTGAGAAGAAGATAAATTTTTTTTTGGAAGGGGTAATTGTTTTCATAGAGGCGATCCTTTTAGGAGGATGGAGTTAGTCAACCCCAAAATAGCTATAAACATTTCCATGACCAATGAGAAGCTTCACTGTAGAAGAGACCATTTACGTTCAACGGTTAGCGAGATTTTGTTAGTAATATATGCATCTCATGTATCTCAGCTTCTGTCAAAGATAAACAGCGGAGTTTGTTTAAGCTTATGTTGATAGTTTGGCGTTTTCCTCTTTTTTTCAATTTTGATGATTTGAGTACCCCCCCCCCCCCCCCCCGACAACGAACAACTATTTTAGTTTAGGTTAGGTTAGTTCATAGGCTAGGGAGCCGAGCGCTGTGGCTAGGCATGCAAGGGAGCCGAGCGCTGCGCCTAAGCAGGCAAGGGGGCCGAGCGCTGCGGCTAAGCAGCCAAGGTGGCCGAGCGCTGTGGCCAGAGTTGTTCGTTGTGGGGAGGGGGGGTACTCAATTTTCAAAATTGAAAAATATATTCTAAGACGATAATACCCTATTCTTACAGGACAATATTTTATTATTGTATGAATTTATTTATCTTTTGATATTGTAACCATTTTATATAAAAAAAAACTAACTTTCTGCTATTTAAAAAAGAGATCTGCATTAATATTTGGAGGACCCGAACACATTAAAACTCTTGAACATGAATAAATGTTCATATATTGTATATGGTTTATAATCAAACCATTACTAAACTATTTGTCCGGTCAGTTGAATTTGAATTGCCGAATGTGTACACAGTTTCCTCGGTGTTTCCTCATCCTATCTCAATATTTACTAGTAGCTAAAAAAGCTTAAAAGTTCAAAAAAAAAATTGAAAAATTAAAATTTAAAATGTATAAATCGTTTATACATTCCAATTTTAAATTTTTTTGCAAGTTTGAAGTTTTTAAGCTAGTAGTAAATATTAAGATAGGATGAGGAAACACCGAGGAAACTGTGTACAAATTTGGAAATTCAAATTAAAATGACCATTTGTCCTTGGTTTAATTACACACAATTGGATTAAATTAATCAAAACTGCACACTTTAATTACTTGGGAAACTCGAAACTGTGTATCCGTTTTAGTATCAAAGCTACTATATCATTTGCTATTTGACAATAAAACGATAAGAAATAATACTAATATTGTCTTACAATAATTTGTAACTGGCAAAAAAGTTGAAGGCACATTTGCTCTAAATAGCTGAAAACCTTAATAAACTTTTGAAAATGAATTGGCATGTCAAGAAAACGAGATGCCAAACCCTACAGACTTTGGTAAGATCTACATGTGTATAAACAAGGGGACAGTCTACTTCTCATAAAAACCTGTTGCCTCACTCCTAGCCTCTAGGGGAGGGCTAGAAATTTTCTTAAAATAGCCTAATACCACTTGAAGCCATTTTTACACATTTTGGATATTTCTAGCTTTAAACAAAAAACTTTGCTACTTTAAATTATAGGATTGATAAAACTTACCCCATAAATATCTTGAATCTTGTCAGTGAAGCTTTGAATAAGTCCACCCTCAACCTCTTCCTCTCCCTCTCCAACGCTACGTTTCCTCCTATAAAATTCAATGTCAAGAAGGAAGGTAACAATGGTCTAGTTATTACACTATACTATTCCCCAAAGTTTAATAAGAACCTTTTCATATTAGTTAGCTGAACTAATTTGGAGACTTTTTTAATGGGTTGGTTCATTAAGTTGCGTAACGTTTCAACTGCTAGTTGTAATCTACAGAAGGGGTAATTTTGTGTATTATCATTGGAGATGCACATCAATTTATAGGCCATTGTCTTATCCAATTATTATTTGATAAAAAAAATATGTAAACTTAACCATTTGCTTAAATTGCCCTTACCTTTACTGTTAATTTTATTTTACAGAAAGGGTAGTTAAGTTCATCATAAAATAAATCAATTTATCGTTCATTGTCTTATCCCTTAAGATCATTGAGAACAACTGACCCTAATGGAAAGATAATGGCCGATAAATTGATGTACATCCCCAATAATGATAACCAAAATTACCTCTTGACACTTGACTTAAATAACCAACTAACCAAAATTTAATAAAAGTCACAAAAAATGTTAAATCGGGCAATAAGTTCATACAAATTACATTTTACTAAATAAATGATTAAATTTTTAACTCAATTTTGGTCAATAAAATTACAGTTCCAAATAGCTTATTTGTAAATCAAGTTTTGCAGTTTAGATTGGCATAATTTTAAAAAGTACGGCTTTATTTAGTACTATATAAAACTTGTGTCCAGGGATGTCCCAGGAGGTGAGGGTTTTAATGGAGTTTTAACAACATGTTTTTAAACACAAAAATTGTATATAAGTAATTATCACGAAACTTATCTAAAGTACACAGGGCTATGTGTGATGCTGACATGGGGTGGAGGCGACTTTGGGCTGTAAATTACACTGGTACTCAAAGTTTTTTTTTATCATATTCTCTTATTTGTTGGCTCAAAATTTTTTGGTTACTTTTCATAAATTGTGATTAGTTGTTTCCAAACTAAGAAGAGTTAATCCGTTTATCAGAATTGGGGATGTACATAAATCCATCGTTCTCTGTCGTATCCCTCTGGATTCTTACCTAACAGAATCTAAGGTGATATAAGTTGGAAAGAGAAGGAAGAGACCAATAAGAACAATGAATGGAATGATGAGGGTGGTCATATCAAATCCTGCGGGGGACTCGGCAGCTGCATATCCTTGGTAAGTCTGCACTGCAGGCTCGGCAGGCGCACTGTACACATATTCTAAAATATGAATAAATTGATAGATGAATATAAGGAAATTAATTTAAAAGAACTATACATATATTCATACAGTTTTGTATTGTATGACGCTAATCTTTTATAGGCACTATACACAGCTTCATACAGACATCTTAATAGGTAAATATTAAAAAGCATACAAATAAAAAAAGATAGAAAGATAGACAGACCATCAGGCAGATTGACAGAAATACAGCAAATTTAAAAATACATACATAAGGTAGACAGATAAATTTGAGGAAGGCATACAAATATACACAAAGGTATACAGAAAGCCAGACAAAAGCCAGACAGAAAGACAGGCAGAAAGACAGACATGAATACAGAAAGCCAGACAAAATCCAGTTAGAAAGACATGCAGAAAGACAGACAGAAAGACAGAAAGCCGAAAAGACAGACAGACAGACATACAGACAGAGGAAAGAGATAAAGACAAACAGAATGACAGACAGAAAAACAGACAGAAAAAAGAGACAAAAAGTAAAAAATACAGAGATATAGATGTATTGATAGATATTGAGAATAAAGATGCTGTCTAAAATGGTGCAAAATATGGGGACAAATTTCAAATTGTTTTGGCGTGTGACGTCATACCCCCATCTCTTTTCTAGGGGGTTTCTTTCCTCCTTCCCGTTTCTTTCCCCTCACTTGTGACGTAAATAAACAGCCCCGTCAAATCAATTTGAAATTTGTCCCCATTTTTTGCACCATTTTAGACAGCATCGAGAATAAATAAATATTAAGATAGATAGTTTGATACACATAATTAGAAAAATATAAAGATATTAAGAAACATGGATTAGGTAGAAAACAGTAAAAGTGTCTAACTATGACGTCAGAAAAAATTAACAATTAACCAATGAGAGGCCGCTATATATTTTACCACAGTGAATACTGGCTTCTTGTTGGTTAATTGTTAATTTTTTCTAACGTCATAGTTCGACACTTTTACTGTTTTCATTAGGTATAAAGAAAAAGAAATACAGATTGATATTTTTACTAGCGACTGTGCTCCTTGCATCTAGAATCTCTGTTTTCAAAGAAGTAAGAAAAGTGGGAAAATAGCCTTAGATATGAAAATTAATTAGCCTAAAACCATCGAAGGATAAAATAGAGAACTCAATCAGTTCAGTAGTTATTCAAATCTACAGACAAAAAATCTTACTACTTTATATAATAGGACTAGCGGCTTCACCCCTAGCCTCTAGGGGCTTTGCCCCAATGGGTAGTTAAAATAAAATACAAAATAAAATAAAAGTACTACTGGAGCTGCCACCACTAATTTCAGATAATTTTTTAAAAATTGGGGGATGGATTTTTAATTTTTAGGGGAGTTTGGGGTGTCCCAAATTCCAAGAAAATAGCCTTAAACCACCGCAGAACCAGTAGGTATATTTCCTGAACAGTAGAATCCAATCGGTACAGTGGTTGCCGAGATCTTAAGGGACGGACAGACAGACGGACGGTCGGGCAGACATCAAGCTACTTTGTATTGTAGATAGATAGATACCTGGTTGTTGTTGTACAGGAGCAGGCGCATGAGCAGCATGATGTCCGTGTCCATGAGCCTAGCATTACCATAACGTTGTGTTCATATGTTAACTTAGCATAATTTTATCCTTGTTAAAAGTAAAGGTTTTATATTTTCATTTTGTGTGTCCGTCTGTTTGCTTGATTAAGTAACGAATTATTTAAATAATGAATATTTGTAGTTATATTGCAGAAAATAATTGATTTTTTAATGGTTTTTCTAATGCATTGAGTTGTTTTCATATTTTTACCCTTGATAAAAGTAAAGGCATTCTTTTTGTGTGTTTGTCTGTTTGAACTTTTTATATACCAAAATATATTTGAAAATTCATGTAATGAATTAAATAATAAAGATTGTAGTTATTTTGCACATTATAATCATTTTTTTATTGGTTAACCCTTACAGATCGGGCCCCTATTCCCACCTTAATAGATCGGGGGGGGGGGGGGTCATATTGACCCCCCCCCCTCTATCTCGGCTCCTGTTACAGTTAGAGACATAAATTTTTTTTCTGGTGGTTCATGTGTATTTTTAGAAAAAATTACTTTTTCTAGTCATAGCAGTCAGACCGCTCCTTAGCCGCTTTTTTAGCGGCCAGCCGCTAAATATTAAAACAGCTGTAGAGCGGCCAATTTTGCAGCTAGGATGACCAAATTTTAGGACGAACTTTTATTTTTCATAACAAAAAAATTACTTTTTCAGATCATCGCCGAAAAACGGCAAATAACGGAAACCGCCATTTTCGGCGGTTACGGCGGTAAAACGGCGGTTGGCGGCGCCAAGTAATATTTTTACTGTTGCTTAAGGATTTACCAAAAAAAATTTTAGGCCTCTAGCTGTAATAGAAGCCACGATATTCATGATATATGTCTGTAGTAAAAGCCGGACAAAAATCGGTCTTAAAGTCGGTCAGGGAGCGGTCAAACGGTCATAACACCACTTTTCTCAGAAGGTCATTGATATCTAAGTATTCACCAAAAAATTTTTAGGTTTCTACCTTATAAACAAAAGTCATAATGTAGAAATTAAGATTTATTTAGAATTTTTTTCTAAATTTGGTTCCACCTAACCGACTTTGACCGGACGCCACGACCGACACAGACCAGATATCCTTATAAGATCAACTCTTGCCGACGTATAATTACTAAACTTAAAAAGTCATGAAGTCACAACTCTCTATCTTACCTACAAAAAAAATGACATTGAAAAAACAGAGGGGGGGGGGGTCAATATGACCCCCCCCCCCCCCGATCTGTAAGGGTTAAATAAAATTAGCATTTATCTTAAAATACAAAATTGGTCTTTACAAGAAATATCTAAAAAGATAAGTAGAAGATAGATAAAAATTAAGTAGATATAAAATTGATTGAAGGTGAAATTATATAAGGAAGGCCACTTGTTATCTGTCTAGAAGCAATAAAGCTATAAACAAACAGACTATAATAGGGGAAAAAATGATAAGATATCTAAAATTTTACTATGTAGAAGCTCCTTAACTATAAACGTCGGCTGTTTTCTGGACTTTAATCCATAGAGAGGGGAGGGGGGGGGCATTAGGCATTTACCGGAATTCAAAACCGTTCTAAATTATAATTCAGAATATATAGTTTACTTATGTATGCATTTAAAAAAAAACATAAATATTGTTTAAAATACATATAAGTACTTAGAAGTAACAATTACGAAATAATGAAGGTCAGACACATATTCTTAAATCTTTTTTTTTGTAATTTTCTGAAATTGCAAAAAATCTTCAAAATTTACATGTTAAAGGGTTTTTAAAATTAGCAATGTAAAGAATTGTACAAATCCATGTGACTCAGCACTTTTTGGCACAGTTTGACAGATTTTTGCGCAGATTTGCGCTGTAAATTATATAGACCATCTACTTTTTCTTGTTCTTTAACATACCTATCAACATTTCAAAGTAAATTTTTGTGAAATTGATGAACACAAATTCAGGCTTCCCAAGGCACTTTTTTGGGCATGAACAATTTCAAATGCAAATTCCAACCGGTTTCTAGTTGGTGAGATTTTGCAGAAAATTATGCTGTAAAAAGAGATGTAAATTTGTGCCAGCAAAAAATTGAAAAAAGTAAAAGTTTTGCAATGTTTGAGGCGAATAAGATTTGGAGTAGTAGAATGTGCGTTTGAACCATTAGGTTCTAATAAGAAAAAACTGTGGAAAGTGTTTAAGTTTAGCTAAACCATCAGAAGCTTGAAAACATAAAAATAATGTAGAGCTGAGGTTTGTGAAAAGGAAGATCATTTGGATACTATGTTGGTCACGTCTAAGCCGTGTATCTACCTCCAACAGCAGCAGCAGCTACACCATCAGCAGCAGCAGCAACAACACCAGCAGCACATGGAGCCAAGAACCAACGCACACAATCTCTCACGCTATCAACGGAGATCATCATCAACACTATGGAAAAATCCTCCAGCAACCGCCAGATTCCTCAACCTGGCAATAGATGATGATCATGGTTGATAGCACTGGTCTAAAAGAAGAAGAAGGAAGATCATTTACTTTTCAATACACCTATTGTTGTATATAATGTACACTCAGGGAAGGGAAAGGACATTGGACTTGAAATTGTTCTGTTCAATAAAGTTTATTTGTTGACTATAAACAATTGTTGCCTTTTATTGAATGATTGTATGGTACACATTATTAGCAAACTCCTCTACATGTGCAAGGACGTTCAGGGGGGGGGGGTAAAGTGGTGATTACCCCTCTTAAAAATTTTTTACCCCCCAAAATAAAAAAGCTTGGACGCCCGTGTACATGTGCCTTTAATTTACGGAAGGGTTTATTTTGTTGAGGATCCCGCATACACGACAGTGCAAAAACTTGAGTTGGCGAAAATCTCAGGGATGGAGAGAACAGCCATAGTCAAAATTTCTCTAACACTTTATACATAAACTAGCGGCTACGCCCCTAGAGGCCTCTAGTGGCACTTTAAATGTTTTTGTTTGTTAAAGTTATTTTTTTTATGTACGATACCACCTTATTTGACGTTAAAGTCTCCCCTAAATTTTTAAAAATTTCGATTTTTTTGTCATTTTTCTTGGGAAGGTGGTGGTACCCTCCCCCAAAATAGTTATAAACCTTCCCGGGACTTATGAGAAGCTACCCTGTTAAGGAGAACCTGATCGGTTCAGCGGTTAGCGAGATCCTTCGGTACAGACACACAGATACACACACAGACATCCTGTTACTTTAGTATAAGGATATAAATGCAACCACTGCAAAACTCTTACATATAAGAACCATGGGAAATTTATTCTTAAATCCATTGTTCTATCCTTTTATCCCTGGAAAAATTCTAGATTGTAACCCATGGCGTCTTTTTAAATTACAGAGATTTTTAGAGGGTAAGTTATCCTTGTATAGCAAATTAAGCTTTAATTTTAAAAAAAAAAAAAACTTCAAGAGCCTTTGGAATGGTTTTGTTCGAAAACATAAAAAATACGTATTACTTTTGGTTCATATACCTTAAATTTTTTACGATTACTATTACTATTTTTTACTTCTTTTGCATAAAAAAAAACCAACTTGGAACATTTATCCTTTTTATATTATTATGAGCTTTCTAAAATGGCCCTTTGAATCTGCATGCATACTGGTCTAAAACAAAGGGAAAGTGATGACAGGCCAAAACGGGTAATATTAAGCATATTTCTTAGCTGTAGTGCAAACATTTTAAATTATACAACACCTTTTCTAGAATTGGGGTATAAACGTTAGTTAATGAGAAAGAATTGCCTGTCTGCTTTGAGACTTTACCTAGCTTTGTAAACTCAATGGCTCTAACGGATGGGTTTCTTTGCTATTGTCCTGAATTGAAAGTAAATTTCTTTAATTAATTTTATAGCAATATTTGGAGTGCAAATACACTTTTTTGTCATGTATATTTGGGAGCTAAAATCTCTAATTTTTTCACAATTATCACATTTTAAATTTTATAATTAATTTGGGCTTTCTATAATAACGTTTTCTTATTCGTTGGTTAAAAAACTTTGGGGACTATTACCAAGTTTTTAATGGTTGGAGTGTACAAACATTTTCAGATAAGGGGTAATTTTGTTTATTATCATTGGGGATGTACATCAATTTATCAGCCATCATCTTATCCCTTTAGATCCCTGCGTATCCTGAGCGAATCAATACCAGACTGAACTGAATAAAATCAGAATGAATACAATAGAGAATAATTATTGAACATATGCGAATATGTCAGGTTCAATGCGATTATGTCTTTCACCTTCGCACCAAAGAAAGAATATTAAATTGAGAACGTTATAAAATCAAACAGCAATTTTAGAAAGGGTCTTGTCAGAAAACTTAGATAGGCTTGTGTAGTATTTAGATAAGTGTATATTTTTTTACAATTTTATTCCAACTATTAGTTGTATTGTATAATTGCATTGAAAAACCAAACAATTATTTTATATTCATCTATCTACACATAGCAACGGTAGACAAAATCAATTTCAAGATAATGCAAATTTAAATAACGCATATAAGAGTAAACTAAATGTATATTCTTTAGAGAAAATCTAAGAGTGCAAAGTACATCATGCACATCACAACTCAAAAACAAATTTTTCAAAGTTTCACGATCTAACTGAACTAACCACTTGCAAAAATGTATGTGCAATTAAAAAACAAATATGCAAAAATACATTGCTATAACTGAATAAAAAAAGAAATTTAATGTTTATTTTAATTTTTTTGCCTATAAATACTACACAATAAAAAAATGATACGTCCTACTAAACAACTTTATAACTGTGAATCACAGATCAATTTATTGATTCTAACTTTCACCCATTGTCTGTAAAGCTTAGTAATTAGAATTAACATTTACTAAGCAAACTAATACAGATTTACAAATTATGATAATCTATAGACAGTAAGGTTGTGTTTAGTTTTGTAAATTGGGATAATTGACAAGTCCTATAAAATTTATTAGGCTAGTCTGTGAGTAAGTTAAGGTTTCCATAGCCTTACATAGCTTTTAAAGTATATGCAAGATAGGAAATACTAGCCTTAGAAAGTTTACACGATGGTACTCATTTAATTACTTTTACTTATTGAAAAATTAAATGCATTTAAAATTCATAAAATACCTAAATTATTTGGCTACTTTCAGCAAAAAAATCAAACACCTTAGGTGGTTTCTTAAAAAACAAGGATGACAACATCCATAAAAGCAAAGCTCTGAAACGGAGGACAAACGGATAAGACAAAAATTAATTGTATAGTGTCAGAACTGAAAAATCAGAATATAAAGAGTCGAAGCAATTGTTTATGGACATACTTAAATTTTTAGGACTTGATTATAGAGTTGCTTATAACAATGTACTTTGTTGTCTCAGGAATCAGTATACCAATAATCAGATCAATTGGATAATTAGATCACATAAAAATCTATTGTTAAAATATCAAAAAATCAACAAGTTTGAATTGGACGTACGGACATTCTGGTAGTGATTATAGAGTTGCTACGCTTTCTAAATTGTGCCTAAATACAACAGGAATCACCATGCAATATAGAAAAATTGTGTAAAGTTATTTTTTTATAGAAAATTTGAAGATTTCATATTTTTATTTTTGAAGATTTTTTAGAGCCCACTCTCGTACTTTTCAATTAATCCTTCAAAAAAAATTTGTAGGAAATATATAAAAGAACTTAGAACAATGGAAAAATTAATTTCCAAACAATATAAAAACAATTGTTTTGAAAATGAATACATAGACAAGTATCTATTGATGTAAATTTTAATTAAAATAAGAATAAATTATTCGTTTTTTTTCTAAAGAAAAAAATAATTTGCTTCGCAAGAATTTGTTATATTTACAAAGTTTTTGATAAAATGCAAATAAAAAAAATATATTTTCTAGGAGCGAGGCTGCATTCAAATATTGTAATATATACAGACAATCTATATGTAGAGGATTCTAATAAAATTATTTTTTTTAAAACGACTGAACTGCGCTGATATTAGTTCTATGTCTTATATAATTACTACATGAATAGAATATGGTTTAAAGCGATTTATTAAAGATACATAACTAGTTTTAATAAAGACATTGCATCGTATTATAGACAGCTTTCCGTGGATATTAAATGAAAAAATTGTGAGAGTAAAACCAGTTTCATTGTTTTTATTTTAATATTCGTGGGAAATTATCTGTTTTTTTTTTTAAAGTATAACTAAGATTCGGTTCTAGACCAGCGGATATTAATTGGTTTCGAAGCCATACTGGAAAATTTATTATATAACTGAATTCAGTAAGAAATTGATTAAATATGATTTCAATAATTAGATTTTTAAGAATAAAATAATTACTACAAAAATGAAAATCATGCAGCTAGATTAATTTCCATTAAAAGCATAGTAACATATCTCAATATCCAAATGTATTTCTATATCAACTTTTATGATCTATTGATTATCATATTATATACAAACTCACAATTATAGTTTGCCTGTCTATTATTATGTTGTAACATTGTGTTGCTGATAATCTCATAAACATTAATCATTTTAAACCCTTCTAACAGTTAGGGAGTTGAATCCATTTTTATAGAAGCAGAAATATAATCTATGATTATGGTTTGGACCCTCTAAAACTGTAATCTACCCTTCCACTTTCCCCTCTCTTGTTGAAGATATCTTCAACGCCGATACGATTTTGAAATATAAGATTCCACTTTTGTCACTCTTGTTGAAGATATCTTCACCAAGAGAGGCAAAAGTGGAATCTTAAATTTCAAAAATCGTATTGGCGTTGAAGATATCTTCACCAAGAGAGGGGAAAGTGGAATCTTACATTCAAAAATCGTATCGGCGTTGAAGATATCTTCACCAAGAGAAGGGAAAGTAGAATCTTACATTTCAAAAATCGTATCGGCGTTGAAGATATCTTCACCAAGAGAGGGGAAAGTGGAAAGGTAGATTACAGTTTTAGAGGGTCCAAACCATAATCATAGATTATATTTCTACTTCTATAAAAATGGATTCAACTCCCTAACTGTCTAACTTATCATGATTTTGTCCCATTGTGTTATAACTATAATAATAACTTGTACTCATTAGTTAAATGTTTGTTCATTTACTTATTTTATGAATGATTTTTTTAATGAAATAAAAATCATTTTAAATTCTAAAAATTCAAACATCAATTGAACTTTTAAAACATAACTATCTGTGTAATGTTGAATAATTTTCTGTATTTTAACATAAAAATCCAAAAATATTATAGTTTGTTTCATGTTATTCGTGTTTAAATGAAATACATCATTAAGAAGAAAAGAAATTCTAAAAAGCAAATTCCCAATCGGTCCAGTGGTTTGGAAGATTTTAAGTTACACGACATTAACACACTTCATTCGAATTCGGTGGATAAAAACCGGTTCTCATCCATACTAAAAAAACTATCTCTAGCATCGTATTATATCCAGCTTTCTACGAATATAAAAATGTACAACCATAAGATTAAAACCAGTTTTTTTAGCCCGTGCCTTCGGCACCTCGGGGCTAAAAAAAACTGGTTTTGATCTTATAATTGTACATTCTATATCCGCGGAAATCTGTTTATAATACGATACGAGAAATAACTATTCTATGTTTTTCCTTTTTCATTTTAGAAGTTGAAAAAAATTAAAGAGATGGTTCCATAAACACTATTATCAGTGATATTACAATAAAAAATACAAATTGCAAGACTATTATCATACTGTTACTTAAATGAGGAAATCCTCTAAAAAGGTCATCTCAATAAACATAACATCAATATCATAATAGTAACTACTTAACCAAATGTTTATCACAGGAAACAGCAAAATAAATAATTTAACAAGGGCAAAAACATGTTAAAAATTATAGGCTCAAATTCCAAACTTTGGAGGCACAAATGCTAACAGAAAGACAGACAGACAGAATTGAGAACTTGCAGAGAAGATTCGCTACTAAAATTTTGGTTATTTGTTTTTAAATTCTTCTTTTTTTATTCTTTTGTCCTCAAATTATTTTAGGCTAAACAAGTCATCAATGGCTAAAATGTTAAGACACCAAACCACTATAATGATGTTGAAAATAAATATACATAATATACACAAATTTATCTTCTATCATCCACCCTGTATCCCTAGATGTTAAAGAACTTATAATAATTGTATTATTATGTCTCGTGTGTTTATTTAATTGTAAAACCACAAAAGGACATTCGTGGATTTTCTCTAATACTTAAAAATCAACTTTACTAAAAGAAAATGGTACGATTTTAAGAAAATGTATAAGTATACTGAGGGATAAGACAATATATGTAAAATTTATGTAAATGTACACCCCCAGCTATAATAAACATATTACTATATAATTTTTAAGACCATCGAATGCGAGAATGTTAAAACAAATTAGGAATATACATGGAAGAAAAAAGTTAAAATAAAGTTGTTAAAGTTCCATAAAAAATTGATTCTTTTTAGTTGTCATGAAACGATAACTTTCAATGTATAATTGTCTTAAGTTTGGTTCCAGGACAAACGCAGAAGAGACAAACGTTGGAGAGGACAAACGCAGGAGTGTCTAAAATATTTAGTTAATTAAGTATTTCTATACGGGTTAGGTTAGGTTAAGATATGCATATACAAATAAGCCCCCCGCAGGGGTTTATGTATTAAAAAACGTATAAGATGGTTTAAAATAAGTAAGGTTAAGTGTTCATTCCAATGTTTGTCCACTCTGACGTTTGTCACTCCTGCGTTTGTCCTAGGTCCTTATCATTGTACTAAAGAAGCTATTATTTCATTGTACTACTCCATATAATGTCATGGATGTGTGCGTCCTATAGTAGGATTATGTAAGATTATATGTCTTATTAATATAACTACTATTACATGTAAGGACATGTATTATAAACAAGGATGACAATATTCATAAAATAAAATTAGTCAGGAAGAAAGGTACATAACAATCATTAGCCTAATAACTTTTATAAAATCTTGGTTGGTTGATACAAAATAGCAGTGGCTAAATATTTTAACCTTTTTTTTCATCTATTCATCGTCCATTGTCTTATCCCTAACGATCTGTTAGTATATTCCATTACTACAAAAATATCTTTATAAATGTATAATATTACTTTAATAGTAGCTTTACTTTTTTCTTAAATTTGGTTGTTTGATGAAGAATAATAAAGATAAAGGCCAATACAAAATCTGCACAATTCTCTTCCTGGTTACTTAATAGTTGATCATTAACAACCCCCCATAAAGTTTTATGAAAAATATGCCTAGGGGTTTATTCATTTCAAAATGCATAATTTAATTAAGATTCATATGAGGTTTGTTATAAATAAAAGTCATAAATGATAAATAAGAATAAAAGGTTAGGTAACTTATTTTTAAAAGGGAAGCCTTTTTTCAGCATAATTCTGATTGTTAATTGAGGAATGCTAGTATCGTCCAATTCTTATACTAAAGTAACAGGATGTCTTTTTGTATGTGTGTTTGTGACCGTTGAACCGATCGGGTTCCCCTTGAAAGGGTAGCTGCTAATAGGTCCTGGGAAGATTAAAAACTATTTTGGGGGAGATTACCACTACCCTCCCAAGATAATTTTTTTCTTCAAAAATCTAATTTTTTTTAGATATTTTGGTTTGTGCAACGCAATCAAGACTTAATGAAAGTCCCCAAATAACAAACTAATGAAAAAGCGAATTTAGTTTAAAACTTCTGGGCACCAGTCCCCTTTCTACTTAATAATTATTGGATTTGGTAATGAAACACTTCAGCAATAAGTTAATAATATTTTATGATCATAATAAATTAACTGAATATTAAATGAGTAATGATATACTTTAGTTTATTCTCAAAACAAAATAATTTTTTTGATAAAAAATAATATAAGTTAAAATATATTTGATTTTTCTTTTTTTTTCAATTGTTCTTTTAAATCAGTTTACTTTTTCAATAGATATTTATATCTTAATTATTTAAAACAAATAGCACTAAGTTACAGAATTTCCCGTTTAGATTTACTTTTATTTACCCCAAGATTCAGCAGTTACTTAGATTATTTGGCCTCAAGCTACTACAACAAGGTCATACATTTGTTTTGTGAATACAAGTGGAAAAATTACAATTTGTTTTATTGAAATATTTTTATCATATTATTAAATTACATTGCATTTTTCATTGATAAGGATTTATTTTGTATGTTAAAAACACTTAGTAGACCAAACCAGTTTTTGGAATAAATGTCCTAAAATACTATCAAATTAAGCTCTGCGCATAACATAAGCCTAATCTATCCACCTTTATATACATAACCTTGAGCATAAATACTTAGGATTAACGTTGCATACTTAGAACAAGTAGAATAATTGCTTCCAGCTATATATTCTATCTAGAATCTCAAATTTCAATGATTATATTATTAGGATGGGGAGGGTTAATATGACAATGAGTTTAAGAATAAACTGTAAATTTAATACATATATCATATCTGAATTTGCCACTAGATAAAAGTCGTCTTAGCTTATATATCAAATCATTTACAGTCATAAGTTCATTTGATAATAGTACCAATGAACATTTGCTTTTTCATTTCCATTGTTGGCAATTCATTATTGATAAAATTTCAATACATTGTAGCTATAGGTTTCATATAGTAATTAATCTTACAAATTTTGTCACAAAATAAAGTTGTTAGTCATAATGACATTATAATGGTATCTTTATGAATATAATTAATTAATCATATTTTTATAAAATTATTAAGTTGCTGAACTTACAAGAAACAACTAATGTTCAACAATTTGTTATTTTGATGCATCGTCCAAATTTCTGCAATATGTCCGATAATAACATGTGATTAGATTTTATACTTTGGACAGATTATACAGAATATACTTTGCTCCAAAGTTGGAGATCTCAAGAAATTTCTACAGTTAGGGAGTTGAATCCATTTTTATAGAAGCAGAAATATAATCTATGATTATGGTTTAGACCCTCTCAAACTGTAATCTACCCTTCCACTTTCCCCTCTCTTGGTGAAGATATCTTCAACGCCGATACGATTTTTGAAATATAACATTCCACTTTTGTCTCTCTTGTTGAAGATATCTTCACCAAGAGAGGCAAAAGTGGAATCTTAAATTTCAAAAATCGTATCGGCGTTGAAGATATCTTCACCAAGAGAGGGGAAAGTGGAATCTTACATTTCAAAAATCGTATCGGCGTTGAAGATATCTTCACCAAGAGAAGGGAAAGTAGAATCTTACATTTCAAAAATCGTATCGGCGTTGAAGATATCTTCACCAAGAGAGGGGAAAGTGGAAAGGTAGATTACAGTTTTAGAGGGTCCAAACCATAATCATAGATTATATTTCTGCTTCTATAAAAATGGATTCAACTCCCTAACTGTTCTATATAAACTTTAAAGTTTCTTTTATTATACCTATATTGAAAATAATAATAAATATATGATTACATTTTTTGTGTTTTGTTTTTATTAATTCTCGTTACATTAGAGTAAAACAATAGAAGGGGAAGGGTTTAAATAACTGTATGTTCCCACCCCGTGGGCCCTTTGCCGACTTTTATTGTTTGTTTTTTTTGAGTTTGAACCAAAAGCGTCGAAAATAATTACACAGCAAAGTCGCTACAAAAGACCCAAAAGCAATTTGCAAGCAGACGAAATATATCTATAAATTTAATAATGTTACAGAATATTAATATCAGATCTCCAACTTTTGATTTAAATTCAGGCCAATGAAATTAGAGAAAGGGCTTATTACATAAACCTTATATAATTAAAGAAATAAATTGGACTGTGAATTGTTCTAGTACCTAAAATATTTTCTCATTTGTTTCCTTAAAACTTTGAAGACTTTGATTTGTCTTGATTGGGTAATACAGATAAGCGGTTTATTAATATTATTTTTGTACAGAAGGGCTAGTTTTGATTATTGTAATCGGGTTATTGTATCATTTTACCTTCTATTGACCTAGCCTTTAAAGGATTAAATAAATTGCTTGAAGCAATTCATGCGAAAAATTCATAGATTAGACACTAAGATTATCTAATTAGAACCTAGGGGCGGGTAAACTCCCTAAAATTATAGGTTTTGAATTAGTTAAGGGTGCAGAATATTGCCTCTCACTTTCAAAATTATCAATTACTAGAGAGAAAGAGGACATTAGAAATTAAATTATACTGGTCCTTAAATTCTTATGAAACCTAAAACCTTGTATGAATGTACTAACGAGCAACGTCCAATCTATAGAAGGGGTAATTTTGTCTATTATAATTGGGTCTGTTCATCAATACAGTCATTAAATTCTACCATTTATTAAATTTTGTAGAAATTGGGTTTGAAAATTTTAACAGCAATCCTAAATGTGATTTTAATGATTCTAATGATCTAATTCAGCTAATTACTTTATCAATGTTAATGTTTAAAGGGGTTCACTCTGATAATCATACATAAGGATTATATGAATTAGAAATTGGGGGCTTACAAACGCCAAAAAATGTTTAATTATTCTTTGGGATGTTGCCACCACCCTCATGCATACGGTTATTCTTGATAATAGTTTCATAATATCTCGAATTTCCATTCTAATGTATTCAAACCCTTTTGTGCACTTTTTAGAAAAACATAAAAGTGCATTTTTTATGAAAATTATTTAATAAAAATCCTTTATAAACCAACGTCAAGTTTTTGGTAAGAGAAGTTTTTCTTTTGATTATTTTAACAAAGAGTATAAAAGTTATTAGAAGGTTAACCCGACTTCTTAAAAACATACCTATCTATCATACACTTTTTTTGTCAAGAAGTCTAAATTGTGTATGGCAATAAGTTGCACCTTTCTATGTGCCAAGACATTCTCTTCTTTGATATTTCGAAGAAAATTATAAAACTTGATAAATAAAGTGTTAATATTGTGACCGAATGTGTCTCTGTGAATAAGATGTCCTTGGTCAACAATTAGCAGAAACAGAGATAGCTATATGGAAAATAAACAGTACAATAGGGCAGATAAAGATTTGTTTATTTAGACAAAGCATTCGCTGGTATTTACTTTTGGGCAAATTATGAATTTGGTCCAAGGTAGATTTAAAGCTGAATTTTGTGGTGGGTTTTTATCAACCCCTATAATTACAACCGACCTTTTCAATAAATAATTTTGAAAAACCTCCCATCTGGACTAAAACCCTTAAAGGGTAAAGTGAAGCCACTTGCTTAATGACTATATAATTATAATTTTCCATCTTTATAATGATTTAGAATACTTTATCCTGTCTTTGAATTTGATACAATCAGCCAAAATCTGTCTTATAATGACAGACAAATATTTTCAGTTGTGCAGCTACTTTATGATTCAATTGTGTAATTTTTAGCTGAATGGTCATAATCTAAAGTGGTGAACATACGTTTCAATTCTAATAGTCCAGGGAGGGAGGGGACATTGGACTATAAATTACACAAGCACCAAAAGTCTTTAAAGAACGTTTTCTTTTTTATTTGGGTCAACTTGTAGCTTCCAAACTTTTTGACAAATAATTATAACCTTAAGGAGGGGTAATTTTGTTTATCATCATTGGGGATGTATGTTGATTTTTCGTCCATTGACTCTTTCCTTAAGATTTCTTGAATTGTCATAAACATTTATAAAATATGTCAAATTTCAAACGATTTTGGCCTTGCAAAATGTTAACAAAATGCTTTTCATTTACGTTTATTTTTGCAGTCTAAATTGCGCTGTGAATGAAATAAATCTTCCTTGTTTGATTGAAGATTCACAAAATATAATATTACCATGATTAGTGTTTTCTATTATGTTGATGTTAACAATTAACTTATTGAAAATTGTAGCCGTCATCATGGTGCATTGAAAATAGTGCTTTCATTAAATTGAATTAAAGTACCATGTTTTATACAGACACTAAGTACACAAAGAATTTTTCAAAAAAAAATATTCTTAATAGACTTTTTTTGCTTTAAAGGGGGGGGGGGCGAAAGTGACACTTTTTGAAACCAAAACTAAGAGTCAACAAAGGAACTCAACTAAAAAAAAAGGGTTACAGGTCTGAGATTTTGCATGGCAGTTGCTTTATAGGGGTACAATATGGAACTGTGAAGAAACGGCGGCGCAACCGCTGAAAACCGCCGTTTCCCGCCGTAATTTTTGTTGCCTTTTCTCGGCGGTTTTCGGCGGTTGCGCCGCCGTTTCTTCACATTTCCATATTGTACCCCTATAAAGCAACTGCCATGCAAAATGTCAGACCTGTAACTCTTTTTTTAGTTGAGTTCCTTTGACTTTTAGTTTTGGTTTCAAAAAGTGTCACTTTCGCCCCCCCCCCCCTTTAATAAAATTTCCTCAATCTGTAGACATTATGTACAAAAACAAGTACTAAAATGTGCATTAATAATCAACCTTTAAATTTCTTTTAAGCTTGTTTGAACATTTCTGCTTATGGAGAGCATTGCAACCGATTAACAAACACAATATTAAGAATAGTTTTGCTGCAAAAATCATTAATAACAAAGAGGGGCCATTGGGCTTTGTATTAGTCCCCAAAGTTTTATAATGACTTTTTTGGTTCAATAACTTTTGGGACTTTTGTTGGATTTTAATTCTTTGGTTCATTAAATTTAGTGTCCAAACGTTTCAACCACTAATTGTGATCTAAAGAAGGGTTAATTTGTGCATTATCAATGGGGATGTACATCAATTTATCGGCCATTGTCTTATCCTTTAAAATCGCTGATAATAAACTGTTTTATAAACCCTGGATTAAAAAATTATAAAATTTGAGAAGGATTTACAAGAAACCAATTAAAACATGAAACAGAGTTTTAAAACTTCTTTAAAAACGTATTTTAAATTTGTTTTTGCTAATCAGTTTTTAGCAGCAAAGCTTTTCAGAATGTCGGTTTTTTATTTCATATATCATCGCTTATTTGCATACATATAATATTGATTAAAAAAGAGTAAGAAAATTATATTGCATAAAAATAAAAATAAAACAGAACTTTAAACAATAGTTTGTTATTTTTGCTTGAATTTTAATATACATTTGGATGAAGTAATCCTTGTTTAATCTTATTTCATTGAAAGAATCTAAATTAATATTTCTTTGCTTTCAATAGATTTTCATTAAATGAAATTGGTTTATTAAAAAGTGAATTAGATTTTGAGTATTAAAGAGAATTTAGTATTTAATCAATTTGATTTAGATCTGTGTCGTACTATTTCATTTTTTAAAGATCAAGACGAACAAAGATATCAATAAGTTCAATTAAAATATGTAAAATACTTTCTCGTATTCATTCGAATCCGGTCGTTAGGAACCAGTTCTCATCCATACGAAAAAAACTATGTCTAGCACCGAATTATATCCAGCTTTCTACAAATATAAAAATATACAATCATAAGATTAAAACCAGTTTTTTTAGCCAGTGCCTTCGGCACCTCGGGACTAAAAAAACTGGTTTTAATCTTATAATTGTACATTCTATATCCGCGGAAAGCCGATTAAATTACGATGCAAGAAATAACTATTAAAATACATGCATTGAAGCGAATCTGGACAAGCGTTTTTACAAAGATCCATGTCTGTTTGTAAAATGACTAAAAATAAATAATTATTTAAAATTAGTTAAAATTTTAACTATTTAAGAAGTATCTTTACAGAGAAAATTAATACTCTTAAATTTGATATTTATTATCATTATTATGTTGCGAAAAAATCAAGATCAATGTCGATTAATTTAGCTAGGGATTAAATATCCTTAGTTTTTCAAGGTTATTTTGAACTTGGAATATGTTTTCGGAATAAAAAAAACCGTATGAAAAAATCGTGCCTAACTTCTACAGGAATCGCCATGCACAATTTGAATTCGATAGGACATGACTAAATCAACGTAAAAGGCTATCTGTTCCAGACGGACGGACCGACCCTATTTATAGAAAAGCTTTACTTTTAAAATGCATACTTCCTTCTTCCCCCTTTAGTTTGAGAGCGTATGGGTAAAAGCACGATTTTGATTTGAAACAGTGATAACATAATAGCTGGATAAATTATGAGATTATTTTTATGTTAGTACATGTGGCTTCGCCAAAATTTCCTATCCAAATGTCCTGTGGTATGCTAAAACATTACGAAATCTATTAAGCTATTGTTATTAATTTATGGCTAAGGGTTTTAATGTTTGAAAGCCTCTTTCAAGCTTCACTTTTCCCACAAAATTTTCTGCTGAGCGATCAATGCTAAAACAATTATGTCCATAGTAACGCAGAAATAACAAGCCTGCAATGTTGGTGTTGCAATATAATTAAACAGTTTTGCTGATATCCTATTATATAAAGTAATAAGTTTTTTTTTGTCTGTACCAAAGTATGTCGCTAACTGCTGAAAATATATGGTTCACCTTTACAGGGTAGCTTCTCATAGGCCCCTGGAAGGTTTATAACTATTTTGGGGGAGGGTAACACCCCCTCCCAAGAAAAATGACCAACAGAAAAACTACTCCCCCTCCCTACAAACTAAAATTAAAAATTGGTGTGGGGGGGGGGGGCAGGTAAAATCTACTCCCTAGAGGCCTCTAGGGGTGTAGCCGCTAGTTTTCAATAAACCACAAAAATTTCCAAGTTTATATACATAGAGTGGGTTGTCCTAATGTGTTAATTTCAGAGATACTAAACTTACTTTCTTTGCAAAGAATTGCAACTAACATAATTTGATATTGTTTGGGTTGCAAATATGTGCAAAATTTCAATGAATAATCAAAAAATGTATAGGAAACAAATAGA
The DNA here is from genome assembly GCF_053477335.1 of Acartia tonsa. NCBI lineage: Eukaryota > Metazoa > Arthropoda > Copepoda > Calanoida > Acartiidae > Acartia > Acartia tonsa. Next base: position 6,688,213 of record NC_137266.1, read on the forward strand.
TGGTTTCCCTCGTACTGTATAGTCTAGCATAGAAACACCAACCGCAGGTATAGGCACCGTAGGTTAGGGCTCCCCGCCTGGGTTATGCATAGACAACCCCACTCCCTTATTCTATTTTTTAAAAAAATAAACAAGTTTTATATGATATAATTATCCGATTGATCTGATTTTTGGAATACTGATTCCCAGGACAACAAAGTACAATGTCATAAGCAAAGCATCTCTATAATCAAGTCATAAAAATGTAAGTATGTCTTTATCCTGTATTTATTCAGTTTTTCAACAATTTTACTTACAATTTTATTCGACTTTTACACATTTTTGTTCTAACTATTTAGTTCTGGCACTCTAAAAGTGTTAATGTTCGTTTTTCCTACTGTTTCAGAGCTTCGTTTTTATGGATGTTGTCATCCTTGTTTTTAATTATTTACAGATATTTTTTTGTTTCTATACATTTTTTATTATTGTCAAATGTATAACATATAAATATATATTATATATTAAAATATTTTTAAAACCTTGTATAAAAAAACATGGGAATTCCATAAATTCATTTAATCATTCAAAAATTTGTATTATTCATTATAAAAACGAACATTTTCTGTACTTTTCTACAAATTAAATTTTTTAGTAAAGTAGACATATTCAAAATGATATATTTATAAAGGGCTTTTCAAATTTAAAAATCAGTACTGTAAACAAAACTTATGCAAAGAAAACAGCAGTTGTAAGATTAAATATGAAATTAAAAATACCAGTTTTAAACGAGTTGAAAGTTAGCGAAAAAATTTTATTTTGATGATCAATTTTATACACCAAAAATGTATACATCGAAAAAATCTGTATGAGTTATAACTTAACCCATTTCATACTACACAATGATATAAGTCGGTTTATTTAAAAATTGATTTACTAAAACTCATATATATTTATTGCCTATCATTGGTCATTGCAACCTTTTTGATCATAGGTCTTATTTGCACTTTATACTAGATTTATTATTTTAAATTGCATGTACATGTCATATTTTTTCTTAGATTTATACTTTTAAGAAAATTAATCTAACTGATGTTAGGAAAATCTAGTCATTAAAAGAGCAGCTTTACGACGTGAGAGATAACCTTTATGCCTTGATGATTCCTTATAAAATTAAGACGATTTTTAATTTTGTACTTAATAACACAGACATTTATTAACAGGAAGGGAGAGGTCATTTGGAATGAAAACTATTAGGGTTACCAAATTATTATGAATTATATTATGATTTTTTATTAAATCTTAATTGGCTGGTATTAAGTATCAGTGCATTATTTTAAACCAATTATTTTGATTTAAGGAAAAGTAATTTTATCATAATGGGAGTTACCATCCATTGTCTTATCCCTTCAGATAGCTCATCATTAATGAACTTGAATAGTTTTTCAGCTTTATTGATTTCGGAAATCCTATTATTAAATACATTGAACTTTAATTTGTATGTAACAAGGACAATTATATTTATTAGCATGATAAAAATAACATAAATACTAGAGTTTTTATTTATAGGAATTATACAAATATGAGAATTATAGGGATATATTGAACTAGTTTAAAAGTGGTTATTTAATACTTAGAGGATAAGAGGATAATGAACAATAACACCCCTCCATTTTGACAACCAAAATTACCACTCTAAAGAATTTAATATTTGTAAAAAAAAATGTAGATACTTCTCATCTTTACCAACCGATCATGATTTAATGAAATTACCTAAATATAGATATATATCCCTCGACCGATAAAGGTGCGGCAAGGGGCCAGACTGTTAAGGGTTAAGGTTAAAAATATTTAAATGTTTTTAGCTATCACATAGTGCATTTATAGTACAATATAAATCAATTTAGAACAATAGTAGAAAGTTTTAAATACCATTGTGTTGTATTTAAACAACTAATTTTACCAGAAGAAAGAACATAGAAATCTTGGAACTAGGAGCGTAGCAAATCTTTAACTATGATATGATCTGTACGTACCCTCATTCTCTTTTTACATATTAACTAAATAAAAGAATTTCTGAAGATATTTCTTATAGATGAATTTTAAAAATGTAAAAATATTAACTTTTGATATTAAAGGAGAAATAATGAAAAAAATATAAATAATCAATATGCATTTAATCAAAATCTATAAAATCGTTGAATAAAAGTCCCAATACAAGTTTTACTTAAAATATATTGCAATCTTTGTATATAATTGTAATAGATTTATTTTTAAAAACATTCAATCAGACACAATAAAATAAAACTTAAAAATGTATTTCTAGCAGATACAGAATGCCTGTTTACATTTAGTTTAAGCTGTGTCATATGAATCAAAAAGTTCTTCCAAAGCAAAACTTAATTCGAATAAATCATTCGGACTTATAACATTGATTAAATTACAAAATAGTATACTAGGTTTTCAAGTAAAGTTAATTTTTAACCAAAGATAAGGTCTAATAGTTCTTACAATGTTTGCTTTCAAGTCTACTTAAACAGTTCTTGAAGCATTTTTGAAAGGGGTATTAAAATTATACTCTGAAACCTGTAGAATCATTCTTCAGAGTTAAAAATTTGAATAATAACCCACATCATATTTTATTAGGATTTTAAATCTTAATTTCTTCTTTTCATTGTATCCATTTGGCTACATGTTTATGTGTCTTTCCTTTTTAAAGTATAGTGGATTGTTCATCTAGACTTTGTATATTTATTATAATTTGTATTAAGTGCAATTTGTCCAGGCTAAGCCGCGGGGCTACATGGTAGATTATACACAACAATACATTTATAAAATAAAAAATGTTCCAAGGACTAAATACTGGGAGTTATCATACCCCCATGGTTTCAGGATAGAGTAAGTTTAATCTGTATGTGAGAAATCGGGGAAAACACAGTGAAAGATTGGTTAATACTACTAATTAGGGTAAAACAATTTTCTGTAATTTAAAATTATTTTAAGCCAACGATTAAGAAATCATGTTTATAAAATTTAAGAGTATTATATGTTTTAAAATCAATTGTCTCCTCTCCGCCTAGTAATGGAAGTAAAATTTAAATCATAGGACCTGTAGAAAGCTTTTATAATAGCAGAACCAAATAAGAATAACCAAACCTACTATGGGGTTTGCCTTAAATGGACAGATATGACATCTTTTTTTTTAAATTCAAATTTTAAGCTTGAAAAGATCTTTAATTTTAAGGCAAAGTACACAAATAAATAAGTACTATGTTTGCTTTTTTTATACTTATAGCATGAATTAAATTAAAATGCAAGGAAAATCTTAAGAATAAAACAAGTTTCATTTTGGTCAATGGTTTCTTTCAAATTATATACAGTGAATCTGAATATAGACAATTTTGACACACAATAATATTTGTGTGGTTAAAGTGAAGAATTTAAAAATCACAACAATTTTTTTTAAATTGTAGTAATTTTTAAAATCAAAAAAAAAAATTATCCCTGAAAAAAGAAAGATGAATAATATGTCTATTTTAGAGCTAGATACATCTTGATGGTGTCTTTATTTAATTTTTTTTCCAAACCTTTTACTATTTACAGCAATTAAAACTTGAAAAATTCAAAATTTCTTAGTTTTTTAATTCTTAATATCTGATTTTATCTTATTTCTTTTTATGTTTTACATTCAATGCTGTTTCTTTTATTTTGGAAGATCTCAGCATTGTTTAACTCCAAAATTTGTTCTATACATTAGTTTAAACTCCATCTATAGGACATATATTTGAATGCATTTAAATTTTCTACCACGTAGTTTTAAAAATATCAAGACCTGAAAATTATAATTTTTGGATATGTGCAACATAAATGGCTATCCTGTTTAAACAAAAACAGCATGACGACTATTTTAGTGATAACTAATTGTTTGTTATTTATTGTAATACAAAAACATGTGTATATGTTAGATGGTATAATTGTAACTTATGCTTAAAATCCTTTTCTGAAATGCACTTCATACAACTATCCCTTTAAATTAGCTGCACGTTTTTTTCTGCTTGTTTAAACATTTTAATGTGATCAAATTAAAATTAAAGTTTTAATCTTTAGACTTTACTTATAAGCCATTGCAAATTTAAGAATTATTTTTATATTAAGTCAAAATTACAAGGACTAAAATACAAATAATGGTAATAATTCCACTTATTGCAATTTCAAAATTTTGATGAATTATCAAAATTAGTGCATAAATTTCTGTAATTTTCTTAAAATTTGTTATGAATTTTGAAATTTCCTTATAAATTGTTTTTTAACAAGAAAAATCTTAACTTTTATTTATAAAATTTTATCGCTTCACTTTAAACTAAATTAGATTTTTAAATTCACTTTCATAAAAAAAAAGATAATCAAGATTTTTTAATTTTTGAAACAAAATTAAACTGCTTTTTTTAGATATGAACACAAACCCCGTCAGCGGCCACAGAAGCAGCCAGAGCCGCAACAGCAAGAGCTATAACTTCACATTTATGCATTTTTAGAGTTTTTATCAAATAGTGCTTTTTATCTTGAAAAAATCACACAGCACGTGTTCACGGGTCTAGAGTCAAATCAAAACTAAAATGTGTAGAGATGATTGTTTTTATAAAAGTCTTTCACCAACCAATTTTACATATACAAATGCCCTCTCCCCCCCCCCCCCCACCCCGCTCATACCATTGGGGAAAAAAGAAGGGGGGTAGTAGCAAGCACTTGCACTCTAAGTAACAAGGATTCATGGATAGGTCAATGTATGAATCTTCCCCCCCCCCAAAAAAATATTATATGAAAAATATTGACTTTGTTAGCTTCTATTTGAATTTATTCATTGGAAAAATTAGGTTTGGATTGAATTAACCTTCATTGCCCAGCTCCTCCCTGACTGTCTAATTCAAACACACACAAACATACAGCGCACTCCAACACATATACACACACTCATATATGGATAAGTCTGCCGGCAAAATTTGTGTTTGTATGTTATAGTTAAAAAAAATTGTCATAGCAAAAAATATTAGACGATTATAAAATATAAAGGAAAAACATGTTTATAGTTATTATGTTTTACAAATGATACTATTTAAAAAGATTTCATTCTTCTTTAATTGAATTAGATCATTAAAAATGTTTATGGATTTTTACTGTACATCAATTTATTCATGTTTCCCTTAAGGAGAGTCCTAACCCAGCGATGCAATGACCGATTTTACTGTTTATTGGATTTATTTGTATAGAAAGAAAATTTTGTAGTTATAAAATTTAGCTGTTTTACAAAAAAAAATATTTTCAGTTTTAAAGGCATACCAAAACATGCAGAGCGCGTCGTATAATATCATATCCTTTCTTACGTTACGGGAGTAGGCGAAGAATGAGATGGATTATATCCGCAGGAAAGTGCGTCTACAATCCCGCTAGCATTATTAGTTTGCATGTTAATGAAAATTACATCAGAATGGATGCAAACTTGATTGTCAATTATCCTGTTCCCCAAAGTTATCCCTTAAGGGTCGGGGGGCGTTGAACGCAACCCCCCCCCCCCCCTCCGGTTTTTTCTATCTCATTTTCTGTGTGTGAAAGATAAAGAGCCCAAACTGCGTGACTTTTTAAGTATGGGTATGACACATAACTGAGAGTTGGACTTTTTTTAATATATCCATCCTGGCGGGCAGGGCACAGGATGCCACGAACCTGGCAGGGTCATCTAGGTAAAGTGCCAAAATATTTTTTTGACTTAAACAAATTATTTTATCTTACCAAAATACTAAAATAGTAGTACCTCCTAATATTTCACATGCTTTTTTTTATTGACAAAATAACAAAAAAAAATTATCAACAAATGAATAGTAAAACTACTAAAGACATATCCTATGTATTTATAGACATTTTGTAGTCCGCATTGATTGTACTTTCATTGGAAGCTATGCATATAAATGCATTCAGTTGTTTTAAGGCTTTTTTTCGGATTTTCCCCTTTCTCTTCCACATAGGCTAGGGATAAAGCATCTAAATAGTAGAATATATAGCAAAATTTTTCAAAACATGATATTAATTACAATTAAGAGTAAATTTATAACTATAAATAGTTTTTTTCATGCACTTTTCTTAAAACTAAACAATGATATATTGTTATTTCCTAAAGGGTTTGATCTACTCAAATCAAAACAAAATTACTATTCATAAAAGGCTTTATTTGCTTTAAGCCATGTTAAAATGAAACACTATGTTTATTTTCAGTTATAACAAGGATGACATCATCCATAAATATACAAAACTCAGTTAAACAGAAGGTAAGATAATGGAAGGGTGACAACACTGAACCTATATGGCTCTTTTTTGCTATGTAGCTTCTCCTATGTCATGGGAAGGTTTATAAATATTTTTCGGTGCCCTTTTACTATGTTGCTCTGAGAAGATTTACTATTTTGGGGGCTGAACCCTTACCTCAATTTATGGCGGGATTTTAATTCTTCTTATACAAAATAAAATTGGGAGAGGGAGGCGAGTTTAACCCTCCACCACCTTAATTGCCCCTAAAGGCCTCTAGTTAAATATAAAGTAAAAGCGCCCTTAGTATTCATCTTATTTTTCTAAAAATGTGAATGAAATTCCATATAAATCTATCCTAAAATTACTAAAATACAGGAAGGTTTATAAGGCCATACTTACATTTTAAAACTTGAATATAGAAAACTTCGCATTTAACAGTGTACATAATCATCACAGGAATCATTATTAAATCAGCAAGTTTTATCTTATCCATCGTTTAAAAAAGCATTTTATATTAAAATTTTTGGTAATGCATATATAAATGTTATGCTTTCCGAATAACTGTCATACAAAGTTTTAAATCAATAAAACAATAGTAGACATACAGTTAAAGTAAGTAGTAAAGAAATCATTCGTTGATTTGGGAATCTTCGCAAGTAATGTCAGACTCCTATACAGTATATAGGTAAATAATTTTTTCATATGGTCAATTTAACTGAATCGTTCAGCGTCATACAAAATAGCGACCAATTGTATGCCAATACACAAACTAAATTACCAATTTAAGGCCATTATACAATTTAATTGACCAATGGTATACCATTGTGACTTATTTTTTCATGGGCTTATAAAATTCCATTTTGTAAACTCAATATTAATTTTATGACCGATCGAAAGTAATGATTTAATTTTCCGAATTTCCGAAAGTGAAATTTGGCCAATTTTTCACTGAAAATAGATTCAAATCAGTTTCTCATAGTTACCCCAAGAGATTTTATAGAAAAGATCGATCATAGAGATGTTTTAATGTCCCTTTCTATTTCTGTTAGAACTGAATAGTAAGAATAGAAAACAATAATCGAAAATACGATTAATCGGATAATTTTATCACATAGAAATTAGTTGTTTAAAAAGTTAAAAATATACATGTTTAAAATCAGGGTTCGGAAGCCGCGCCTCAGCCGCGCATAAGCCTCAGTTTTAAACCTGCTTGTGAGCATAAAAAAAAATTTCAGAAAGAAGGATTGTCTGCTAAAGAGCATTTTTATACATCCAGCTGAATTTTATAGTGATAACATGAAGATTTCACTGAGGCTTACACGCGGCTTACGCGCGGCTTCCGATCCCTGTTTAAAATGGACGTACAGTTATTATAGATTTTCTACGATTTCTAAACTATTACAGGAATCACCTTGCAAATATTGGAATCGATAGGACAATTATAACCTTTTTAAATCAACGAAAAGAGCTATCTGTACGTACGGACCGATTCTAATTATAGAAAAGCTTCGCTTTTATAAAGAAAGTATCAAATAAAATATTACTTTTTAAAGGGCGAAACACTGTGTCTATGGATAATAGGAAATCTAATGTTTAATTTTTATTTTAACTAATCAAGAATTGCAAATGTGAAATAAATCAAGTTTTGTCTTTCCCTGGGCTAATTTTCAGCTGTGTAACTATTCAACATTGCAATTTGTCTGTATGTTATCAGGGAAGTAAGGAACATTGGGCTGTTTATTACACTAGTCTCCAACGTTTTATTATTCGTTGGCTTAACAACTTTAGGGACTTATGTTAAATTTTGATTTGTTAGTTCATTAAGTTTGAGAGTCTAAATGTTTCAACCCTTATTTCTAATTTATATAAGGGATAATTTTGTGTATCTTCATTAGGGATGTGCATGAACTTATCGGACATTGTGTTTTATTTTTAGTTTGGATATGTAGGCAGGTTTAAAAAATCAAACTTAATGCTGTTTCCCAAAGCATGTTTAATATCTAGATAGCTGCTAGAAAATGTTTAAAATTCTAAAAAGTATTTTTGTTCCTAACTCTATTGTTTATGCTTTTTTTGTATTTCAATCTTTTTTATCTTTTTTTTTTGGGGGGGGGGGCGGACGGGGAGAGAGATAAGACAGCAGAATAGCTAATAAATTCACTGAAGAATGTATTTTTGTGCAATATATTCAATTTTTCTTTAGAAAAGAATACGATAAAAATAAAACAAAATGTTCAAAAAGCAGTAAAATTGTTGTAAACGTCCTTTTGCTTGTGTTCCTTTTCTACCTTTTTTGCATCTCTAGTGCATTCAGAAATTCGGTGACTTACACAGGGGTTCACCTTATATGGGTTGAAAATATAGGAAGTCATATCTACCAACAAATTACAAACTTTCCCGATTTTGTATTACTTTAGAGGAACATGATTCCAGTTACGTCATATTTTTCTTTCCCGAAAAAGGGAAGGGGGAAAGAAAAAAAAGGGAAGGGGAAAAGAAAAAAGAGATGGGAGAAAAGGGGATTTTCCCCATCTCTTTTGAAGAGATTTTCTTCCCCCCTTCCCTTTTTCGGGAAAGAAAAATATGACGTAACTGGAATCATGTTCCTCAAAAGTAATACAAAATCGGGAAAGTTTGTAATGTGTCATATCTACCCAATTGGTTTAGAATTATCTAAAAGGGAAGATGATTAAAGTCCCTCCACAGATTATGACGTCATACGATAGGATAACCAATGAGAGGCCTAAATTTTACCATTGGTCAGTACTGATCTCAGGAGATATTGTACTGTTTCGTTATCAAGAACTTTATCACGTAGTATAGATTAATTAATATATGTAAAATAGAGGTTTAAATAGAAAAATACAAAATACACTTATTTAGAACACATTTATGTTGAAAATAGATTTTAAGTTTAGAAAATCTTAACCTTTACAAGGATGACAACATACACAAGTACAAAAAATCATGAATTCAGCATATAGCTGAAGTTCAACCGTCATAAAAAGATACAAATGTAAGATTAATCATTAAATGAGGAAACCTTTCGAAAAAAAGAATATGTGTATTTTTAAAGCATGACATCAGACTGAAGGATGAAGTTTAAGATTATTGGTACAGGTAATCTTCAACAGAAATTTTAGTTTTCTAACTTAAATAGCAACCGAGAAAATCATATTTCTCCACAACGGATGGACAGAAAAAGTTAACTATAGAGTAGCTTTACAACTGAAACATTGTATATCTTTTATGTATTTATATTTGCTCCTCTATGGTATGAAAACTCTATTAGATTACACTACTTGTTGAAAGTGAAAATAATAGTACATTTTGTCTTAATCTTGGAAATTATCATTGGTATCAGTGTCCAGATCCTAGCTGATTTTTGAATATCTGAATTAGGCGCTAAAATGAACCAATTATATGTCTCAGTGAATTTAGTTGTCATTTCTTATTTTCATTTTCTTTCTTTTTTCTTAAATTCCTAATTTTTGTTTCTATCAACATGGAACATGATTAGCCATATAAATACCCTAAGCAGAAGCTCAAATAGGCTAGGGGTAAAGCAATTTTTGTATTCAATAAAAATATCTTAAATGCATTAATTTGATTTCAACATGGATTTATCCGTGGATACCCTTTTGTATGGTATATACAGTGTGTTTTTTTTATGAGAACTTTTTTGAAAGCAATTTTACCCCACTTATAGTTATCAGAATTTAATGATTAATGGCTTATTTTCTTCGTTTTTTAAGGGAAATTATGAAACAACCAAAAAAAATTACAGTTTTTGTTGAAAAAGTACAGTAAAGTTGAAAATTAAAAACTTAGGTGACAACATCTAAAAATGGTTTTAGCGCATTTTTCTTATGCTCAAAATTGGATTTTCAGTAGTCGACTTTGGGGGGCCAGTACTTTCTCCCTGATTGAGATATGGCCTTCAAACTTTGACCTATTATAGTACATGTCCCCAATAGTATCTGTATAAATGTATAGCTCTATATCTCAACTTTTTTGCAGCGTTTTGCAGCCATTCTTGCAAAAGGTAGAATATTTGAACATAATAAAAATGCGCTAAAACCATTTTTAGATGTTGACACCTAAGTTTTTAATTTTCAACTTTACTGTACTTTTTCAACAAAAACTGTAATTTTTTTTGGTTGTTTTATAATCTCCCTTAAAAAACGAAGAAAATAAGCCATTAATCATTAAATTCTGATAACTATAAGTGGGGTAAAATTGCTTTCAAAAAAGTTCTCATAAAAAAAACACACTGTATAACTAAATTAAATAAGATATACAATAAATGCATTTTAAACATTTTATTGCTTAATTTTCTGTATTTTCTTTTCAATTTGGCGCTTTTAAGGTTTTACGGGCTAAAAGAATTAATTTTACGAGCTTATATATAGCAGTTTGTTTTCAAGGACTACCATGAGGGCTTGGCAGCCGTACATGTTGTAGACGGAATTTTGCGGCTATTAATTGTAATATATTATCAAATTATATGTTAACCAGAAATCTAAAGAGATAAGACATTGAATGATACAATCCAATTATGATAAACAAAATTAACCCTTATATAGTTTAAATAATTGGTAGAAATCTTTGAATATTGCAAGTATCTACAACCAAATTAAGATTTGATAATAAGTCCCTATAGTTTTCAAATCTTCGAACGTGTTAAGGTATAGATGAAAGTTTGGGTACTAGTACAATATCCAAAAAGCTGTAAATCATTTTTCCATAACAACAGCACATTTTATTATATTCTGAAAGTTTTGTTTGTATATGTCGTCTTCTAATACCTTTTACTTTAAACTTTGAACTGATATTTGTTCAAATCTAGAGTTTCTTTTGCTTTCTTTAACCCACTTACTATTGACAGTAAGTAGTTGATAATCAATATCACATTTTCTTCATTAACAGTGAGTTCTATATCAGAAAAAGTTTGTCGTGGTTTTCAACAGTTTTTCCCAAGAGCCTTTTGAAGAAAATGCACATACTTGATAATATAAAATAAACACATGTATATGCTCTTAACCCTTTACAGTCGGGCCCCTTGCCGCACCTTAATCAGTCGGGGGGGGGGCGTTCAACGCCCCCCCTTATTATCTCAGTTCCTATTAGAGCTAGAGGGCTAAATTTTTTTGTGCAAGTCCCCTGTTTGATAATGAATTTCCGATCTTTTATAAGTCTAAGTCAATTTTCGCTTCCTTCACCCTTTTATTTAGCAACCTTTGTTTTTAGGTCCTTTTTTACTTAAAAATTTCAAACGGCTGTAATTTTTTTATTTTTAAAGCTAGAAGAATTTTTTTTTGCAGAAAATGTTTATTTTTGTGTAAATTTTACATTAGAAATATCAAAATATAAATTTCAGCGGCCGCAGCTGTACTTGGCAGCTGCCAGCCGCCGCAGTCGGCGGTCGGCGGGAAAACGGCGGCGGATCTTCATGAAATTTTAATACGTTATGTAGACATGTAAGAAAAGCTTAAGTTTAAAATTTGAAGTCTCTAAGTCAAAAATTGCGGCCACTGGAGCCTTTTAAAGATTTCTGGAGACCTGGAGGATCAGGACCTGCAGGATCATACCTGGAACCTGAAAGTTACTTGAACACCTGTATTTCATATAAGGATGTACTACTAGAGTATTTTTTAGTATTTTGGTATGATAAAATGCTTTGTTTTAGTCAAAAAAATATTTTTGCTCTTTACTTGGATGACCCTGCCAGGTTTGCTGGCATCCTGTGCCCGCCAGGATGGAGATATTCAAAAAATTCCAACTCTCAGTTATGTGTCATACCCATACTTAAAAAGTCACGCAGTTTGGGCTCTTTATCTTTCACACACAGAAAATGAGATAGAAAAAACCGGAGGGGGGGGCGTTCAACGCCCCCCCCCCCGACCGTTAAGGGTTAAGTTTACATGAAATTATCCTGTAAATTTTATGCCAATACTAACACATCCATAAAACTAAAAAAATATAATTTAGTATGAACATAAACCTTAACTTTCCTCTAAAACTAACTTTTAAACAAAGTTTTGAAAGGTTTCTTAATTGGTTAATGTGGCTTGTAACAAAGTTTCTCTCATGTTGATTTTTAGAGGGCCAGCCACTCTGTAATTATAAATGACCATTGTTTTGTCTATTAGGGAATTAGAAATGTTTCGAGAGAAGTGGAAATTTATCAGCTGCTATTAGAGATAGATGACCTTTTATTTAAAACTTATATTTGCGGGAACTTTTGTTTAATGAAATCTTCCAATTTTTAACAATTACAAAACAGCCTGCTTTATTGCATCAAGATCCATGACAGATCTATATAGGAAATATACGTCTATATATGAGCTCAAGTTTTCCAAGCGATAAATGTTTAAAACTCATAGTGCTCCAATAATCCGTAATAAACTCTCATTGGCCAGAACGATAAGACCCATTATTTTACTGCATGAAGAATGAATTCATTTTTTTTTATTTCATGTTGCTATTTGAATTATATTGAAGTATTAAATTTCTATCCATTAATAGACAGAATTCAGATAACCAAAAGAAAGTATATAAAACATTGAATAAACCTAGCCAATAGCGAGATAATTATATCGAGCCAAACTCTAGTTATTTAAATAAGGGGTTTTATAAGAATTCTTTAAATTCACTCTAGCCTATGTGCTATGTACTAAGACCTTATATTATACAATAACTTTTACATAATAACAACTTAACAAGTTTCAAATTAGCGTCAAACAATTTCCTGTTAATGATATAGAGTATATTAAATTCTTACAGGTAGCTTTGTCCCTAACATCTTGGGGAGGAATTGGATAGTAAAAATACAAGTCTTGAATTTAGAAATATAATAGCCAAGAACTATTTTGGGATAAAAATTAAGCTTCCCTAAAATGGTTCAGTAAATAGCAAGATATTTGTTGACAAAGAAAAATCTATATTTGGTGGAATTAATAGCACACCTAATATGCAAAGAGTTCAAACTGCTAATATTAGCAATTTAAAGTCATACAACGAATCATTCTCTTGTTCAGGTGTGTCATCACTTCTGCAAATACTCATAAAAATTACTACTGTGGCTTTAATAGCCGTAGCACCTCAGTGGCAAGCTTACAATACAACAATGAAATTAATTATTACTTGGAAGTTACACCAGATTATCATGTACTCTAATAAAGTGAAACTTGTAGCTGGCTTAAATAACAATTCACCCCATTAAACCCATCCCATCCCCTATATATTCATTATAGTTGCGTTATAAAAATATGTAGAATTGATTGCTGACCTCATGTTGAACCTGCAAGTCATGACAAATAAATTTACATACAATCAACAAGTATGATACTTGTGGATTGGTATCAGGCAAATAAGCAAGGTTACTTTCTTGATATTTTTCAGATTGACTTAACTTAAACAAAATTCTAGTCTAACTTGGATTAATAGGTAATCATAGGCACATTTTCTGCGGGCCTACTCTTAAAAATTCAGGGATCTAAAGGGATAAGACAGTTTATCGATGCTGTAAGTATTGGTGCAAAAAATGGGGACGAATTTCAAATTGATTTGACGGGGCTGGTCTTTTTACGTCACAAGTGAAGGGAAAACCCCATCTATTTTCTATGGGGTTTCTTTCCCCCTTGCCCTTTCTTTTCCTTCACTTGTGACGTAAAAAAATCAGCCCCGTCAAATCAATTTGAAATTTGTCCCCATTTTTTGCACCAATACTTACAGCATCCAGTTTATCCAATAAATTGATGGGCATCCCAAATGATAATACACAAACTTACTTCTTTTGTCGACTGAAATCAGTGGTTGAAACGTTTGGACACTTAACTAACTGGACCAACCCTTAAAAATTCAACCAAAGTCCTCTAAGTTGCTTAGCCAATAAATAAGATAACGTTATGTAAAACTTTGTATTTAAGTGTAATAAACTGCTCAATGTCCCCTTCCTCCTTGTAAAAATCAGAAAATATGCTATAAGATTACTAATTAAAGTTTCCAAGTAAAATACTGCAGATTTTTAAACTTTGAAGCATTTCTTTTGTACTTTATGAAATAACATTATAAATATACAGGTTTCAATGGCATGAATAATCAAAATTATTAGTTGCTGTATTATCCTACTAGCGGCTACGCCCCTAGAAGCCTCTAGGGGTACTTAAGGTAGGAGGGGGAAAAGTCGACCTCATCCCATTTTAAATTTGAGTTTCAAAAGAGTAAACCAAATATTTTTTGGGGGGAGGGGGGTGAAGACACCCTCCCCAAAAATAGTTTAAAACCTTCCCAGGACCTATAAGAAGCTTCACTGTAAAGGAGAACAATATCGGTTCAGCGGTTAGAAAGATCCTTCGGGACAGACAAAAGACGCTTACTACTTTATATAATAGGATAGGATAATATAGAGTTGTAAATATTTTTTTGTCTGAAACTTAAGACCCCACTAAAAACTGGTCCTAATTGGTTGTATATTTCAAGTAATCTTTATTAATGTCTTTCGGTGGTTTTAGGCTATTTTCTACTTGAGGCTAGGGACCAAATTTTGTAGATTTTACTGCAAAGAACGAGTTTTTATCTTAATTAAGATCAAATATGCGCTCGTGCTATTTAAGTAAATTTTAAATTAATAGGTGCATCCTTTAAAAATATGATAACAAATCTAAAATTAAAACATTCTTTATTCTAAATATTATTTTCTAATTTCCATCTTAACATCGTAACATCGTAAGTTGCAAAGCACAAACAAAATCATGGATGAACAAACGCCATAAACTTTTCAGTACTATTTAAAGAAATCTATGTTTTTACCTTCTTGATGTGTCCTTCCATAAGACACAAAAAGCAAGACTAGTAGCTCTTATATGCTAGATCCTAATAAACTCCAAAAGACTGAAGACAAGACCAAATCATTATCAAATGAAGTAAATTATTTAAGGAAGTACCACACGGCTTTGACTAATCTATGTAACTATTTTATCGTTTTGTTTAACCCTTAACAGTCGGGCCCCTTGCCGCACCTTAATCAGTCGGGGGGGGGGGGGGGCGTTCAACGCCCCCCCTCATTATCTCAGTTCCTATTAGAGCTAGAGGGCTAAAATTTTTTGTGCAAGTCCCCTGTGTTATGGTGAATTTCCGACCTTAAGTAAGTCAAGGTCAATTTCCGCTTCCTTCACCCTTTTATTTAACAACCTTTGTTTTTAGGTCCTTTTTTACTTAAAAATTTCAAACGGCTGTAATTTTTTTATTTTTAAAGCTAGAAGAAAATTTTTTTTGCAGAAAATGTTTATTTTATTTAAATTTTATATTTGAAATATCAAAAAATAAGTTTCAGCGGCCGCAGCTGTACTTGGCAGCTGCCAGCCGCCGCAGTCGGCGGTCGGCGGGAAAACGGCGGCGGATCTTTATGAAATTTTAATACATTATGTAGATATGTAAGAAAAGCTTAAGTTTAAAATTTAAAGTCTCTAAGTCAAAAATTGCGGCCACAGGAGCATTTTTAAGATTTCTGGAGACCTGGAGGATCAGGACCTGCAGGATCATACCTGGAACCTGAAATTGACTTGAACACCTGTATTTAATATGAGGATGTACTACTAGAGGATATTTTAGTATTTTGGTAAGATAAAAGGCTTTGTTTAAATCAAAAACAAATTTTTGTTCTTTACCTGGATGACCCTGCCAGGTTTGCTGGCATCCTGTGCCCGCCAGGATGGAGATATTCAAAAAATTCCAACTCTCAGTTATGTGTCACACCCATACTTAAAAAGTCAAGCAGTTTGGGCTCTTTATCTTTCACACACAGAAAATGAGATAGAAAAAACCGGATGGGGGGGCGTTCAACGCCCCCCCCCCCCCCCCCCGACCGTTAAGGGTTAAGGGCATACAAATGCACATTTGAATCTATAAAGACAAGTTTCGTCGTCTCGTCTCAAAGTTTTTTTTTTGAAGCAGATCTACTCTATATCTAGGATATGTAAGTAAATTTTCCGAACTTAAAAGTACTTTTATTTTCATGGTTTACTATATTTTAGTATTTTTAATAAGAAGTTAATTATATTATATATTATGAAAATACCTTTATATAAAAATAACTTTTTTTTGTCCAAACTTCCAATACTTTTGAAATGTTGCTTCTCTCTCTTTTTTTGGCGAATAGGAAACCCTTTGAAAATATGTGATATTGTCTGCACACCGCCAAATGCACAAGTTTGATCTTAAAAACTCGAAGAAATTTATTGTTTTAATTTTGTTAATGTATTTCTTTAATATTTCAAATTTAGCAGCTAAAAGAGTTATGCTGTTTTTTTTTATATTTTTGGGTTTTCAATTATAATAATTGAAAACCCAAATAATATGATGAATGATAATATAAAAAATAATCCTTATAAGTTGCGCCTGTTTAAACAAAGAGAAAATCCCCCTGTTCTAACTATTGACGTCGCGCACCTGACATAGCACCAACAGGAACGATTTTTAGCGTCTTTATAATTAGATATATCGCGATGTTGAACTTTGATTTAACCCATCACATACCCTACAATAAGAGGATGCATTACGTCTGATGTCAAGTTCGCGGATTTTTCTCTCATTGTTGTTCAATGTCTGGCGTGAGCCATAATAGTCAGGGAGTAAGGGAGGGGACAATGGATCGAATATTCAATTTTTAGGAGTCTCAGACTTTGGATACTGGCTTCAAGGGAATGTGCAAGAATTTAGAAGTTTCTGACTGAGTTTGGGTACTAGCACATGAAATACCGCTTCTTGCTGTGTTAGTTTTGAATATTGCAGATGGATATATTTGTTATGTGAAGGCTGGTTTTAAAAAAAGTCTCCAAAAAATATCATTTCATAGATAAAAACTTTATTTATGTAATAAACAATCTAAGAACCCCTAAATTTATAGTGGCTTTAAAACTTTAGAAATTTGGGTTGAAGGAGTTTCAGGGAGATTTTTTTAGTAATTAATTACAGAATGGTTACGTCAGTCTGGTGTACAATTAATCTAATTTTCAAATGAATGCTTTTTTCTTGGAACCTTTTTCTTATTTTATAGTTTTCTAAATTCATTAACACCCCCTTTACAATTTGCTTAAAATTTTCAGGATAAATCTGGATTTCATGGCCTTTCAAGGAAACTCCTAAATTCAAATTAATTGCCCATTGTTCCCTCCATTAAACCCTGCATAATAGTGATCTCAGCATATAAAGCAGACAATAGATTTAAAAGGATGAAACAATCCATAAATACCGAATAATCAAAAATGATGGACAAACAAACGGACAATGTTAGTTAGAAAGCAGATGTTTAGTATCATAAAAGATAAACATTCAAGTAAAAAATGTACGTTACTTTTACATTAAATATGTATTGGTTTATTGTGTGACCGACAGAACATATTGATTAAATTCTGAATGCTCATTTAACGGTCGGGGGAGAGGGGGCGTTGAACGCACCCCCCTCTCCGGTTTTTTCTATCTCATTTTCTGTGTGTGAAAGATAAAGAGCCCAAACTGCGTGACTTTTTAAGTATGGGTATGACAAATAACTGAGAGTTAGAATTTTTTGAATATCTCCATCCTGGTGGGCACAGGATGCCAGTAAACTTGGCAGGGTCATCCAGGTAAAGAGCAAATTTTTAAGTAAAAAGTACCTAAAATCAAAGGTTGTTAAATAAAAGGGTGAAGAAAGCAAAAATTGACTTTGACTTATGAAAGGTTGAAAATTCATTATCAAACAGGGGCCTTGCACAAAAAAATTAGCCCTCCAACTCTTATAGGAACCGACCGATTAAGGTGTGGCAAAGGGCCCGACTGTTAAGGGTTAAAAAGAAATCTACACAAAAAATTCAGTTTACAATTTTGGGCAGCAGCCGAGATTTTCACTCTGCCCCCATTGCATTCCTTTTATTCAAGACAGACGGACATTTCGAGTTGTAGAGTAGCCTTGATACAAAATAAAGAAACTAACATAAACATTAAGACAAGTCAAAATGAAGTGCATTAGATTTTTGCAAGGACTTACAGGATAAGATAATTTATTAATATAAATTGTACTCCACCAACTACTAAAAATGATATTACCCATTGTGTAGATTAAAAATATTGGTTGAAAAATTTGTAACCCAATGAATGAGGAAACGTCCTTCTCCTCTTTTTAGAATGGCTAGGTTAGGTAAATTTTACATTTAGAACTCTGTCTAATGTGTTTTATCTGCATCTTTAGTATTAAGTCTTAATGTTCCTTGTAAATTAAGGAATTCCTACATTACTGCAATTATTTTTTTAAACAGTGTATATCTGTCGGGTCTGCAGGTTAAGTGGTTCATTAGGGAAAAAATTATAACTCGAGTGTCTTTTTGTCCCATGGTCTGAATTTAGTGCTGTATGGAGAAAGCGATACACTTGACTGTTATTTAAGATAAATCACTGATTTTAAAGCAGCAAATATTTCTTTAAAAATGACGTCAGACAATACAATTGACCAATGATAGGCCAGTATACATTTATATTGACCAATGTTAAGATATATGCTGGCCTATCATTAGTCATTTGTATTGTATAAAGTAATTTTTAAATAGGCACTATCTAAAGATTTTGATTCTAAAATTTCCTCATTGTCATATTCAAATTTTAGAAGGTTGTTCCTAGGGAAGCACAGAAAATATCCTTCTTTTATTTGAAAAAAATTTAAAATTAGGGAAAGAGAAACATTTCTTTTGTTATTACTTTAGGTCAGGTTAGGTAAGTTATATTGTGTACTAGAGTACCCCGCAGGGATAGGGAATAGCCGGTAAAAACCCAACACTCCGCCTTCTCTATTTTAAAGGTTTCATTTTAAGGCATTTGCAGGGTTTTGAATGAACACTATGTTAGATTAGCTATTGACTTAATCTGTGTGTACATAGCTATTACTATTTGCAATAAAACCAGACTCAAAGAGTATAAATAGTCCTGTAAAACTTAGATTAGTACACTTGAGCTGAGTTCTTAAATTTATTTTGCCCTTTAATTAGGAGGCTCAGTTTTTAAGTCTTTGTAAGAAATGTAGGTTTAAAATAAGATTTTAGAGTTCGAATCTGAAGTACTTCAATTTGATACTTATCAAGGGGGTCCAAGGACAATTGCAGGAGTCCCAAATGAATTGAAAACAAATGATTTTGATTTTTTAAATTTGGACAACTTTTTTATCAAAATTGAAGTTACCTTCGAAGTAAACCAAAAAAAGAAAGGTTTCGTGATTTCTTTTCATAGGAATATTTTGAAGAAATATGCTACATACTATACAACAATTTTTAATTATTAATTCATTCACTAAAGCTACAATACTAAACAAGGATGACAACATTCATATCATGTAAATACGTCATTAAAAAGTACAAGGTATTGACATTAGACTTAAAGCATAGGAATTACCATTTCAAAAATTCTGCTAGAAATAGAACAACTATTACATCATGTAAAAAAAATAAAGTAAAAATTTCTAAGAATCAAAATGTTCAATTCAAACATACGTGCTCCTTGGCAAAGAGCTGATGTTTAAGGAATTAAAATTTCAAGTTTGTAAAAGAAAGGGCAATTCTAACATTTCCGAAATTGAAAATTCATATTTGGTGTCTTCTAAAGGATATTGGATATACGTTTATATTTCGATAGGACAAAATTTCTCGTCCATCTAGCTTGCTAATATGGACCTCATTTATTGTCCAGTTTGAGCATCACTATTTCAGAGCACCCTAATTTATTTAGAAATCTAGTTTCCTTTAGGCACTTTTCTATTTGCAAACTAAATGGCTAATAAATTATATTTTATGGAAGAAAACTTTAAAAGCATTAAATTTTTTTCATTGAAAAAAAATGTTGTGAAGTTAGGTCGGTCTAGTACGTTTGTAATACCTTGATGCTTGAGGCGAAGCCAATAGTAATGAATACGTTTGTAAACAGACAAAATGTGTGCAAAATTAATAATAAAATTAAATTTTTTGTATTTTTATAAATGCATTTATGTTATACAAATTGATACAAAATTACTTTACTAATCTTACATAGAAGTCAAATAAGTCAATTCAATATTCAGGGGACATGGGCTGTTTATTACAATAGTCCTCAAAGTTTTATAATAACGTTTTTTTTTATTCGTTGGCTTAGCAACTTTAGAGGCTATTATGTTTTTTTTGACAACTAATTGTAATTTACAGAAAGGGTAAATTTGTGTATCATCATTGGGGATGTACATTAATTTATCGGCAATTGTCTTATCCCTTTAGATTTATAAGATTTTGGTAGGTATGTTCAACCAACAACTTTAATCTACAGAAGGATTATTTTAATAAAAATCATGGTTTTCTTTTAAAAAAATAGGCATTATAACTAAACGTAAGTTTTAGTAAATTGTGAAAGTGTTCCAAAAGTAAATTAAAGTATGTATATTAAATGTATGCCATTGTTTTTTACAATGAAATAAAAACCAAGAACTTTTTATGATCAAATTAAAATCAACATTTGTGTTGTTTTTATTGCATATTGGCGTAATAAAGGTGCGCTGTTTAGACCCGCGACCGTGGATAAAAACGTAGCGTCGTCGAGGAGTTCGAATATCGGCTCAACACAGCGTCATAACTCAAGACGTTAAAAATAGTTTCTAAAACTGCTATGACAGATGCAATATACAGAGTATGGAAGATGCCTTGCCTCCAAACAGGCACAGCTAGTTGTCTGCTGGATGTTGCTTAACTAAATACCCGGTTTTTTTGGACAGAAAAGGAGATATACGACTTTCCTTAGTTATCCTTGAAGTTATTGGACCTGACGTTATAGGGTCATGAACAGCAGCATCGTCAGTTTGAGGTAAAGGTGCAAATTTAGTTATAACGAATAAGATGACCTTTTATGGACTAAAACTTTTGAAAGAAGCAAGAATGTCTCATTTTATTCATAAAACTCAAATAATAATAATACAATAGATGAATATTGATATCTATCTGAAATATTAGTCAAGTAAATTCCCTTTAACATAAAGTATTACATACATATTAATTATTGGACGGAAATACCTTTTAAGTCATAGAGTAGTTTCGCTACTAAAAAACATCCATAAAAGCGAAGCTCTGAAACGTTAGGACAAACGAACATTAACATTTGTAGAGTGTCAGAACTAAATAATCAGAATAAGATGTATAAGAGTCGAAGCAAAATTGTAAGTAAATTTGTTGACAAATTGCTTTATACAGGATAATATTTATGGACGTACCTAACTACTACAGGAATCACCATGCAAAGTTTGAAATCGATAGGACAATTATAACATGCCTAAAATGTCTCGGACGGACGGACTGACTCTAATCATAGAAGAGCTTCGCTTTTAAAAAGATTATTAATAAGTAGCAATAAAGTTTCAACCTTGGTATACAAAACCACGGAAAATGGTATAATTATTAAATTTGTCAGATGTCTTTCAAAACTGCGATATATTGTTTTCAGCAATAGTCTGTTCAAGTAACAGATCTATGGTTTAGATGTATATACAGACAACTACCTCAATTTCTTTATAAAATCCTCTTTTGTCTGCTTCTAAATTTTTTTCTGCTACTTGGCTTTGTTAATAAAAGAGACACCATTGGTTGATTTTCAATGACGCAATAGAAATGTTGCACAAGGTTGTTGCGATGGGAAGATACAGTTATTTAACCCGTTCTTCCTCTAGTGTCTTACTCTAATTTTCAAGTATTGGTAGTTAATCTACTTATAACTATGATATTTGCTCGTTTGTTCTATGTTTTGAAATCAAACTAAATAAAAGCTTCATATTTCATGATTTATTGTCATATACTGCAAGACAACGATTCTCCAAAAACTATATTTTTTATTTTTGTTTTGGCTATCTTTATTATTTGCTACACTAAGTAAACACTACATTAGTTGCATGAGAAATGTTAAAACTTTAAACAATACATTATTATATTTTATTAAGAATATATGTATAGACAGTCTTACAAATCTTCCTAGAAGCTAAGATACTCTACAAGAAAGCCATTCCATTCAGCAATTTCCTGCTTTGTCTTGCTTCTTCCAAAAAATCAGTAGGGATAAGACAATGGACAATGAATTGATGTACTTCCCCCATTGATGATGAAATTAAACCTTCTGCAGATTAAAATTATTGGTTGAAAAGTTTTGACTCTGACAGATTGTTATCGACCAATCAAAATTCTATAAAGTTTTTTTAAGAATAAGATAACGTAGTAAAAATAAGTGCAATTTAAACAGTCTGACATCCCCCGATTAAAGTTCGTCAGTACGTCCGTCCGTCCGTCAGTTCGTAATACAATGGGGGAAATGTAATATTATTGTCTTCTATTCAAGATAGACGGCTGATTTTTCGTTGTTGTGAAGACTCTCTATAGCAATGAGCATAAAGTAGGTAATTTACTTTGTCCGTCGGTGTGTCAGTCATACTCAAAATATAAATACGAAAATACATAAAAAATACATTGAAAAGGTTTCGTGATTTACCCCTAATTTATAAATCTATAACAACATCCATAAAAGCGAAGCACTGAAACGGTAGGACAAACGGACATGAACACTTATATAGTGTCAGAACTGAATAATCAAATATAAATATATAAGAGTCGCAGCAAAATTGTAAGTAAATTTGTTGAAAACTGCTTTATACAGGATAATGCTTATGGACATATTTAGGACTTGATTTTAGAGTTGCTTCGCTTATAACATTATACTTTGTTGTCCCAGGAATCAATATACCAAAAATCAGATCAATCGGATGATTCGATCACATAAAAAATTGTTGTTAAAAAAGTAATAAAATCAACATGTTTAAATGGACGTACGGACATTTTGGTAATGATTATAGAGTTGCTACGCTTTCTTAATCGTACCTTACTACTACAGGAATCACCATGCAAAATTTGAAATCGATAGGACAATTCTTACATGCCTAGATTAACGAAAAAAGCTATCCGGACTGACGGACGGACGGACCGACCTTAATTATAGAAAAGCTTCGCTTTTAAAAACTGAGACATATTTCTTTGAATAAATAAAAATGTAAGATTACAAGAACAATGAAGGTTGAAGGAAATGTTGCAATTAATTATATTTAAACATTTGTATGCTATTACATTAAGCAGCAAGGGCTTGGTTCCACGCCAAACGTAGGAGTCCCAAGTTAGGTTATAGGCCAGGGGGGCCGAGCGCTGCGGCCATAGTCATTATTTTGTAGACAAGGGTATAAAAAAATTTCAAAATTGTCATATTATTAAAATAGCGGACACTCCTAGGTTTTACTTAACCAATTTCCACTCCTACGTTTGTCCACTCCGACGTTTGTCCCACTCCTACGTTTGTCCACTCCGACGTTTGGGACTCCTACGTTTGGGGTAGGACCTTTATATCTGCTTTGTGTCAATAACTACAGAACTAATTTGGTTCTCTATTTTAGATAATTAACTCACATAGATTATAGGCTATTAGGTTTTAAGATTTAAATCTAGGGATGATTTTATGTTAGGTGCTAGATGCTAGGGGCGTAATCGTAAGTATTCTTTATTAAAAGTGTTATAGTTAAGATTATTCACAATCCATAAAGTGAGGAGCCAATAGACTTTGCTTTTTATGCAAGATATCTCATTGGATCAAAATTACTTATTAATCCTGATTGAGTATTAAAAACCAGCACTTTCTTGTTAGTCGTAAAATTGTTTCTCAGTCAAAAAAAGTCAAAATTTAATTTATCCCAGCAGCATAACACAAGCATAATACTTAAAATAAAATTTTGAACCTGTATAAAGCTTTCCTATAAAAAGAAAGTGGATAGAAGGAGGGGACTTTTGGTTGTTGATTTTACTGGAATTCAAAGTTTAGTGATACTTGTTCTTATTCGTTGGCTTAAAAACTTTGGGCACTCTTCTTAAATCTTGGCTTCTTCGTTTAAACTAGCAACGTCCACATTTTCCACCAATTATTTTAATCTACATATGGGGCATAATTTTGTTTATCTTCATGGTATGTCTATAAATTCATCCTATATTGTCCTACCGCTTAATATCCTTGGTAGGCATGTCTGCATGACATATAACCTCTACCTTAATATCCCTGGTAGGCATGTCTGCATGACATATGACCTCTACCTTAATATCCTTGGTAGGCATGTCTGCATGACATATGACCTCTACCTTGTCATACCTGGTAGGCATGTCTGCATGACATATGACCTCTACCTTAATATCCTTGGTAGGCATGTCTGCATGACATATGACCTCTACCTTAATATCCTTGGTAGGCATGTCTGCATGACATATGACCTCTACCTTAATATCCTTGGTAGGCATGTCTGCATGACATATGACCTCTACCTTAATATCCTTGGTAGGCATGTCTGCATGACATATGACCTCTACCTTGTCATACTTTAAACCCACTGCACATATTTGTAATTGAATTTAAATATAATTTGCGAATTACTCATGGCGAGAGTGACATTAATACTAAACATTTTTGGGGCTAATAGATACAATTAATTGCCTTTATTTAATAATAATTAAGCCTTGTTAGAATTGTCCTATTAATTTCATAGTATAATGATATTTTAACAGTAAGTAAAATTTAGAAAGCTTAGCAATTATTTCTTCTAAAAAGTTTATCAATTTAAAATAAAATTTGTGATATATTTATTCTACTCTTCTCATTTTCGGTATAATGATTTCTAGGACGACTTGGCAAAATGTTTTTGATGAAATGTCTGTATAATCCATTCTTAAAATGTAAGTATGTCCATATTAAGAATCCTGTATTTAAGCAATTTTAAGATAGATTTTTGGCTTTTGTGAATTTTAAGTTTAAAGTCATTGAGAGTATTTATCCGAATCTAAGTGATGGCATATTATTATTAATTTAATCCTACAGGTTGTCCATCAAACAAACACGGAAGAAGATTAATTGCAAGTAGGGTATAATTAGTTTTTTCTAGCATCGTTTTATATCCAGCTTTCTACAAATATAAAAATGTACAATTCATAGACGTCCAAGGGGGGGGGGGTAATGGGGCGATTACCCCCCCAAACGAATTTGGGGGTGCCGTAGGCACCCCCAAAATTTTTTCATTTTACCCCCCCCCCCCCATTTAAAGTTTACCCCTACCCTGGGGGTGCCGTAAGCACCCCCAACCATTTAGGAGGGGGTATTTACCCCCCCCAAACAATTTTGGGGGGGTAAATACCCCCCCCAAAAATAGAAAATCTCTAACAAAAAAAATTTTTGCGCG
The DNA here is from genome assembly GCF_053477335.1 of Acartia tonsa. NCBI lineage: Eukaryota > Metazoa > Arthropoda > Copepoda > Calanoida > Acartiidae > Acartia > Acartia tonsa. The sequence continues at coordinate 6,713,774 of NC_137266.1, forward strand.
CATTTTTAATACTAAATTTTTAATAAAATTTAAATTACCCCCCCAAAAAATTTTACCCTGGGGGTAAATTTTGGGGGGGTAAACAAATTTTACCCCTGCCAACAGATTTCAAGGGGGGGTAATTACCCCCCCCAAGCAAATTTTACCCCCGGGGTAAAAATTTTGGGGGGGTAAAAAAAATTTGCGGCGCTCTTCGCGCGCCATTTTACCCCCCCTAAAACCGAATTACCCCCAACTTAAAAAAATTTTACCCCCCCTAAAATAAAAAGCTTGGACGCCCCTGTTAAAATTATAAAATTAAAACCAGTTTTTTAAGCCCCGAGGAAGGCACCGGCTAAAAAACTGGTTTTAATCTTATATTTGTACATTTTTATATTTGTAGAAAGCTGGATATAAAACGATGCTAGACAAAGTTTTTTCGTATGGATGAGAACCGGTTCCTATCCACCGGATTCGAATGAATACGAGAAAATCTTTTTTATAAAGTACATAAATCCTTAACTAATTTTGTTATTATTAATCTATAACTAAGTGACTTTTAAATATGCCTTCAGCATCTCGGGACTAAAAAAACTGGTTTTAATCTTATAATTGTACATTCTATATCCGCGGAAAGCTGTTTATAATACGATGCGAAAATTAACTATTAAAATATCCATTTCTGGCCCGCACAGGATGCCAGCATAATATTTTTTTGATTTTGCGGAGGTTTTAGACTTGTGTGCACCTCCTGGTTGAAAAAGAATTGGTAAAATTATTATCGGAGGGGTAATGACTTCTTTAACTCCCCCTCTCCTCCCCTCTTACCTTCATCTTGAATATTCTGAACAAGGAAGTGACCAGTTCACCGTGTTCCAGAAAAGCCAAAAAATGACAAAAAATCATAGAGAGTGTATATTTTAAAATTTTGATGAAATTTATATTTAAATAGCAATAAGTATCCATATATCTATTAATATAATGGCGAAATTTTAAATATCTCCGTCCTGGCTGGCACAGGATGCCAGCAAACCTGGCAGGGTCATACAGGTAAAGAGCAAAAATATTTTGTTTGCCTTAAACTAAGCATTTTAAGTTACCAAATACTAAAATATCCTATACTAGTACATGCCAATATCAAATTTAAGTGTTTAAGTCAATTTCAGGGTCCAGATATGATCCTGCAGGTCCTGATCCCTCAGAAATCTTAAAACAGCTCTTGAGACCGCAATTTTTGGCCTGTAAATTTAAACATAAGCTTTTCTAACAAGTATGTATGACCTACTGAAATCATATGAAAATCTGCCGCCGTTTTCCCGCCGACCACCGCCGCCGAAATTTATATTTTGAGATTTCTAATCTAAAGTTAACATACAGATGAGCCTATTTCTTATTTATTTTCTGTGTGTATATGTAGGGAGGGAGGGGACAATGGGCTGTTTATTATAATTGTCCCCAAATTCACCAAATAGCGTTTTCTTATTGGTAGGCATAACAATTTGCTAGACTTTTATTGAATTTTGATTGGTTGGTTTATTAGTTGAGTGTCCAAACGTTTCAATCACTAATTGTAATTTATAGAAGAGGTAATTTTGTTTATTAGCATTGGGAATGTACATTAATTTCCCGGCCATTGTCTAATCCCTATAAATCTCTGATATGTAAGACTTTCATTTTATTTTCAATTTACTTGAAAGGAAGCATTTTCTATCTTAAACAATACAAATTCTACTTGGTTTTTTGTATGAAAGCACCTTTGGAAAAAGGTTGCTTTATAAAAGGGTGAAGGGAGTAAATAATGCTAACGAATTAAATAAGAATATATATTTGAACTACGAAACGACATTAAATTTTTTAAACTTCTAGCTTTAATGGGTTCAGATGTGGATATAAGGTGGGCATTCCCCCCCCCCCCCCCCAATGAAAAGGTAAAATGGTTCAGATAAGAGCCTAGACATTTAGGGGGATAATCTTTATTTAAAACTTTTCTTTACTTTTAGTTTAAATGAATATGTGTTTTAAATAAGTAGAAAATAAATTACTTTTATATCTTTAAAAATTGTTATTTTTTGATAGACCCAGTATCTTTAGGGCTTAAAAAAAAAAACTTCGCATACTTTCGCATACACAGGGTAAAGTTCTCTGATATTATACATACATCTAATATTACCATGTAAGAGGATTTACTTGCGCTCTTTTGCGCTTAAGAGATCTGGAACCAAACGTAAAATTTTCATTAGAAGAAAATTGTCTATTTTACAGAAATCGGGTAGGCTAAGAAAACCATCTACAATTACAACAAAAAATGGAGATTTGACTTCTTTTAAAGGCTAAACGTATAAATTATTACATACTGATTCCAAAAATATATAATACTTAAAAATAGCTTTAAAAATAAAGGGTCCACACTGATTTGAAATGTAGTTTAGTTGACCTTAAAAATAGATGTTAACAATGATGAAAAGGAACTTAATTCCATACCTCTGGTATAATTACACATAAAAGTTTTATTTTTCATAGTAAAGAGCTAATTCTTTCGGCTTTATTTCCAAAAACTTGTGTATATTACTAAACAATTGTTTAAAAGTGTATTTTCCAAAATGTAAAAAACGATTATTTGTCACTCTCTGGAACATAGTGCAGTTGTTTTCTTATTCTGATAATTTCCATGGGCATATGAGAAAACATTCTTTAAAAAAGATTCTCAATATATTCTTCATAAAACTAAAATAAAATACAATTCTAAAATTAATCTTGAAAAGAAAACCATCTTTTTCAAAATAAAAGACAATTCTAAAATTTTACTAAACCCCAAAAATATTATGAGAGGGGAAAAATGGTCATCAATTTAGGTTGCTAACATAGAGCTCAATTATTGATTAGTTCGTTCATCCATTAAGAGGGGTGGTGAGTCGGTAAAAGGAGGGGGGGGGGGACATTATTTTATCACTTTATTAGAGAACATGAACATCTAATATAAGATTTAAGTAATGATATATCCATTCCCACCAAAAAGAAAATTTTTGTAACAAACATATTTGAGTTGCCCAACCATTTTATTGTTCAGTGGACACTTTTCTGAGTGGCATATGGAAACAGGAATACATAGCAACATTTTGGCAATTGTCCATGACTATGTATTTAATCTCTGATAATAGCTTTAACAGTTTATTCTTGTCTAAAAAGGAAGAGAAAATTTGAACAAAAAAGTACATTTTAAAAATTTATTGTTGACACGTACTCATAGCATGTTTTTTCATCATTAATTAAGATAGCCTGATATCTAGTTGCCGAAAGTGTACGCAGTTTCCTGAGTGTTTCCTCATCCTAGCTCAATATTTACTACTAGCTAAAAAAGCTTCAAACTTCAAAAAAAAAAAATCAAAATTTAAAAAATTCAAATTTATAATGTATATTGTATAAATCGTTTACACATTCAAATTTTGATTTTTTTAAGGGAAGTTTGAAGATTTGTAGCTAGTAGTAAATATTGAGCGAGGATGAGGAAACACCCAGGAAACTGCGTACACATTCGGCAACTAGATATCAGGCTATCTTAATTAACCACATTTACAAAAATTAAAGCATAATAACCAGTAATACATAATAACACTCATGGATTAAGGTATTTGACAATGGAAGATTAAAAGTACCTCCTTTCCGAAAAAGACACAAATCAAATAGATTTAGTCATTTGGGTTTGATAACAAATTGATAAAATAAAGATTTGTATTTAACTTTCATTGTCTTTCCTTAATCAGAACCAAATATTATTTATTTGGCAAATAATTATTACTTTATAGTTTTGGAAATTATTTTAATCATTATATGATCTAGGAATTAAGCTTCTTTTTCATTAATATCTATATTAGTATGGTAAATCCTTTTTTTCCAGTTGCCAAATCCCTACACCCTTGAGGGTTTCAACAATCATATGTCACTGCAATCTTCTTTATGGTTTTAATCAACTAATTGTATTTAGGAAGATTACCAACTCTGAAAGTTACATTTTTATATTTTATACTGATTATAAGTAAATGGTTTCATCCTTGTTTACTAATTTTTCTTCATTAATATTGAAACAATTTATTAATAATTAAATTAATTTACTTTACACATTCAACATATGCTGAAAATCACAAATTTGATTCAAATATAAGTCTTTTATTAGAAGTACAATTAAAGCCAGTAACTTAAAAATAAAGCTAGAAAATGTTAACAGTCTTGATCGGATTTCTATATGCAAAAAGATAATTGTTGCTTGTTTTGGTAGCTTTTGAATTATAAAAACTAAATGTCAGAAAGAAATTATAATTTTTTTAAAGGCAGAATTTTTTTTAGTTAACATTAAAACCTTTGTTTTAGAAAGCTATCTTTTTCCAATAGAAAGCAATGTACAATTATAATTTTTGTTTTCTGCTTTAAAAGAACTGTATAGAAAGATTTATTTTGTTTATATGATTCTTTTCAAGATTTTTTTATATAATATGTAAATGGTATTTTCCTTCTAAAGTCTCAGAGGTTTTTTTCAATCCCACAAAAATCTTTAATTTTGATATAATGTAAAATTACAAAATTTACTACATAGTTAGAACACCTATATTATATTTTTCGAAATCTTTTTCAAGGAAGGGCGGAAAGAATGTCAAAGAGACTCTTTAAGAAAAATTCCAAATACAATATGTGTTACATAATATATGTAAAAGTATAAATATAAATGTCTTTATATGTTTGTAGAAACTTTTGTGTACAAAATTTATGTATTCTCCTCTCCTTCCCCCTTCTTGCAAGGCACATACCTACAAACAAACACAAATCGGTCCAATAAAATATTATGATTTGTTGATAATTTGAAAACCTATTTTGTTGAATTATGCATGGTGAAACTCAATAACTCTTTTTTAAATTTAATGACAGTAACAATTTTACAAAGAAACTAACCAAATGAAAAGTGATAAAAGTAATACAAATAAAATTTTTGTTATTTTTAAAATAACTTACTGTTTTCTGAGATTACAATCCTTGTTGCTTTTTAAAGTTTAATCATTTGAGTGTTTGTGAAAGCTAGGTATGTTTTAGATTTGCAATATCAAAATTGTCAACATCTAAACAACAAGTACAGTAAAGTCCAAATTCTAACTTCTAATCTTTTTTACTTATTTTATTGTTGTTGTCAAAATGCCTTGCGGTGCTAGCTGTATTAGGATAAGTTCAACCCTGAATTTTCAGTCTTAAGGTTTATGACAATTCTTTAAAAATATATTTGTCTTTAACTTCTTAGTTATAAAGATAATACTTACTTTATCTTAGGCCAAACTCTAATGTGATTTATTTTACCTAATGCAAAAAGTAAGCAAACAGCATATTATACAAATTATAGAATAGCTATGCTAATAAGATAAAGCTTACCCATTGCATGGAATATATCCATTTGCAGTGTATTTGATAATAGAATATTCTTGTTGGCTCAGAGGTTTGAATGTTACCACGCTAGGATCAGGCTGAAATTAAGAAACTATCAATTGGAAGATTTATTCATTTGTAAATCACCTTAGAAAACAAAGATGATAATTATTTGAATTGCAAAATTTAGCTTAAATTTTAAACTTTATTATGTAAACTCTTAACCACTTAGAAATACAATAAATCATACAAACTAAAATTTTTAACTTTTTTGATAAAGTGTTAATTTTATGGTACATATTATAGACCAAGCCAAAAATGCAAACAATTTATAACTCATAATTTTAGGTTTAAAATGCACACCAATACGAACATTTCATACACTTAAAAGGCTCCTAAATTACGAGATTTTATCTAAAGTACCAAAATTTTAACAATAATAAATCAAATACTGATAATTGATTTTTTCAATGGTGTTAATTATACATTTTCTATGAGAACAAAGGCAAAATTTAAGTTGCATATGATCTATTAGAAATAACAAGGATGACAACATCCATAAGTAGCGAAGCATAAACAATTAAATTAAGAATTTAGATATTAGTTGACAAAAGCATGTATATTAGGAAAAAATCACGAAACCTTTTCAACATTTGTTTTTAATTTCTTAATATTTATTTATATTTCAGTACTATGACTAACAGACTGACGGTCAAAGTAAATTACATACTGGATGCTCAGAACAACGGGAAATTTAATTTTGATATTTTTAACTACAAAAATTTTAAAAAAACGGACCATAAACACCAAAGATATGAAGAAAAATGTGAAAAATATAAAAATAGCCAAAAACCTGCAAAAAGGCAGTCTGACCGCCATTGATGTGTTCTTGAAACGAAAGGAAATTTAATTTTGATATCTATAACTGAAAAACTTTGGAAATTGGGCCATAAACACCAAAGGTATGGAGAAAAATGTGAAAAATACAAAAATAGCCTAAAACCTGCCTAAAGGCAGTCTGACCATCATAGTTGTTTTCTTGAAACGACAGGAAATTTAATTTTGATTCTATAACTGAAAAAATTTTGGAAATCGGACTATAAACACCAAAGATATGGAGAAAAATGTGAAAAATACAAAAATAGCCTAAAACCTGCAAAAAAGCGGTCCTATCGCCATTGATGTTTTTTAGTTAATTGTGCTCCTTGATAATGGGAATGTTGTCAAAAAATTTCAGCCTTTTATCTTTTATAGGAGCCGAGAAAATCACGTTTCCCCCAAACTAAGACGGACATACGGACAGACGGACATACGGACAGACGGACAGACGGACATTTCAAATTATAGAGTAGCTTCGCTACTAAAAATTATAGAGTAGCTTCGCTACTAATAATTATGTTTATTGAAGGTTAGATTATGATGCCTTTAAATAAATGCAGACAGTAACATAATGAGTTATAACGATTGTGTCCTATATTGTTAAGCATATTTTCAATTTGAAATACAATGGAAGTTCATTGCAAATTCAATTGTTTTCCGCTGTTTTACTAGATTTTTTAAAGGTATAATGATACATATAAGATATGGGTAATGATTAATTATTTATCCATTGCTCTTTACCCAATCATATACTACTAGCGGCTACGCCCCTAGAGGCCTCTAGGAAAACATTAGGGGGGGGGGGCAGTTAAAAGAATAGTTAAAAACCTTTCCTGGACCTATAAGAAACTTCACTGTTAAGGAGAACTATATCGGCTCAACGGTTAGCAAGATTCTTCGCTACAGACAAAAAAAGCTAACTACTTTATATAATAGGATAGTTAAATAGGGAGTAAGGGAGGGGAAAATTAATTCAATTTAAGAGTTTTCAAAGAAAGGCCATGAAATCCAGATTAATCCAGAAATTTTGGAGGAAATTGTAAATGGATTGTTAATTAGATTTAATAAACTATAAACCAAGAAAAAAGTTCCAAGAATAAAAGCAATCATTTGAAAATTAGATTACCAGTATATCAGTCTTATTTAACCATTTTGTAAATAAATACTAGAAAATCTCCCTGGAACTCTGGATGACAGGGAAAGGGAAAAGAGAGGTGGGGGCGAGGGATATGAACAGGGAAAAAAGGGGCTTAGAATAATATATTTCCATAGAGTCATGTAAAGCAAATTTAAAACTTGTTTTTGATGAAATATATTGAGGTTTTATGGTGTGATTGTTATATTACAAGATTATTGGACCCGGCAAACTGCTATCTGGCTGGCAAGAATATGTCCCCGCACGCCTGCCTGCCCCTTTTTATCCTTTTTATTTCCCTAGCCCCCACCTCCCTTCTCCCTTTCCCTATTGTCTGCTTTAAAAAAGGGAGGTGTGGGAGAGGGGAGTTAAATAAAGTATAGGAGTAGGGCCGTGTATTCTTAACTTTTATATTTAAACTACTCTTTGTCTGCTATATTCAAAACTAACACAATGAGTAGCAGCATTTCATGCGCTAGTACCAAAACTCAGTCAGAAACGGCTAAATTTTTGCACATTCCCTTTAAGCCAGTACCCAAAGTCTGAGACTTCAAAAAATTGAATATTTGATCCATTGTCCCCTCCCTAACTCCCTGATAGTTAAATGCTATAAGGTCGTGCAATATGTATTAAATCTTAATTAAAATCTCTAACTTTGCCAATACTTTTTTGCGATTAAATTGATGAATCATGTCTAGCCAAGAAACAGTAAAATATTTTATCCTTCTTTTGTATGTAATATATCAGACTATCAGTTAAATACGCCCCCTAGAAGCCTTTAGTGGCACTAAAAATGTTTTTTTTTATATAACATGTCTATGTTGCGTTCAAGTCTCTACGTATAATATTTTTTTTTTTATGATTTCTCTTGGAAGGGTGGTGATACCCTCCCCCAAAATAGTTCTAAACCTTACCTGGACCTGAGAAGCTTCCCTTTTAAGGAGAACCCGATCAGTATAGCGGTTAGCAAGATCCTTCGGTACAGACAAACAGACATACAAACAAACAAACAGACATCCTGTTACTTCTTTTTAAGCATTATATGCAAATGGTAGGCTAAGAATTAAATTTGAAATTAATGAAACATTTAGGAATAGTCAGCTGCATATAATAAGGCAACTTAAGAAACATGTTTTTTATATATCAATCAAGAAACTTTCTTAACAATAATGTATAAACATCATAATAGTTATTTCTTGTATCGTATTATAAACGGATTTCCGCGGTTATAGAGTGTACAATTATAAGATTAAAACTAGTTTTTTTAGCCCCGAGGTGCCGGAGGCACCGGCTAAAAAAACTGGTTTTAATCTTATGATTGTACATTTCTATATTTGTAGAAAACTGGATATAATACGATGCTAGACATAGTTTTTTCGTATGGATGAGAACCGGTTCCTATCCACCGGATTCGAATGAATACGAGAAAACTTCTTATGAATAATATTGCTAATATCATCGTTTTTAATTTTAAGCCTATGTTTTAAAATAGACAATCTATTATATAATGATAATTTTTTATGCATTTTGCTTATTAAGTTTTGCAATCTAAAACTTATCTTCTTAGAAGCAAAACAATAATGTTTGAAGGTATGTTATTGATAAAAACTATTACCTACTTCCAATTAAAAAAAAAACATTAAATGGCCTTTGTAGGGTGGTTGTAAAAATATAAATATAAAATCTTAAAAGATTACACCAATATTTACATTAATGATAGTACATGGAAAATGACATCTAAAACTAAACAACCTAAACCAACATCTTGCACATTTTATTTTTGCAAGAAAAGGATGGTATACACTTTGTTTACCTTAAGCCGGCTTAAAAAGCCAGGTGGCTGAAAAAAAACAGACATTTTTATATGCAAAACTTCTCTATTGATAAGACTTTGCTATTACAAAAGTATTGAAGAAATTGGAAACAATATGCTAAACAGAATTTTGTATATAAGAGAAAAATGGATAGAAATGTAGATAGAGTAAACGAAAGAGATAATATTCTCAGAGTCCTTTTGTTTAATGGCAATACTCTGAAAAAAAGGGGCACATTGCTAAAGCACAAAACATATATAAAGCTTCCCTAAATAAGACCACATTTCTTCAAAATACCTTGCTTCAGGTACAATTCACTTATATTTAATTTATAAAGATAAATATATGAAAATTGCTATTCTTGTTTTACCAAAATAGTATGTTTAAACTACTTTTATCTTTGAGATTGCTAAAACTTCGCACTAATTTGCAAAGTATTTAAGATCTCCATTTAGATAATAGAGATTTAGGATAAGAGAGACACAAATGTAAATTTTTGACTAATGGAACACGTCTGAGTTGTCCTTTCTTCACTTGTTTTGGTAAATATTCCTTGGATCTTTGGTATCATTGAAAATCTTTGCAACAAAATCATGCAAAAATGCATGAAAAAATAATAAAACTTAATGTTATAGGTGGAATAACCTTATAAAAGTCATATTTGTAATATTTATATCTTTTTTGCATGTATTTTGCAACATTATACTTGATGCAGGGTAAGAAATGAAACAATGTTTGGATTAATTATTTTAGCTTTACAAAAAAAACTGTCATATCGGACATTAATTATAAAATTTCTTGGCTTAACAACATCTTCGTTTTTATTATTTCATTTTATTAACTATCATCTTATTTTTTTTATGAAGTATTCAATAGTAAAACTACAAATCAGTAAATGTATAGTGTGATCATAATTATTTTATCTTTTAGTATATTCTTGGTTCTTTAGAGTATATTTTTGGTTGCAGGAGTTACACCCTTATTTATGACGTTGAGTGTTCAGGCAGTTCAGAAAAAAGAACTATTCCAAATTTTTTAAGGAATTAAAATTGTACAGTGATTGTGAAAATAATAGTATATCTCATTTAATTTTTAGGTGGCTTTGTCTGATTGAAGTTTGCACAGAAAAAAAACAATTTGATGATTTTTAGTTTTTACTGAAATTTATTATATTTCATTTAAATGAACATTAAAATGCATCATATCAAAATATCTAAAAATCCATTTGCAAAGCTTTGTAGTTTAGATTGTACAACAAAAAAAATGTAATATAATTTATGACATTTTCTACAGTATATTGCAAAAGGTGTGCAAAAAAATGCGTTGATTTTTAAAGTTCAAATTGCGCGGCTTGTGTTAATAGTAGAAAAAAGGTACGCATACTGTAAGAATCACTATTAAGTCTACTTTTAGGAAATATAAGAACGGATCCTATGCTACACATAGTATAGGAGCTACATGTTAAAATGTCCCAACTGACTTAAAACTTGACTTGAGAGTAAATTTTAGGACATACCTATCTCCTAGATTATTTATAGCACAGGAACCGTTCTTATATTTACAAAAAATACAGTTCATGGCAGTTTCAACGGTATGCGAATCATTTTTCTACCATTAACACAGCTGCGTAATTTGAATTTTAAAAATCTGCGCATTTTTTTGCACACCCTTTATGTGTATTTTTGCATCTAAATTTTTGGCAGAATAATCAATCTCTACATCACTCCACTCTTTTTACAAGGCAGAATAGAATAATATGTAAATTTGACACATAATCATTTCAAATTCAATTTCCTTTTTCTGAAACAAAGTTTTGTTTAACAATTGTTTATATATTTGTCTTTGATTGCTTGATTGACAAGCCATTGTTTCTAGGTCGTCATAAAATAGATTGATAACCTTTTTAAAAGCGAAGCTTTTCTTTGATAAAGGTCGGTCCGTCCGTAAGGGATAGCTTTTTTCGTTAATTTAGGCATGTTAGAATTGTCCTAATGATTTCAAACTATGCATGGTGATTCCTGTAGTAGTTAGGTACGATTTAGAAAGCGTAGCAACTCTATAATCATTACCAAAATGTCCGTATGTCCATTTTAAACATGTTGATTTTTTTTCTTTTTTAACATCAAATCTTTATGTGATCTAATCATCGGATTGATCTGATTTTTGGTATATTGATTCCTGGGACAACAAAGTATGATGTAATAAACGAAACAACTCTATAATCAAGTCCTAAAAATGTAAGTATGTCCATAAACATTATCCTGTATCAAGCAGTTTTTTAACAAATTTACTTACAATTTTGCTTTGACTCTTATACATTTATATTCTGATTATTCAGTTCTGACACTATACTTGACGACCCAATATCTCCTAAGAGCCCCTTGTTATTACCTTATTATTGAGAATGGCAGGTGTTCCAAATTGAATAACAGTAATGAATCACACTCTTTGCAGAGAAGCTTGGGATACCGATTTTACTGACTTTTAGATCATAACTTCTCAATAATTAATTGAAATTTTTTTTTACATTCTCTTATCCTACACTGAAAACTATAACCAATTACATCACCCACCAACAATTAAGACTCCAGCTGAAAGGAATATTAAAGATGTAGCCCAGTGATTTAAACATTACTAACTTGCTGTTTTTTAAAAGCGAAGCTTTTCTATAATTAGGGTAAGTCCGTCCGTCCGAGATAGATAGCTTTTATTCGTTAATTTAGGCATGTTAGAATTGTCTTATCGATTTCAAACTTTGCATGATGATTCCTGTAGGAGTTAAAAACGATTTAGAAAGCATAGCAACTCTATTCATTACCAGAATGTTCGTATGTCCATTTTAAACATGTTGATTTTTTTACTTTTTTAACAACAAATTTTTATGTGATCTAATTATCCGTTTGATCTGATTTTTGGTATATTGATTCCTGAAACAACAAAAAACAATATTATAAGCGAAGCAACTCTATAATCAAGTCCTAAAAATGTAAGTATGTCCATAAACATTATCATAAACATTATCATAAACAGTATCAAGTAGTTTTTCAAAAAATTACTTACAATTTTGCTTCGAATCTTATACTTTTATATTCTGATTATTCAGTTGAGACACTATACAAGTGTTAATGTCCGTTTGTCCTACCGTTTCAGTGCTTCGCTTTTATGGATGTTGTTATCCTTGTTTTTTATCATTTTAGGGTGCAGCAATTTTGAGCCGCCATGCCCTCAGTATTACAACAATCTGAGAATGTTTCTACTGAAATAATTTGCAGTAAGAAACAACAGAAAAGGCCTTTCGTTAAAATGTTTAGAGCAATTTTTTTTTTTCAAAAGTACAAAAATATCTATTCAACTTGCAGTAAAATTATTCAAAATTAAAATTTCATTCTCATATAAATTCATTAACCAGAAAACAACTTTTGATGGTCTGTGTATGTACTTTAGGAGTACGTCTGCCACAACTGTAAAAAAATATTCTGTTGTCCATCAATGCACATATCATTTTTGGAAAGTAAATACTTTCTTGAAGCCAATCTTAACGAGGAAGGTATTTTTGGAAAGGGGAAAATGTGCAGAAAACACCTATGTAAATTAGAAAATCCGCAGAAACCATTTTCAAAAGTTATTTGCAAACATTTGCAATGTTAATTTGCAAAATTAATTTCATGCCTTAAATGGCATATTTTGAAATAAATGTTCTTATGAAAGTTTTTATCTATGAGTTTAGGACATGTTCAAGACATACATTTTATTTTCAGTGTTAGTTTTTTCGCCCTACGTGTGAAAAAAGGCATTTCTCACATTTTATTATAGAAAATTGCATATAAACACAAAAATAATTTTTTTCTGCAGTAAACATAATAATTGGTATAAAATCTATCATTTTAAATGCAAAAGTCAGATTCTGAATCCTTTTTAGAGCGAATATATTGCAAAAAGTAACCAGGGCATTTTAGCAAAGTATGAATATTTAAAGAAATAAATACTTTTTATTTTTAATATACATATTATATAAATAAATAAAAAGAGAGAGAAAAAAAACTATAAAACAAGGTATATGTTTTTTTCACTCTATCATTGAATAAAATGCACTTTTAGGTTTGATAATAAGCAACGCATCACATAAAAACTCATTTTTTATAGTTATTAAACAAAATCAATGCAATTTTACAATCAAGGTAGTTTTATAAAGCAGTAATCCTTTTTGTAGCTATATTTTTTGCCAAATTTATTCTTTATTTTTATAAATAAACTTAATTAAAATCTAATGATTTGAGATTTCGTAGTAAAGAACTTCATATTTTTACTGTTTAGACATATAAATTTCAAAGAAAAAGATTAAATCCTTTAAGTTTGAATAAAACTTTATTCATTTACATAATAAAAACGTTAAAATCATTAAAGAATCTAAAAAAAGAAAAAAATAAGTAATTTTTATAAATGTTTTTGTGTCGTCTTTATAAACTCTTTCCGCTTTTATTATTAGACTGATAGAATTTAAAATTATAAATAACACTTGTTGGGCCTATCCTATTATATAAACTTAGTAAGATATTTTGTCAGTATCTTAAGGTTTGATACTGCTAAACTGATTGAGTTCTCCATTTTAGGGAAACTTTACATTGGTCTCGGTATGGGTTTAAGCTAATGGGTTAAGCAATACTTTTGTCCTATTAAAAAAAACACCCTGTATGATATAAGATAAGATTATTTATCAAAACAGATATTTTTATGGTGCAAGCTAACTGTTTTTCGTTTTTTAAAAATAATTTAGACAATCCTACTTCTTTTTGTCTTAGAATATAATTTGTTTAGAAACACCTAAAAATATTATTAATGTCTTGATTCAGACATTGGAGATTGGACAAACCCAATGCATTGTTTACTTTAAAGGCCATATGATCCAACAAACTATTACATTGTTTTTATCAGGTGGAACTATATTGTATTCAGAGCCATGATCATGGACATCAAAGCTTTTTTATTTGGGTGGGGGAGATAAAAAGACGAAATTCTTTAAAATCCTATTTTATTTGGGGAAGGGAGAGTAAATACTTCCACCAAAATGGTTGTTGGTAAATTTTTTGGTTGGGGGGGGGGGGGATGAGTAAAATAACATTTTTTTCTTCTTAAATATACATGGTGCCTATGACATCCCCAAATGCGTTTTGGGTGTGTGTATGTGGGGAGGGGGTAAACAATAAACACACCCTTGGACATACCTGACAAAACAAAGTATTTTCATTTTTAACCTTTTTAGGGTGTCCCAAAGTGAAAAAAATTATGCATAAATAAGACACAGTTTTAATCAGTAATTAAAGGCCTGTCACTTGGAAACAAAGTAATCAAAAATTAAAAATTCTCAGTACAGAAAAAAAGTTTATCTAACAAGATTTAATACCAAAAAGAAGAAATGGAGAGAGCTAATAAACATACAGACATAGTATACAGTATTGGAGCCATTACAAATAAGCTGCTGAAAAAATTAAAGGCATTTAATTTTCATAACAATGCTTCGCTACTAAATGAATGACTGTCCCACAAAAAAAAACATATTTAATTATTTGGGAATCGTCCCTTTCGTAACATGGCCCCATAAGAGGTGATTCGTCGTATTTTTAAAATGGCTTTTTATAGGTTATTTTAGGTTAGGTTAGGTTGTATTTGGTTAGTTGATTGCCCCACAGGGTTAGAGCCCCTCCGCAAGGGCTAGAAATAGGAGATACGCTACTGTTTTAAATACAAAGAATCGCCCCATAAGGTGCGATGTTACGAAAAGGACTACACCCAATTATTTTTATATTACTATGTCACCTCACTTTTTAATAATTCACTATATTTTTCAAAAACCTTTTTTTCACCCTTATAATTAAAAATTTCTTTTACCCACAGGGAGAAAATATTCTTTTTTTTCTTTCTAGGTATATCAAATGGCTGGATTTTATTATTCATTACGACATGCATGTTTAAATATAAAATAGAGACAATGCGGTTTTTTTTAATGTACAAAAGTAATATTATTACAAGAAAAAAGAGTATCTTTCATTAGAACTAAAAGTAACTTTTTGTTCATGTTAAAAATCCTTTTTATGTTTCTCAGAAAAGAATATTATAAAATATATGCATGCCTGAAAATTAGTTTAAAAAATTTGTATTAAAAAGGAAAAAGAAACTAAGTCGTCGTTATATTTATTGTTTGTTCTTTTTGGTGTAAGGTTTTTTTTAATGAAACTTTTTTGGATCTCGTTAATTCGATTTCTGCGGATTTTCTGGTTGCCAGAAATAAAAACTACGCATCTTTTTTAGCTAGATGGCATTTGTCTGGTTAAGATTGGATAAAAAATTCTTTGGTTGGTTAAATTAAATAAGTGTGAATGGATAGTAAAAAAATATTTTTAAAATCAATCTACAGTCAGGTTTTTATCTAAAGTAAAAGATTTTTTAATTGTTGATTATACATGGGCTCCTTTACTTATCAAAACTTATCCTCTATTATGAGTTGAAATTACAGAGGCTAGATTAAATAGTTTTCTTTTTATAATTAAATTTACAAAAAAAAGGTAACTTTAATGTTTTATATTATACTAAACACAATTTTTCTGCCTTCATAATCACGTAGAAAACTAACGCAAAGCGAAATGTTTCTTACTTGTTAGCGGCTGCCTTAGATCATAATAAGAGAGAGATGGGACAATGGGCTGCTTATTGCACTAGTCCCAAAGTTTTCTTATTCGTTGGCTCAGCAACTTTAGGGACTTCAGTTTACTTTGATTGGTTATTATATTTAGTGTTCTAAAGTTTCAACCACTAATTTTAATCTACAGAAGGGACAACCCCAAACTGTCCAGATTTGAGCAAAACGATTCCTATGACGTCATATAAAAAGAAAAGGGGGAAAGAAAATATCTTCCCTTTTCTCCCATCACTTTTGAAGAGATTTTCTTCCCCCCTTCCCTTTTTCTTTCCCGAAACGTATATGACGCAACTGGAATCGTCTTGCTCAAATCTGGACAGTTTGGGGTTTGTCTACAGAAGGGATAATTTTGTGTATTAATATTGGGGATGTACATTAATTTATCTGCCATTGTCGTACCCCTGGATTATAATATCCTGACATTAAAAATTCAAGAGAAAATGATAATTTCATACCCTGAATCACTTTAGGGGTTTTGCATAATCTGCAAGCTTCAGGGTAATGTTAATGCATGATAATTTTATGAACATCTACAATGTTGATACACAAAATTATTTTGTAGATAATAATTATTGGTTAAAAAGTTTAGGCACAGCTACTTTGAACACAAAACAATTAGGTTTTTTAAAGTTTACAAGTTAAAGGAACCCTGCAAGAAATACACCGTTTTAACTGCTGAAAGACTGCCACAAGTAGACCCAATACCCAAAATTTGAAGCCTCTAGCTTCAATAACAAAAAAGTTACAGACATTTCAAAATAATTTTTTTAGTACAATGAAAATTTTGAAAGATTTTCATTGCTCATGATAGAAATTTCAGTATTAAATTATGTTTTCTAGAAGCAAAATTGAAAGCTTATTTTTGTCAGAAATTTAGGCTGCCAGTAACTGATAACATTTTTACAATAAAAACACCCATTTTCATAGTCAAAATTTATTTTAAAAATTGGGTCCTCATTCTCACACTACAGTACTCTCAGTACAACGCAAATTAAACTGAATTTTTTTTAATGATTTCGACTATAAAAAAGGGTGTTTTTATTGTGAAAATGTTATCAGTTACTGGCATCCTAAGTTTCTGAAAAAAAATAAGCTTATAATTTTTAATAATGGAATTTTTATTATTAGCAAGGAAAAACTTTCAAAATTTTCATTGAACTATAAATATCATTTTGAAATGTCTATAACTTATTGGTTATTGAAGATGGAGGCTTCAAATTTTGGGTATTGGGTCATGGCTGTCTTTCAGTAGTTAAAGCAGTATATTTCTTGCAGATCTTGGACAAAGTAGCCTTGGACAAAGTAGCATCGGACAAAGAAGCCTCCGGACAAAATAACATCCGGACAAAGTAGCCTCAGGACATTTACTTAAGAAAAGTAGCCTCCTAAGGAAAGTAGTCTCCACTGTTAACAGTCATAGTAACTCGAGCTCACGAAATTAAAATTCGTGTTTTATAGCCAATTTGCGACAATACTAATTAGGCAAAATTACATAAAATTTTGTTTGAAAATATGTAATATTCATCCATTAAGAAGGAAGTAAACATCATTAGCTGTGAATAAGTCAGAATATTACAGACTTAATTATATTTTGTGAATGTAAAATATAGCAAAAAAACAATCAGCTTTGTAATATTGTATAATTAAAGAAATATCCCCAGGTTAATGGATTTTGTTTGTTATGTTCAAATATTTTTTTAAGAATATGATAATTTTAGTTTATTATAAAATCACTAAACCTAGCGAAAATCTTTTTAATGAAAAATATTCTTATTCTTATTACCAGCGGCTACGCCTCGCCCCTAGAGGCCTCTAGGGTTACTTGATGAGGGGGGAGTTTATTTTTTTTTGGGGGGGGGGGAGAGAGGTAATATTTTTCTAGGGGCAATTTCTCTTGGGAGGGTGGTGGTACCCTCCCCCAAAAATATTATATACCTTCCCGAGACCTATGTGAAGTTACTGTACCCAACCGGTTCAGCAGTTATCAAGATCCTTTGGTACACAAAGACAAACACACATCCTGTTACTTTATTATAAGGATGATATTTTTAAAAGCGAAGCTTTTATATAATTAGGATTAGGTTTGTCCATCAATTCATTAATTTAGGTATGTTAGAATTGTCCTTTCGATTTCAAACTTTGCACGCTAATACCATACCTCTAGTAGTTAGGTACGATATAGATGTTGAGAAAGATGTAAAAAATATAATTCACCATATAATTATAGTTGTCAGAAATTTCGTTTTCAAAGACGAGCGAGCATATTAATTTATAGAGTAGCTGACTTATATTTATATTCTTATTATTAAGTTCAGACACTATACAAGTCTTAATGTCCGTTTGTCCTACTGTTTCAGTGCTTCGCTTTTATGGATGTTGTCATCCTTGTTAGTAAGTGAATATGTTAAAAATTTGACAAAAATAACCTTCACCCCCCCCCCCCCCCCTCTTACCCTCTATTCTTAATAACTAAATGAGACGATTAACATTGATTTATTATTTAACTTTCATTTTCAATTTAACCCTGAATTGAAAGTCAAACACAGGGATTTAGGAATCTTGGTATTCAAATTTTATTACATCCTTCCTTAATATGGTTTCATAATTCTTAATTGTATTTTGATATACGCCTCTTTCTTGGAATCTATAAATTTCTCCTCCCTCTTTGTCACACTAGGTTCAACCATTTAAAAAACCTTGGTATTCAAATTTTATTACCTCCTTCCTGGATATGGTTTCATAATTCTTAATTGTATTATGATATACGCCTCTTTCTTGGAATCTATAAATTTCTCCTCCCTCTTTGTCACACTAGGTTCAACCATTTAAAAAACCTTGGTATTCAAATTTTATTACCTCCTTCCTGGATATGGTTTCATAATTCTTAATTGTGTTATAATATACGCCTCTGAACATGAATTTATAAATTGCTCCTCCCAATTTTCACACTCATTATCCCTGTAACATAGTTTTAACTCTATCTTTTGTGAGGGGGGGGGGGGAGAATATCGAATTTCCAAGTAATCCCTTCAAGTTCAAACAAAGAAAATAATATCTAAGTATTTGGGCAGATAGAAAACATTAAGGATTACTTCTAAAAAATATAGTTGACAATAATATAAAATCGAAGCTCTGAAATGAAAGGACAAACTAACATTTACAGGATAAAAATGCATAAGTCCATATAAAATTAATGCGATTATAGTAAATTTGTTGCAAAACTGCTTAAGTATATGCTACTGTTTAAGGACATACTGACATTTTTATGACTAGATTATTGAGATGTTTCGCTTACAACATAGTCCATTCCTTCATCTTGAACCAAATTATACAAGGAAAACTCCTCCCACTCTTTTTCTCCTGAGAAATTTCCACTAATTTCTAAATTAACAAATTAACAAAACAAAAACTGAAAGCAAAGTTGTATAAATGTCCTTGGAGAGATGGAAAGAGGGGTAAAATATTTCTATTGGGCCAAAAAGTATAATTTTCAATGCAAGGAAAACAATTAACAAGGATGACAACATCCATTAGAACAGAATAAAAAACTAACATTTGTCAGTGTCTAACAGATAAAGTGAGTTATAGAGCAGTGGTTATAATATCTTAAATTGATAGCAAAGGAATTTACGTAACCCAAAATGTTCCTACGAACACGCCTTATTATAGAGTAGCTTTGATACCTAAAAGTCCAGTTGGTCATTTTAATTCGCACACTTTTATTTATGTAGGTGTATGTATATTTTGTACATGAACGCCCTTTCTTTTTGTTGCTTCGCTAGGTTAGGTACTTAAAAAAGATTTTTAAACCATTTTGCTACGGTTTTGCAATAAAAGTTTTAAGTGTTTTTAAAGAAACATATTCACTTGTTAAAGTTAGTATATCGTTGACATAAGTCTGTGAATCCTAGAGATAGACTTAAAAAAGCTATCCATCCATCTCTGACGGTCAGATTAAGGTCACATGTACAGACGGACCGACCCTAATTATAGAAATATTTTAAAAAATTAAATAAAAAATAATTATATGAATTATATGAATTATATATTGACAAGTAAATGTTAATGAACCTCGTGAAAGTGTCAAACTATGACGTCAGAAAAAATAACAATTAACCAATGAGAGACCGCTATATATTTACCATTGGTCAATTACAGTGAATACTGGCTTCTCATTGGTTAATTGTTAATTTTTTCTGACGTCATAGTTCGACACTTTTACGAGGTTCCAAGTAAATAAACTATAAATATATCAAAAATAGTATATACAAAATACAAAATAGATTTTTAAAATTTTTATCCCCCCCCCCCCCACCAATAAAAATAACCGCGGGCGCTCGGCCCCCTAGCCATATAACCTAACCTAGCCTAACCTAATCCAGTCATTTAGTCGGGGGGGGGGGGGGGGGGATAATTGGAATTCTAGTAAATAAAGTAAATATATCAAAAATAGTATATACAAAATACAAAATAGATTTTTACAATTTTTATCCCCCCCCCCCCCCCCACCAATAAAAATAACCGCGGGCGCTCGGCCCCCTAGCCATATAACCTAACCTAGCCTAACCTAATCCAGTCATTTAGTCGGGGGGGGGGGGGGGGGGGGGGATAACAACACAAAATAGAAATAATATTACAAAATTAACAATAAATTAACAGTAAATATCAACAATAATCAATTTGAATTCTATTATGAAATAATATTACAAAATTATAAATATTAAGGTAAATAGAATTCAAATTGATTATTGTTGATATTTACTGTGGCGTGCGCACCTATTGTCAAATTGAAAATAGGTGCAACACGCCGAGGTTGACGTTCTTGCTGTGGCGGGGGTGGGGGAGGTGGATTGTTGTCTCCTGGCTGTGGCTGTGGTTCGGGAAGGGGCTCTGGAGGGTCGTCCTGCTGTTGAGGGTGGTCCGGCTGTTGAGGATGGTCCGGTTGTGGTGGTTGATGGGGAACATTGACATGATTGTTGTTCCCCATCTGTTGGATAACCTGTTGACCTTAATAAATTAAATCAAAATTAAAATTAAAATCTCTCAGGAGGGTGGTCGATAGATCGATGTACATCCCCAGTGATTTTCCCTTCTGTAGATTACAATTAGTTCCATAAAAGCCCAAAAAAATACATTTTAATTAAAGATCCAGCTTAGATTTTTTGACGCATTTTTTGGAGCTTCTCTTTTATGGATGTTTTCATCCTTGTTTTATAATAATCATGTAAGCAATTCTGTATGATATTTACTATTAATTTAAAATAAATGGTTATTTTTTCCAAACCATAAAACAGTTAGGGAGTTGAATCCATTTTTATAGAAGCAGAAATATAATCTATGATTATGGTTTGGACCCTCTAAAACTGTAATCTACCTTTCCACTTTCCCCTCTCTTGGTGAAGATATCTTCAACGCCGATACGATTTTTGAAATGTAAGATTCTACTTTCCCCTCTCTTGGTGAAGATATCTTCAACGCCGATACGATTTTTGAAATGTAAGATTCCACTTTCCCCTCTCTTGGTGAAGATATCTTCAACGCCGATACGATTTTTGAAATTTAAGATTCCACTTTTGCCTCTCTTGGTGAAGATATCTTCAACAAGAGAGACAAAAGTGGAATCTTATATTTCAAAAATCGTATCGGCGTTGAAGATATCTTCACCAAGAGAGGGGAAAGTGGAAGGGTAGATTACAGTTTTAGAGGGTCCAAACCATAATCATAGATTATATTTCTGCTTCTATAAAAATGGATTCAACTCCCTAACTGTAAAATATCTCAACGCAATTAATTAATTAAATTAATTCCAAAAGGTGAATTTATTATTTTAGAGTAAGGTTACTGGACAAACGCAGGAGTCCCCATTATATATAATACCTACCTAATTGTCTTGCAGCATTACGGCGTCGTTGTCGTCGAACTCGACGCTGGCCATCAGGCTGGGGTGCAATAGCAGCCACAACCGGATCATCTCGGAGGGGGGCCTCAACAGGAACAGGAAGAGGAACAGCGACACCTTAATAAATTATAAATGTATAGAGTCGAAGCAAAATTTTAAGTAAATTTGTTGGAAAACTGCTTCATACAGGATAATGTTTATGGTCATACTTACATTTCTAGGACTTAATTATAGAGTTGCTTCGCTTATAATATTATTCTTTGTTGTCCAAGGAATCAATATACCAAAAACCAGATCAAACGGATAATTAGATCACATAAAATTTTGTTGTTATAAAAGTAGAAAAATCAACATGTTTAAAAGGGACGTACGGACATTCTGGTAATGCTTATAGAGTTGCTTCGCTTTCTAAATCGTACGTAACTACATCATGCAAAGTTTGAAATCGATAGGACAATTCTAACATGCCTAAATTAACGAATAAAAGCTAACTATCTCGGACGAAAAATCAACATGTTTAAAATGGACGTACGGACATTCTGGTAATGATTATAGAGTTGCTACGCTTTCTAAATCGGACGGACCGACCATAATTATAGAAAAGCTTCGCTTTTAAAAAGGTAAAAAGGAGAACCCGATCGGTTCATCGGTTAGCGAGATCCTTTAGTA
The DNA here is from genome assembly GCF_053477335.1 of Acartia tonsa. Lineage (NCBI taxonomy): Eukaryota > Metazoa > Arthropoda > Copepoda > Calanoida > Acartiidae > Acartia > Acartia tonsa. The sequence goes on from NC_137266.1 coordinate 6,736,246, forward strand.
TAAGGATTATTTATTCATTATATTACACTTGGTGGAATAACTATAAAAACAAGGATGACAACATCCATAAAAGCGAAGCTCTGAAAAGGTAGGACAAACGGACATTAACACTTGTATAATGTCAGAACTGAATAATTAGAATGCGAATGTATAAGAGTCAAAGCAAAATTGTAAGTAAATTTGTTGAAAAACTGCTTGATACAGGATAATGATTATGGACATACTTACATTTTTAGAACTTGATTATAGAGTTACTTCGCTTATAATAGTATACTTTGTTGTTCCAGGAATCAGTATACCAAAAATCAGACCAATCGGATAATTAGGTTACATACAAATTTGTTGTTAAAAATGTAAAAAAATTAACATGTTTAAAATGGACGTACGGACATTCTGGTAATGATTATAGAGTTGCTACGCTTTCTAACTCGTACCTAACTATTACAGGAATCACCATGCAAAATTTGAAATCGATAGGACAATTCTAACATGCCTAAATTAACGGAAAAAAGATATTTTAAAAAGTAAAAAAAATCAACATGTTTAAAATGGACGTACGGACATTTTGGTAATGATTATAGAGTTGCTACGCTTTCTAAATCGTACCTAACTACTAAAGGAATCACCATGCAAAGTTTGAAATCGATAGGACAATTCTAACATGCCTAAATTAACGGACAAAAGCTAACTGTCTCGGACGGACGTACGGACGTACGGACGTTCGGACGTACGGACGGACGGACCGACCCTAATTATAGAAAAGCTTCGCTTTTAATAAATAGAATATATATTATACCTTGGTCAAGTCGTTGACGGCGTTCTTGGATTCGCTGGCTCCTTCTGACGCTAGATTTCATTATATTATAATATTTTAATAATTTTATTTACTGAAATAAATTAAGCTAATAAATAATAATTAATAATTAGTATTTTTCACAATGTAAATGCAGTTATATTATAATTAATAATAAGTATTAAAAATGACTCAACAAACGTGTTAACACTTTACAAAAATATTAAAAAATAATAACTTTATGCGTATTTATTACGCATTTAAAGGAAAGAGAAAGGCATTGAAAAGGAATAGAAACTAGAAAGGCATTATTATAAAGGGGCTGTATGCGAGAAAATGTAATTTCATAATTACCTTCAGATAAGCCGAAATTTATTTTGCCTTTTCTCGGCGGTTTTCGGCGGTTGCGCCGCCGTTTCTTCAACTCTTTTTTTAGTTGAGTTCCTCTGTTGACATCCGCCTCTCCCCTTAGTATCCAAGTAACTTCGTTCGTCGCCAACCTACAATTTAAATTACAAATTTGTAAAATGTAAAATGAAAAAAATTTATCTTTACATACCCTTTTGAGGTCAATTCAATACCAAACATATATGGGTGGGGGTGGGGGAGGAAGGGTTTTACTCTTAAGATAGGTTGACATGTGACACCTTTATAACCCCCCCCCCCCCCCCAAAAAAAAAGGGAGGGGCAATGGGCTGTTTATTACACTAGTCAGTAGTCTCCCCAGTGTCTGTCTCCTGTTTGTCTCCAGGAAAGGAAATATTATAAAATCAAAGGGGTCAGGAAATCGGTAAATCGGGGAGGGGGGGTGGGGGGAGGGGTTGTATAAAATGGGCGGGGAATGGCTATTGCAATTTATAAATGTAGCAATTCTTTTCTTTATTTTGTATCCTAACCTTGGTTCCACATTTTAATTACATTTTAAATCATCAAAACCGCTTATTACATATTATGGCAGGAGAAAAATAGTCGTCATTTTAGGTTGCTTTAACGGACATAATTTATTTGTTAGTTCGTTTACCTAGTAGAAGGGGATTGGACAGGTTAAAGGGGCTGGATAGGGGTGTCGTTATATTAGCCTGCTACAAGTTTCACTTCTTACAAATTTCTCATAATTGAAAAAAACAACATGTCTTGAATCAAATTGTTATTTTGTCTTTTTGTGAATATAAAACAGTAAACGTTATCTTTGAATGAGTGTTTATTCCTCCCCTCTAATGTCTAATGGATACTCAGAGATTTAGCTTTTAAAGACCCTAAAAATAAACATGACTAAAATAAAATTCATAAAATATTTTAATATGTATGGATGTTGTCATTCTTGTCAGTAATATGTTAGTATGTATGGACTCAATTGTATGTAAACTTTGACGTATAATTTTGTCAAAAATAATACATTTATATTATGCTTAAATTACCATAAGTTTTGGTATCTTTAAAAAAATATAATAGTTAAGAAGACAATTGATTGCATCGTATTACAGACAGTTAAGACTGCATGAGTCATATTTTGGTATGTATGGATGTTGTAATTCTTGTTTTAAAACTTTTATTCAAGAGATAAGACAATGCATGATAAATTGATGTATAAATAATTATTAATGTATACATACTAGCGGCTTCACCTCCGCCCCCCCCCCCCTCGATATCTCTAGGGGAATTTGAGGGAAGAGATAGCTGAAAATAAGAAGCTTCATTGAAAGAAGAACCATAACAGTCCGTCGATTAGTGAGATCTTTTATTTGAAATTAATAGAATAGAGAGCTCCTAGATGCTAGGGACGCAACTGCTATATTTTGTGTAAATAAAGTAGTATATTTGTAGTTTGAATTGGATGACATTAAAAGGTAATAAAACCTATATCCTATTATATAAAGTAGTAAACATTTTTTGTCTGTCCCGAAGGATCTCGCTAACCGCTGAACCGATATTGTTCTCCTTTACAGTGAAGCTTCTTATAGGTCCTAGGAAGGTTTTAAACTATTTTTTTAGGGTTTCTTCACCCCCCTTCCCCCCCAAAATATTTTTTTTACTCTTTGGAACTTAAATTTAAAAAGGAAATATAAGAATGATTCCTCATTTGAATTTTAAAAATGTCCACATTTTTGCACACCCTTTTTTATCTTTAATGATTTACTTGCAAGTCAAGATTTAAGTCAGTTGGGACATTCTACTACGTAGCTCCTAAATTATACATAGCACAGTATTGGTTTTTATATTTACATAAAATAGACTTCATAGCGGTTCTAATGGTATGCATAACGTTGTTCTACTATTAACACAAGCCAGGCAATTTGAATTTTTAAAAAGTACATATTTTTGGTATACTTTAATCTTTAATGATTTACTCACAAGTCAAGTTTTAAGGCAGTTGGTACATTTTACCACATCGCTCCTAAACTATACGTAGCAGAGGAATCGTTTTTATATTTCCGAAAAGTAGGCTTTCTAACGGTTCTAACGATATGCGTAACATTTCTCTACTGTTCACACAAACCGCGCAATTTCAATTTAAAAGATGTCCGCATTTATTTTGCACACCCTTTCTGTATATCAATCTACTAATCCAATATTTTCTTTGGACCAAAAATCCCTGAATCGTACTTTTTGTATTAAATCAATATGGCAATTCTAACATGTATAAATTAACAAATTATACAGGAATATCCACGTGGATACTCAGCTGGTATTGAGCCGCTTTTACATACAACAAATATACAAACATTTTGACATTTAAATATTTATTATTTTCTACAATAAACAATGTACAGCAATTATCAAATAATAAGATATAACATAAGTATAATAGATTGATAAACATAATCATAGTACTTCATATAACAAGGAACATAATTAATTTGGATATGAACTTTTCTATGTAACTTTTATTGTAATTCAAGCCAGAATTATGTAAAAGTAAATTGAGAATTGTTTTCATTCAACTTATTTTTTGTTTTGCAACTAAGATTAAGAACCAAAAACTCAGATATGCTTGCTGCGGCCCTGGTAGATTTCTCTCTCCAAATCTTCTACTGTCACATCTGGTATGCAGTTGTTGATTCCAAGAAATAAAATCTCGTTAGCTTGCTCTTGATCAAGGTTTAATCTTCTATTGTGGTACAGCAATTTAAGTTGAGAGAATATCCTCTCGACGTGGGCGTTGGCAACTGGAAGGTTTGTCATATGCGTTGCCAACGCCCGGATACTCTTTGGGTAACTTAATTCATCTTTATTTTCACTGTAGTTGATAGCATGCAGGGTACTTTCTTTCCATGTTTTCATTTTATTTGCTTTCAGATTGTTGAAAAAGAGATCCATTAACATTTCATCTCGTTCAGTATTCTCAGACCAGCTATTTAGTCCCTCTCTAAGCTCTGATTCCAGGCGTTCTTGCAATGAAGACATCTTTTCCTTCCTAATGGGTTCTTTCTTCTCTTGCTGCGTCTTGGTAAACTTCACTAGTTCCAGCAAATCTAAAATGTCAATGCAAATTAATTTCCTAAAACTCTAGTTTAACTGTATAACACTTTATTGTTCAAACAAAATAATAACTACAGCAATATTCCTGCAGTTTTCCTATGAAATGGCAACATTTTTGGGACTTGTTTATATTTATATATATACATTATGTTTGTATTGACTTAATGGAAAAAAAGATGTTCAGTGCTTTCCCTTAATGCGTCTTTTGAGCAAATTTTTTTACCCCCCCCCCAAAAAAAAAAAAAATTGCTTGGGGGAGGGGGGGTCATTACCCACCTGAAATTTACCCCGGGGTAAAATTTTTTGGGGGGTTTAATTTTTTTTATTACAGATTTTTTATTTTTTTTTTTTGGGGGGGGGTAAATACCCCCTCATAAATGGTTGGGGGTAAATTTTAAATGGGGGGGGGGGGGTAAAATGAAAAACCGTTGGGGGGGGGTACAGGGGGGTAAGGGGGGTTTTAACTTTAAGTACAGCGATCTAGATGGCTAAGACAATGGTTGATAAATGGACGTGCATACCCAATGATGAATCAATACACAAACCTATCCTTTCTGTTGAGTACAATAGGTGGTTGAAACATCTACCCCTCCCCCCCCTCCAATGTCAACAGCCCTTATTTAGATTTACCTTCTTCCTCTGAGTTTTCTGCCGAATCGTCTGGGTTCAGTGGCTGGTATAAATGTTCATCTATGGCGTCATCAATGCTCATCGTATCATCTAAATACAATAGCAAATTTTTATTATACATTAACTAGAACAGAGCTTGATCTTTAAATCATTTTAGTGGTGATTTAGATCGGGACGCGCCAAAATTTCAGCCAATCACAGCGCTGCATTTTGAACCACACAGAAGGGATAGGTATTAGAAGGCCCATGATCAAGTAATCCCACCCCCTTACAACCAGGGTTGTCATTTTGGGCGGGCTCTTTTGGGCGGGCAGTTTTGGGCGGGCGGTTTTGGGGTAGAGAAAAAGGGGAGGGGGTAAAAAAAGAGAGTGGGGGCGGGCCTATTTTTTGGGTGATATCCTTATACTAAAGTAACAGGATGCGTGTCTGTTTGTTTGTGTGTCTGTGTGTTTGTACCGAAGGATCTCGCTAACCGCTGAACCGATCGGGTTCTCCTTAACAGGGTAGCTTCTCATAGGCTCTGGGAAGGTTTATAACTATTTTGGGGGAGGGTACCACCACCCTCCTAAGAGAAATCGCCCCTAGAAAAAAATTACACTCCCCCAAAAACTTTTTTAAAATAATTTTAAACTAAAAATAAAAATGGGGGGAGGAAACCCACCCCACCCAAAAAAAATATTCCCCCCCCCCCAATTTTTTTTTAACTTTTTCTTTTCAAATCTAATATAATAATTGATTATCAAATTTGACTCTCCCCTCCTCAAGTGCCCCTAGAGGCCTCTAGGGCCGTAGCCGCTAGTTAACTATATAAATTAGTAAGCTTTTTTGTATCTAGAGAAGGATTTCGCTAACTGCTGAACCGATATGGTTCTCCTTTCCAGTGGAGCTTTTATAGGTCCTGAGATGGTTTTCCAATCAGACAAACATCATGTTACCCTCAAAACATTATGTTACCCTTATATGGGGGGGGGGCGACTAGGCTAGGTTAGCATTATTTAAATTTTCATACCATCTTCAGAAGCATTCAAAGCAATTGGCTGGCCTCGGCCTTCAACGTTGGCGCTCCGTCCTCGTTCTTGCATTATGTTTAGCAAGATGAGTCTCTCACCCATCAGCCTGGATGCTGTCTTGCCTGAAAAAAAAATAAAGATGTCTTTTATTTTTTATTTAATGGAATAAAAGTATTGATTCATTTAACCCTCTTACCACTGACAAAAATTTATAATAAATATCTCATTTTCTTCATTGACTTTCAGATTTAAACATTCTTATTGATAGGGTGTTGATTCCCTCCTCTAAATTAGAAACCTAGAAACCTTTACTGGGGCGTGGGGCTGATCACTCAGGGTTTAGTAGATAAGGTTTTGAAATTGTTATCATTTTGATATATACCTTCTTCTAATACTGATTCCATTTCTTTAAAGCTCAGAAGGGGGCTTGGTTTCTGTTGTTTAAGCTGTTTCATCAGCCAGGTTTTTGAATGTATATTTAAAAACAGACTTGACTTCCAACCAGCTGAAATTATTTACAATTATTTATAAATATCATTTTTTGATCTATCAGCAATAAATTTCTATACATTTCCACGGCGATTTTAACAATTTTTAAAAGCTTTCATATCATACTTTTAAATTCCTCATTCTTAGTTTCCTAATTATAAAAAACATGCAGAACTATTACATTAATTCTATAAGTCTTTTATATATGCATTCTTAAATTTTTCATGAAATAATGGGATTTTCAAAGTATGATTTGAAAAGGCCCAAATAAATTTAGTTTTCGTCGATTTCTCTAGAGAGGGTAGTGGGACTCTTTCCAAAAACTTCCTGGGACCTATGAGACCTGTTAAGGAGAACCAGATCGGTTCTGCAGTTAGCGAGATCCTTCGGTAAAACAGATAGACAAAAACACATCCTATTACTTTATTAAGGAAAGGATAATTGAAAAGTGTATTTAAGTAACACATTTATTGGTAATGTAAAAAGTACCGTTTTCAGTCACTATAGCGTGACATCTCTTTCTCATGCATTCGAAGACTTCTTTGGCAAATACTGTGTTCACATTCTTTAGCTCTTTCAAAGCTGCAAAAAAATATAATTTAATGATTAATGAATTAATATGAATTTAACATATTTTCCGATTTATTTGATTAAATTCCGACCGACATTATTCCATATTTCTTTCACACGCAATAAAAATAATTTGTTTGCAAAGCTACTCTACATTCAAGGTCAATAATATCAAGCAAGTTTTGACAAGTTTATAATGGTTCTGTGATTATGCTTCTAGATAATATTATTTTTTTCTATATTATAATAAATGGCATTCTATAATATGTTAGAATATAGTTAGTTTGTCTATAGGTTTGAGCTTTTTTGCTTCGCTTTCATGGATGTTGTCATCCTTGTTATTGGTATAAATATATTTATGTCTTAAAAGGGGCGGAGATAAGAATTATTTAGGAGGGGATTAGGGGATTAATTAGGGGGGGGGGGGTACTCAAATTTTCAAAATTGAAAAAGGAAATTCTAAGAGGATAACGTCCATAAATTCAAAACTATAGGAAAAGCATATCTTGACAAGTAAAGCAGAGTATGCCAATATTACGCCAAGTAAAGCAGAGTGTGCCAATATTCCCCCTAGTCAAGTAGAGTATGCCAATATTCTCCCAAGTCAAGTAGCGTGTGCCAAAACAGGCTATTGGCATACTCAGCTTGACTTGATCCATCATTTCTTCTGATTTTCTATTTTACACAGGCGTTTATATATATCTATATTTATACTCGTGACTACGCCCCTAGAAGTTTCTAGGGGCACTTAGGATTTAAAAATACCTTTGTAAATTGTTCTGGCTGTTAACGCTGCTATTATTACTATTATTACTGGATGTCGATGTTGTAGATGAAGTCCGTTTCAGGCCCATATGCAGGGAGGTATGCCCTTGCCCAAAATGACTAAATAGAAAACTAATTTAGTTTAATTAAGCCGACAAGTTATACTATTTATGCGAATAATTCTTATAGATACAAGGTTGCAAAAAATAGAATAGAGATGGATTTTTCTCATGGTGGGCTAAATATGTTGCTACCATCTCAACAATCATTTATTATTTGGTTTAATGCTTTTTTAAATTTACTAAAGCACGCCCATCTTTTTCCAAACTCAAATATTGCAAGACTTTTGTCTCACAAACATGTACCAATAAGTAGTATTTTTGACAACCTTGGATCTGAAATCTTTCATAAATATATTAAAAATTTTAGAACCTTTTATCCATTAGAAAGTGGACTAATGTTTAGAAAAGCCAAAGGATTTTTAGTACTTTTAGAAAAGCATAGAGAAACCTTTCTTCATTCAAATATTACTTCATCTGTATGGGCAAAGAATGTCAAATTTAACAATGTTGATATAATGGAACTAAACGAGCATGGACTAAACACCATGGACTAAACACCATTGCATCAATTCTTGATTTCATCAAAATACAGCACAAAGTTTTATATCGGCCATTGTTAAATTCTGCCATTAAAGAAAATCTTACTGAGAAACCAGTTTTATAAAAACTACAAAAAGTGGTGGAAAATATGTGTAGTGGTTTTGAATTTAATAACTTAATTTGTTTAACTGAATCAAAACAAAAGTTTGTTTTGAAGCCTATCATAAAGCTTTTTGAAAACTCTCCCAGAATATATACCTTTCATTTTAAAAAAACAAACAAAGAATTATTGCAAGATCAATTTGTCCCCCCTTCATTTAAAACTAGAAAAATGGATAAAAAATACAATCCAGAATTTGAGGTTTTCAAAAATAGCTTTAATAAAATTCTGTCGCTACCTATTGTTTTATACTATAAAAGTTTTCTGTTTGAACAATTTAATCGTACTCTTATAAGTAGAAACAAATTGTATGAAATGAAATTATTGGATAATAATCTTTGCTTGAAATGTAACGTAAAAGCAGACACTGATCATTCAATTATGGAATGCTACTTCCCTAGTTATTTTACGCATTGTCTCGCATTATTTCTTGATAATTACTACAATGATGGAAAACAAAAAGACAGATCATTAAAAATAAGCAAGGATGAACAAATATTGAAATTCAATGAAATTTACCTTTCAGCCCATTGATGTGAAGGACCTGCGATTGCGTTATCGTGGGACCAGGAATCAGCCTGCTGCCCTTGCAGCTTCAGGGTACTCCTAGATAGTTAGATACATTAGTTGTTTAATCTATATTTGTTTAATATTACGAAAGTTTGTGCAAATCTTCCTGCTAAAGACATTTCTTTCAACTAATCCTTTTAGTAATGTTTTCATCCTTGTTTTTTTGGAAACCCTTTTTTTGGCTCAATTACTGCTAAAAACTTCAATTTCCAATGAAATTTACCTTTCAGCCCATTGATGTGAAGGACCTGCGATTGCGATATCCTGGGACCAGGTATCAGCCTCCTGCAGGGTACTCCTAGATAGTTAGTTGTTTAATCTATATTTGTTTAATATTACGAAATCGCCCCCCCCCCCCTAGCGCCCAAAACGGCCCCCCTGCCCCCCCCCCCCTAGCCACTGCCCCCCCTGCCTCACCCTAAATGTCGAAAAATGCCCCATTTTGCCCCCCCCCCTCGGTCAACAAAAATGCCCCATTTTGCCCCTTCAACCTCCAAACCAAAATTCTCCCAGTGTTTCATGAATTATCCAAAAATTTTCTGTCGCTTCGCGCCAATTACATATTCACTACTCAATAAATCCAATTAAAGACAATGGCCAATAAATTAGTGTACATCCCAAATGATGATACACAAAATTTCTCATTTTGTAGATTAAAATTATTGGCTGAAACGTTTGAACACTCAACTTAACTAATCAATCTACCAAAATCAACTAAATTTTAGAATTATTATAAATATATTTTTAAACTTATGTACGAAAAGCCAGAGATCTTAAGGGATAAGACAATGGCCGATAAATTGGTGTAAATCCCTAATGATGATACACAAATTTCCCCTTTTGCAGATTAAAATTATTGGCTGAAACGTTTGAACACACAACTTAATGAATCAATCAACTAAAATCAACTAAATTTTAGAATTATTACAAATATATTTTTAAACTTATGTAGTAAATATCAGGGATCTTAAGGGATAAGACAATGGCCGAAAAATTGGTGTACATCCCCAATGATGATACACAAAATTTCCCTTTTTGTAGATTAAAGTTAGTGGTTTAAATGTTTGAACACTGAATCAACCAAAATCCAATAAAATCCCCAAACATGATAAGCCTATAAAAAAATCGTTAATATAAAACTAATTAACAGCCCAATGTCCTCTCCCTCCCCGAGGAAAAGTTGTAATCTGTTTATGCTGTACATAACAAAACAGGAAATGGTAGCATTTTTATTTTTATTGAAGCTACTCTATAATCTATTTCGTTAAAATTTTGCAGAAATTTTATTTAAATAGCAATAAGTATCCATATATCTTTCAATATAATGGCGAAATTTTAAATATCTCCATCCTTGCTGGCACAGGATGCCAGCAAACCTGGCAGGGTCATACAGGTAAAGAGTAAAAATATTTTGTTTGCCTTAAACTAAGCATTTTAAGTTACCAAATACTAAAATATCCTGTAAAAATATTTTGTTTGCCTTAAACTAAGCATTTTAAGTTACCAAATACTAAAATATCCCTCAGAAATCTTTAAACACAAATTCTACTTGTCTTTTTTAATAAGTATGAAAGCACCTTTGGAAAAAGGTTGCCAAATAAAAGGGTGAAGGGAGTAAATAACGCTAACGAATTAAATAAGAATATAATTTAAACCAAATTTTTCACCAAGGAAGTAGAAGTTTATAATTGATTTTTTACCTTGCCCCAACCAGTACCCCATCAAGATTTGTCACAGCTTGTAGATCTGCAGAACTATAACAAAATGAATATTTAAGAAATATAATTGAAAGAAGGAGTGGACTTCCCCCCAAACCCTTTTTTACAGCTAAAGATTACAGAAATTGGCGTCCTGAATTGGTTTTACTTATCCGGTAAGCTTGATACATATCTTGTGGTATGGTTTTATGCTATTTTCCCGCCTTCGTGTCAGTATTAATGGGTTAAATTTACCTTGATGGGTTGGCAATGACATCAGTATTTAGGTAAATTTCATCTGGTTCACTAAAATATAAAATTTAAGTAAAAACTAAAACCTTATTTTTCAAATCTTAAACAAGGATGACAACATCCATAAAAGCGAAGCACTGAAACGGTAGGACAAACGGACATTAACACTTACATAGTGTCAGAACTGAATAATCAGAATATGAATGTGTAAGAGTCAATGCAAAATTTAAGTTGAAAAACTACTTTATACAGGATAATGTTTATGGACATTCTTTCATTTTTAGGACTTGATTATAGAGTTGCCTCGCTTATTACATTATACTTTGTTGTCCCAGGAATCAATATACCGAAAATCAGATCAATCTGATAATTAGATCAAATAAAATATGTCATACACTGACATATTTTTGGATATTCATAATAAGAATACAGTAAAATATTTCGCAAAAAAACATTTGTAGGTTTGAAAGTAAGTAATATTATCTTTATATTGTAAAAGAGAAACAAAAATTCAGATGCAATGTTAATAAATGAAGAAGTTTTTTTCTAAAATTTTTATGGGAAATCTGGCAACAAAAAGAGTGTGAGAGTAGCAATTATTAACAGTCCATTTTTTTTATAGCTTCGACATCGTAGTACAGACAGACTGGTCTACAAATAGAAACAAAATTGATAGATATAACCTGTCCTTGTGAACCATATATCTGATTTCTGAATCATTCATTCTGATTGTTTTCACTGAAAAATCATAATGCAAAGGTCAACAACATACAAATGCTTAAAATAAACTGCCTTACAATACAATGTCACAATATCACCCTATCCTCCCTCCCCCTTCAAACTTGTTGTAGCATTATAAATACGTGAATGCCCTCCCCTCCCCCTTCATCAATTCCTCTCTGCCTGCCGTCCCGTGGCCCGTAAGAAAGATTAAATGTATAGGGTGGGGGGAGGGGAGGGTTGTTAAATTTGACCGGAAAATACGTTATATATGACACAGGTGAATTTTGAATATACCTACCGTCAGTCACCAAATTTAAAATGAGATAGAGTCGACTTTCCCCCCTCCTAATTAAGTACCCCTAGGGGCTTTTAGGGGCGTAGCCGCTAGTAATATATATAAAATAAATAACATGTTTAATTTATTTATGAATTTTAAAGAAAACTCAAATAAGAAAGACACACATTTAATGAATGGATTTTACTAATATTTTTAAAAGCAAAGCTTTTCTATAATTAGGATGTAAGTTTTATGATAACGTTTACTTATTCGTTGGCTTAACAACTTGTACAACACAAAGTATAATCATGTAATGTAATAAGCGAAGAAATATTTCTGGTTCTTAAATTAGTTTATGAAAAGTTAATTTCTTAAAGATTTATTTCTTATGATATCAAATAACTATGTAGCTAGAAACTTTTATGGATTTATTTCTTGTCTTATTTTTTACACAAAAATACCACTTCTGTAGATTAAAATTAGTAGTAGAAACGATTAAACACTCAACTTAGATAATCAACCAATCAAAAGTCCCCAAAGTTGCTGGGCCAACGAATAAGAAAACGTCATTAAAAAACTTTGGGGACTTGTGTAATTATAGCTCATTGTCCCCTTTTTCTCGTGTCCTCCATTGTCATGTCATTGTCAACAATGCTTTCTAAAAATAGACATCGCCCCTCCCCCCCCCCCCCCAAAGAAAGAATAGAATATCATATGACGTGACGTCGCCTCGCCACCGAGATTTCATTTCCTAATAATCATGACATATTAGTGAAACAAGGAAAACATTTTACAAATTTAAACCAGTTTCAGCTTGAAGCATGTCTAAAACTTTTATTGATGTTTAAAAAATGTTTAATACATTTGTTTTAACTTTAGGTTACATACAAAGTTTATTTTGATGAAGATACGTTGTGACGTACAGACAAACAAATTAAATAGAAGCTGCGCTTCTTAAAATTATCGCTGGATATGTGTGATCATGAGATGGGGGAAGGGGCTCAAAAAACAAGGTCATGTTATTTGACCGCAAACAAAAAAAGAAATGTTGTATTTTGTTACATGATATATGATGATTCTTGTTTGGCGAGGGAAAGAGGGAATGGGATTATTTACATTTTTCCCCCTCCCTCACACTAAATTCTTTGCATCTCAAATAATATTGTTATCTAAGCCTCTAAGATATTAGAGGTGGTTTAATTTGAAGCTGAGAACCATATTAGTTGAGCGGCTAGCACATATATAACTTAAGGATAGGTTTTAAGCTATTTTCATAATATTAGTTCAATTTAAAAAGTTTCATCCGGTGGAAAAGTTAGAATACAAGTCCATGTTTAAGAAAAAGCCTCCCCCCTCCCCCTTTGCTCAGCTCAGTAACGTACAGAGCAGCAGTGGTGTGGAAGGAATAAACACTCTATCTATCTATGACACTATTATTTGAACACTTGGGGTAAAGTACCACAACTCTTCCTTCCAAAGAAATTGCTAGGATTTTAAGCTATACCCCCCCCCCTAACCCTTATAAACAAATAAGTTCAAGTCAACCTGTAGCTTACCTTTTGATTGCTTAAAATATATACATTTTTTATAATCGCACAGAGACCCCATTTTTTCTCCACTTTCCTATCCCCCCCCCCCCCCCTACTTTTCCTAAACACCCTTCCTTGCATATTGCTGTATATATTACTTATATAAAAGACCGCTTAAAAAAAAAACATTTAAATCGGAGTCTAAAATTAAAAGGCTGTCAACAACGCCCACAGGCGTTTTTCAGTCCTTGGATACTTGTATTATATTGTGTTAAACCTATAGTATTTATTGTTTATATAAAAAACTAGCGGCTACGCCCCTAGAGGCCTCTAGGGGCACTTGAGGAGGTTTAAATCCCAAGACTAAATTTTTAAAAATTTGGGGGTGGGTAATTTTTTTCTAGGGGTGATTCCTCTTCGGAGGGTGGTGGTACCCTCCGCAAAAATAATTATAAACCATCCCGGGACCTATGAGAAGCTACCCTGTTAAGGAGAACCCGATAGGTTTAGCGGTCAGCGAGATCCTTCGCTACAGACTAAAAACGCTTACTACTTTATATATTAGGACAGTTTATTAATAAATTCTTAATGCAATGTAATTACCACTTATGAATAATGTATATGTTGTTTTGTCCCAACCAATAAATATTTGAATTTGAATTTGAAAAAGATAAGATGTTTATGTCGATTTTCGGCTAGAAATCATCCCAAGATAATGAAATAGCCTAAAACCATCACGGGACCTATGTGAAGCTTACCTCAAATAGAAAATTCAATCGGTTCAATAGTTATTGAGATCTTAAGCTTAAAAAAAACTTACTGCTTCGCCCCTAGCCTCTAGTACAACAAAGTACACAATGACATAAGCTAATCATATTTAAAATTTAGTCCTAGAAATGTAAGTTTGTCCTTAGAAAATACCCTTTATTTAACATTTTGTTTCGACTTTTATATATTTATGTTTCGATTATTCAGTTCTGACACTCTACAAGTGTTAATGTTCATTTGTTCTACCGTTACAAAGCTTCACTTTCATGGATGTTTTCATCCTTGTTTCTAATATAAACTACCAAATAAATATTTTACATTTCTTAGGCATAGAAGAGAAAAAATGCGTTTAAATTTACAAGGACATGATATTAAATCTTAATAAATAATGACTGTTTTTATTTTCTATGCATACGAACAGTCCCTAGTTTGAGAGTAGCTAAGGTTTTCAAATTTATATTAAGTATTTACACATGTTATATAATTCAAATGGTCGTAAAATTGATTAAAATTAAATTACAGAACAAACTGTATGGCCTTATTGTTTTTAGAACAACATTTTGATAGCGAAGGTTTTTACAATTATGGTGTTTACGTCCGTGTATTGATTCATAAAAACAATTGTGATATTTTGTTACCATATTTATTTATATTGACTTAATGACTTAAAATACTCATCATGACACAATAAATAAATTAGTTTATAAAGTTCTACAATTATATTACAAACAATTTACATTTTACATTAAAGTACATGAAACATTAATATTATTGTGGTTTAACCCTCCAACGTTTATGTTTATATTTACAGCACTACGGCCAACCTGTTCACCAACAACTTGCGGCGGCGGCCGCGGCACTACTTCATCCTCTGCAACAACAGGTGGGTCAACTTCTGGTTGTTCAACAGCAACGGCTCCAACTTCTAGTTCCGCTTGTCCAGCCTGTTCACCAACAACTTGCGGCGGCGGCCGCGGCACTACTTCATCCTCTGCAACAACAGGTGGGTCAACTTCTGGTTGTTCAACAGCAACGGCTCCAACTTCTAGTTCCGCTTGTCCAGCCTGTTCACCAACAACTTGCAGCGGCGGCCGCGGCACTACTTCATCCTCTGCAACAACAGGTGGGTCAACTTCTGGTTGTTCAACAACAGCGTCTCCACCTTCTGGTTCCGCCTGATCTGCAGCTGGGATAGGAAGTTCTACAGGGGGGGGAGGGGGTTGAACACCAGCGTCTCCACCTATATGCAAGTTGCCAACAACTAAAAGACCAACATCAAGTCTGTTGCCTCCTGTACCTGCTAGTTCTCCTCCTGCTAGTTCTTGGTTCATTAGCAGGTTAGCTTGGCTATGAACGTCGCCGACGATCATATTTTTAATTTTTAAAGCGCTGTTTATATGTTCTGGAGGTTCTTGTTTGCCAGCTCCATAGTAGTTTCCCAGGACAACTTTTGGAGCATCCTGATTTTGACTTTGGGCTCGGGTGGTAGGAGCAAGGTAATTGCCCATTACGGCGGAACTACCTTTTGGCTTTTCATGTTTTCTTCTAATTGGACCTGGCATATCTGGTCACGACCAAATTAAAACTACCAATATAACAATGTATATTTCAAATCATAAACAAAAAAAAAAGGTGGAGTAAATAATATTGTATGTGTATTGTGTAATTTTAAAGTTTGCTTCCTGCACCAACTATTACCCAATAAATTCCATTAAAACTACCAATATAACAATGTATATTTCAAATCATAAACAAAAAAAAAAGGTGGAGTAAATAATATTGTATGTGTATTGTGTAATTTTAAAGTTTGCTTCCTGCACCAACTATTACCCAATAAATTCCATTTCATACATTTTAAAAGAAACCGAAAAATCTCCACCCACTTATTGTTTTCACCTTGCAAACTAAAGTTATGTTCGGATGGACAGACGCCCAGACCATTATTCTAAAAAAGCTTCGCTTTTGAAAATGATCATTTTTGTTCATTATTTCAAATGAATTATTTAAAAAAACACTTGTTTGATATTTAGTTATTTAGGGACAAAAAATAATTATTGACATTACCTGCTAAATTTATCTTTATTTATAAAATTCTGCGCTACTAATTCAAGTTAATTCTATAATATATAATATAGATAGATAGATGGATTGAAAAATCAACCAAAAAAGTCTACTATAACTTCTCGAAGATATTATAAAACAAATACCAGATATTAAACCTAAAAGTTCACAATTATTCCCTTCAAAATTAGTATAGTATAAGGATGATATGAATAATGCCGCCGCTTTCAACCAATCACAGATGAGCAAATTCTACCTCCACCAATAGAAATACTGGCGGCAAATATGTACATTTCTTCACATCAAATATAAGAAAAGAAATAGGAAACAAATGGCCAAAAAGTTTTTAAAAGCGAGGCTTTTATATTTTTGGATGTTCCGTAAAATTTTTCTTGGATTTTTAGAACTCTGTAATTCGATTTCCGTGAGAATAGGTATTATTTAATAATAATGCGTACCTTATTTCTGAACCTCGTAAAAGTGTCTGACTATGACGTCAGAAAAAATTAACAATTAACCAATGAGAGATCGCTATATATTTTACCATTGCCGCTAAAAGTGAATACTGGCTTCTCGTTGGTTAATTGTTAATTTTTTCTGACGTCATTGATATTCTAATATATTGTAAACAAAATAACACCTGAATTTCTTTTCTTTATTATATTTTAGTAGAATATGTATAATAAGTAATGGTTATGATTAATATTCTTTGTTTGATTTTGATAATTTCATGTAAATCATTGGTCTCATGGTATGGTTCGTTCTTGTTGGGGCTGTTTATATGGTGTTGGCTGAAACATAAGAGACATATAGAAAACTTAAAAGGATGATTAAGTGTATGTTTTAACACTTTAAAACAAATATATCTCTTGTTGATTATTTGCAAAAATTTGTAAAGGACCAAAGTATTCAAGTTTGAGTCTACTCTATAATTTGGGGTGTAAAACGACAAGAAAATACATGCATTATTTACAAAAGATCTCTATTACTTTAAGCACTATTATAACATAATTGATAGGACAATTCTAACATGCCTAAATTAACGAATAAAAGCTATCTATCTCGGACGGACGGACGGATTGACCATTATTATAGAAAAGCTTCGCTATTAAAAATGTGTATATCTCTATTCTCTAATACAAAGTAGCTTGATGTCTGTCCGTCTGTCTGTCCCTTAAGATCTCGGTAACCACTGATTGGATTCTACTCTTCAGGGAAAAAAAAATCTGTAAAAAATCTTGATTTGACCAAACTTATTTATCTAAGAATAAAGAGGTGTTCTTAAAAGAGAAGCGAAGCGAAACTGAGGCCTAGAAAATTATGGATTTTAATTTGGTAGCTACTGTCTCCATACAACTGACTTTGGTATGTACGTAACATTAGGTTTTGAAGTTACTTCTAATTTTTACAACTTTTGCTAGCAGGTTGACTGTCTTCTAATAACAGGGATCTTAAGGGATGGGACAAAGTAGCCCCAAAGTAGATAAATTGTTATGAACCCAATAATGACAAACCAAATATAATTATTTGTTAAAAACTTCAAGTACTAATATTTTCAAAAGTCAATAAATGCAAGGTTGAGTGATTTTTTTCGGAAATAAATAGAAATCCCCTTCTCCAAAAAATTAGAAAATTAACTCCTTTTACTTACATCATTAAGGATGCTAAATTGACGAATATTACATCACTAATTACCTTTTCTTACCCAATATTACAAACTTAATTACCTTTTCTTAAAAATACAGAAAATATAAAAATCAATTAGTTTTGCTATATTCACATTATTGCATAGATGATTATTTTTTTGAAAATAAAAATAAATAAACAAAATCATATAAGATAATTAATATGTTATATTCATTTTTGAGATATTGGCCTAATTTCGAATTTAGAGCACTTGAGGTACAATGTCTGACTGTTAATAAAGGTCATGGCCGCAGCGCTCGGCCCCCTGGCCTGCCTAGCCGCGGGCGCTTGGCCCCCTAGCTTATAACCTAACCTAACCTAACTTATGTTATTCTCAGGACATTTATTTAAGAAAAATATATTCAACTGTTAATACATAGATGGTTTAGAATTTCGTGGATTTTACAAAAAGTGGTTGGTAGATTTTAAGTTTTAATGTTTTTTTTACAATTTTTAACATTGTTTTTGCAATTTTTAGGTTGGGTTAGGTTAGGTTATAGGCAAGGGGGCTGAGCACCTGCGGCTAGGCAGGCCAGGGGGCCGAGCGCTGCGGCCATGACCTTAATTAACAGTGGAGGCTACTTTCCTTACGAGGCTACTTTCACTAGGAGGCTACTTTGTCCAAGATCTTTTCTTGCAGGGTTCCTTTAACGAATAAAACATTTTTATACAACTTTGGCTATTTTTTGCCCTCTATCTCCTAAATACTAGGGGCACTTTACAAATCCTTTTGTTGCTGAAATTTCTATGCATTTCAATGAGATAAAAGATGAGAAGTAGTGGTTTTGATATTTCAATTTTCTACGGACATTTCTTGTCAAACCTATGCAGAATTTTTAAAAGCGAAGCTTTTCAGTAAATAGAGTTGGTCCCTACGTCCGTAATGGTAAGCTCTATTCGTTAATTTAAACAGGTTAGAATTGTCCTGTCGATTTCAGCTTTGCATGATAATTCCTATGACAAATTTTTGACAACAAATTTTTGTATGTTAAAATTATCCGTTTCATCTGATTTTTTTCAATACTGATTCCTATTACAACAAGGTACAATTTTATAAGCGAAGCATCTCTACAATCAAGTCCTAATAATGTAAGTATGTCCTAATTTATCACAGTATCATCTATTTATGCAGTTTTGCAACAAATTTACTTACAATATTGTTTGCACTTTTGCATTAACACTTCCATTTCAAAGCTTCGCTTTTATGGATGTTGTGAACCTTGTTAATTCAGAAAGTAGTTGAATTTGTCTATTTTTATTCAGAATTGCACAGTTTTATTGGTAAGCCTAGTATTGTTCACAATTATCAAACCAAAAACTTTCAAACAATAAATTGGGACAGTGGAAAGTGTCATGTGTGACGCCAATAAAAAAACGTCTAAAGGTGGAAAAGAAACCCCTAAAAAAGAGATGGATAAAAGGTTTTTTTTTATGACGTCACACATAACTCAATCTAATCTGTGCTTTGTATATGTTCTTGTGTTTTAATATTTATGATTAAGCAAGCCAAAACAAATTTAGATGAATTATATTTGCAATGTATTCCAAGTGAATATTTGAAATTATTGAGTAATGGCCGCTTCGACCAAGAAGTAATGATGAGTTTTCAGATATATGCAGCAAGAAAAAAGTGATAAATATAGAAAAAAAGTATCTCGCCAAAAAAGGAAACAAGGACTATTACGTCAAATACAAGCGATGTACATCGCTAATTATTACGCACAAAATTACCCCTTCTGTAGATTACAATTAGTGGTTAAAACGTTTGGACACTTGTATTGAAAATACAGACTGACCACCAAATGTGACTCGTAGAGTATCATCGCTACCAAAATTATACTCTAACACAGACATGTAAAAAAAACACTCCTTATTTGAAAAGGAATGCGTGCAAAAATTTGCAATCCATCTTCAAATATCCTTTCATTTTCAATAAATCTTATTTACACAGCCTCCTTACAAATCATACTTGACAGCAAAAAGACAATTTTGTCCATAATTAGCACAGATAAAACAAGCTAACATTATTTTTGAATGTAAGAGAAATTAATAATTTCAGAAATTTTGTTTAAAATATTGAATATTAATGAGTAAAATACAAATTTTTTCATCAGTCATTGTAATACAATCACTGAATATGACACATTCAAATGGATATACAATGTAAGTGGATATATTGACAGGAAAAAAATTTCTTTAATTTACAGTAATACTCAATTTAGCTTGCTAATATGGACCAGATTTACTGGTTAGTTTGATCATCCATTGCAAGAGGAGAGGATGGGCTAAATTGGATGGATGAAGGGTATTGCGAGCAGCACTTCATCAGAGAACATTAAACTCTGGTGCAGCATCCAATTAATAATAAATCGATTCACATTTTTAATATGGCTTATAACCTGAGATTAAATATAAAAAAGTGCAAACCGAGAAAGAGGGAGGAGATAAAAGAGGGTCTATAAAACGTATATGAGAAAATGCAAGCTACCCTTCCTTTTGATTAGGATATATGAAAGTGACCGATCATAGATTTGGACAAAGATGTATAAATACAAATAGTTCAAAAATCCATACAAAATCATAAAGAAACTTAAAATTTTTTTATTCTCGAATTAATTTTTTTTGTTTTTTAGACTATGGATCCAAAATTGAGACAAATATAAACAGAAGTCACATAACTTGAAGTTTTTTTTTTACAAATTATACTTTTTTAATGCGTAGCATTCATATGTTTGGTATGTCTATATCATTTTTTAAAAGAAAATTTCATCTAAGCGAAATTGAAAAACAAAAAATGTTAACAATCTTTGCATGTTTGGTTATTGATATTAGTATTGATTTTTACAACCGTGGTGTAAAATTCATGAAAATATTATAATTTAAGGTCGTCCTAAAACTTTTGATGTTCTTAGTTAAACATTTTTAACGCCTTAGTTGAATTGTAAAACGTTGAGAAAACCCTACCCAAAGCTAGATACTTTTTTATTAAACATCCGTCCTGTTATAGACAATACAAATATCTTTTATCAATGCTTACATCAGTAGCCATAAATCAACACTTAAAATCAACAATTTATTTTTCAATTATTTTTTAAGCAATCACGACCTTACCCACCTTAAAAGAGCGGTTTCCTTAAGCTATAATACAGGATTACTTCATGCAAGTATTTAAAAAAGTCACCTATAAAGTTTTGACAAAATATTTTGATTACAGATAGCTGTCAAACGGCTGGCAGCAAAGTCTTTATAGATAAAATCAGTATATTTCTCAATTTTGTCACAAATATTTTTTGTATTATAAATCTTTTTTTGAGCACCCAATATGTAATTAACTTTGTTTGTCGGTCTCTCCGTCATGCTAAAAATATGAATACAAAAAAATGTAATAATATGTAAGAAAGGTTTCGTGATGCTTGATTTCACAAAATTCTATTTGAATATTTTTAAAATTCCCTCCAACTGTATTTCCCTATACCAATGACCTTGTTCCGACTCTCAATTGGGACATTGAAAATCAAATAGTGTCGGAAATATTACCACAGCCAATTAGCAGAAAACAATTTGCTAGCAGACGAAAAGGTCATTAAAAAGGGGGGATATAGTTATATGTATATACATCTATACTATAGATCTGTTTTCCCTCTTATCCATTGTTTTTTGCTTAGCTTTTATGGATGTTGTTATCCTTGTTTTAAACTATAATTTATTTTATTTACAGCCTTCAAACTTACATATGATAATTTATGCTTAAATCTCAAGATGATCCGTGTACTTGTACATAAATATTGGTCATGTTACTTGAAGGTTATTTATATCTTAAACTTCAGAGATAAAGGGTACGATGCACAGACATATAACAGACAACTATCCCTTTGATTGTACTACTTTTATATAGAAGTCTTAACTGTATAGCAGCTTGTAGTGACTGATAAAGAATAACGTCATACAATACAAATGACCAATGATAGACCAGTATTCATTTTACCATTGGTCAATATAAAGGTATACTGGCCTATCATTGGTTATTTGTATTGTATGACGTAATTTATCATTGGTTAATATAATGTATACTGGCTTATAATTGGTCATTTGTATTGTATGACGTAATTTTTCATTGGTTAATATAATGTATACTGGCCTATCATTGGTCATTTGTATTGTATGACATCATTTTTTTATAAGGTACTATAAGCTGCAGCCTGCTTCCTTATGCTACTATGTTGTATAGTATTTAGTTGCGCGTGTTTAATTGTCAAAACAATACTTGCTATTCAAGTCAGGTGTATGACATTAATTTAGACTAGATATCCTTTATTCCTGACTGACCATATATTGACTCATCTATTTATGTATGTAAAGGATACAACAAAGGCATACTCAGAATATTTGGAAAATGGCAAATTTGCAAAATTCTCAAGGATATACAGGGTGCGCCACATAAATCCGGACTTTTTCTTATTTTTAGAAAAATGAACATAAAATCGTCAATTTCAAAGATTTTATTGAATTTTAAAAACTGGGAAGCAAACTAGCTATATAACTATTAGATTATTCAATAAAATCGCCGCCAGCCTCAATCACCACCTCTACCCGCCCCCTGAACCGCCCCCAGACCCTGGTCACCATGTCCCTGTCCAAGCTGGCGAAGTTCTCCTTCATAGTGGTAATGAGGGAGGTCTTTGTTGTATGGGCGCCTTTATTGGTTCATGCTTTAATGGCGCTCCAGGCCCAAAAGTCAATTGGATGAAGATCGGGGCTGCTGGGAGGCCATATCTCCTTAGGGACGTGAGTAACTGCAGGATCCAAATTCACCCAACTTTCAAGCTACCCTTCGACACGGCGGCTCTCATTTGGGCCACAATTAAGCTAGAACAACGTGCAATACCTTTTTGGAAATGGCATGAAGATTAAGCTAGGGTTATCATCGCAACACATAGTCTAAAACGAGTTTTAAGGTTACAAATGGGCCCATGTAGTCGAGAACCGAGAAATTTTCACGAATTTTCACGATTTTTGACGTTTTTGACCTCTCAAAATCTGTCACGTTTCACTTTGATGGAGTACTACGGCCAAGCCATTTCAGATAGAGAGCTCTAGTCTTTTTTAGTGTCTTACTTACGTATCTAACAGTATCCCCAGCAAGTTGCATAACTCTACCTCACCTACAGATGGGCTGAGGTCAGATTTAGTGGGCCCTAGTCAAGAATCCAGGGTAAACTATCAGCGCGTTTCGATTCTGCCATGTTGAACATAAGCGCTGCCAGCTTGGAGAACACGTCCTCCATCGTCTAAAAATTTTTATGGGCAAAAAGATAACTACCCAAGCTTTTTATAGTGTGGTCAAACGTCATGATTGGTCAAGTAGTTTTGGTGCTATGGCCGTTTGAAAAAAGTCCGGATTTATGTGGCGCACCCTGTAGATAATTAATTATCATAATACTTCTTGATTTTTTTAGATTATTTGTCATATAATAATTTATTCATCGTACTGTATTATATACAACTTTGTTGTCCTAAGAATCAGTATTCCAAAAATCTAAGGCCAATCGGATAATTTTATTACATAAAAATTCGATGCTAAAAAAGTTAAAAAGCAACATGTTTAAAATGAACGTACAGACTTTTTGATAACAATTATAGAGTTTCTTAGCTTTCTAACTTGTACCTAACTCCTATCGGAATCAGCATGCAAAGTTTAAAATCGATAGAACAATTCTAACATGTCTTAATTAACGAAAAGAGCTATCCGTTACGTACGGACCGACGCTAATTATAGAAAAGCTTCGCTTTTTAAAACTGTTTAGTATCACGGACCCTTTTAACTTTGTAAAAATTTATGGACACTAGACGTGCAATATATCCTGCAATCATCGTGAATCACAATTCATACCGAATTCCTTCAAATAGTAACAATGCAAAGATGTTTAAATATGCTTTATTTCCTCATACCTTTATTAGTCAATGAAATATGTTGTTGAACAATTTTTATTGATTGCTTTTATGTTAACAAATAGTTGTAAAAACAATAAAGTATTTAATATGTCTAGGCCCTTCTCTTCTAGGCCATAAAACCAATTTTATCAAAGGGGCTTTTTTATTTCTTAATTCAAAATTATTTAAGGTATAGGTTAAAACTTTGTGATAGTTATTTTTCGCATCTTATTATAGACAGCTTTTCGCGAATATTAAAATGAAAAAAGACCTGGGATAACAAAACTGGTATTAATTTTATGACGCTTATGCTAATAGTCTGTCCTACGATGATATACATTTTTCAGTATGGCTAAGAACCGGTTCTAATCCAACGGATATTACTTGGTTTCGAAGCCATACTAGAAAAATATTTAAGAATCTAGCGGCAAAAATGCAAGCATTTATACATAATGTTCAACTTAATGTTTCAAATGATTAATAAAACAGAAGGTTTTGTCATTAAAAACTAGAAAGTTTTGTAATTATAAAGTGAGGTTGAGAGATTTTTTAAATGTTTAGAAATCCTTTTAAAGAAAATGAATTTATATATGTTATATTATAAGTCAAGTAAAATATTAAAGGCTTAATTAAACAATTTCTTATTTATATCTATTTCAAGATTAGATAGTTAAATATAAGACATATGAACAAACAACCATTTTATTATTATTTAGATATTAGAGCGTTACCAATAAAGTAGATGTTAGTATATTATTGGGTCAAAGAATCAAGGCTTTTTGTGGCAATTATTGTTCTTTATACATTTTGTATAGAAACTATCTAGAATTCGAACAAAAGTAGTCTAATTGGTTTTGGTTGATAAAGGACTCATTTTTATTCGTAACCCTTTCTGCATCTTGTTATATCAGCTCCTATTAGAGCTGGAGGGCTAAACAAAATGTGTTTGTCCCAAGTTTGATAAAGAATTTGCTACTATAAGGCAGTCAGTCATTTGTGCTTATTTCATGACCTATGTTTTTTTTTTACTTATTTTTGAAAATTTTTATTTTATTTAAATTTTATATTAAAATTATCATAATATAAATTTCGGCCAAGGCTGGCAGCCGCCGCTGACGGTAGCCAGCGGAAAAACATCTTATTTTTTATGCCAAGTAGACATATGTTATTTAGGCTTATGTTTAAAATCTTAAGTCTCAAATTATTTTTCATAGGATGCCAATCTTTTTGTATTAACGTTAATTGATGGACCTTTATACAAGGCCATGAGACGAATAAAGAATCTACATATATCCGTGTTATTATTATTAGATATTACCATCAAGGATAATATACACAATGTTTAAAAATCATGCAACGTTTGACAGGGTTTCTATTAATATGAGTAAATATACTTAGTAGATATACAAATTTGAAGATAGGTACTACGACGTTCTTGTCATCATATTTTACTGCTCCTTTTTTAAAAATTTTGCCAAACAAATTTGCAAATTTTTTTGCCAAACATATATTTGCCTTTTTTCATTTCACAATTATTTCAATTATTTGCAAAAATATCAAAAATATTTTTTATGTCCTAACTATCACAAATAGTACAGAGCATGTTGATATTTTTCAAGATTAAAAAATGCATAATCAATATTTGTAATTATTTCCATTTAAATCGCCATGTTTCATTGCTAGGCATGAAAGAATTAAATGTATATACTTGTAGGTATCATCACCTTGATTCATGTATATTCCCAGCTGTATTGTTAACAAGTATATTACTTGTAGGTATTATCACCTTGATTTATGTATATTCCCAGCTGTATTGTTAACAAGTATATGGCCTGTAGGTATCATCACCTTGATTCATGTATATATTCCCAGCTGTATTGTTAACAAGTATATGACTTGTAGGTATTATCACCTTGATTCATGTATATTCCCAGATGTATTGTTAAGCTCTGCTAACAAAAGATTTATCCAAAATACTCCCTAGAGATGGAATGATTCTGCCATACAGCATTAATTTTTTAGCCATAGAGACTTACAAATTAAAATTAACCTTAGATTTAATTTGTTTTAGTTACAATAATAAATCTCTATAGTATAGATGCATAACTTTTTGTCTGCTAGCAAATTGCTTTCTGCTCCTTTGAAGGAACTTGGCTGTGTTAAAATTAACGACGTTATTGCTGATATTCAAAGACCCGATTGAAAGTCGACAAGGGTTCATGGGGTGGTGACATACAGTTATTTTACCCCTTTTCCCTCTATTGTTTTACTCTAATGTTACAATATCTTTTCAATTCTATAGGGGTGTATCCACTCCTAGAATCAATAGGATAACTTTTTTATGCATCTCTAAAAAGCAGAGTACAAACTTAATGTCTTTTTTCACTCAGAAAGATGTAATTTTACAAATTTATGTCTTTTTACTTCATTGTATCAACAGATCCCAAGAGAACTAGGAAATAAAAGAGAAAGAGAGAAGGGAAAGGAAAGGACATGTAGAGAGTAATTTTACAGTCAATTTGTGGGCTGTAAAAATGGGTTGCTGTGACATAACAAGGATGGTAAATTACAAATTGATTTTAAATATTTAGACATTATAGACAGCAGCATTTCTTGGTGGATTCAATATTTATTTATTAATATCTTAAACTTTCCTTTTACAAGTATCCAAAAAATGTGGCTGTTGTAGATTTGTTTTTGATACAATATATTTTCAGTAATTTTAAACTTTTTATTAATGTAGCTTTTCTATAATTCATTTTATCTGTTTTTCCGCCCGTCCATCACTGACGCAATCTGGAAAATGGAAATCTCGGCCGCAATTCGAGATATTTTTTTAAAAGATTATCTAAACCAATGAGCATCAAGTATATAATTTACACAGTCCGTCGGTCTGGAAGTCAATATACAAATTTAGATATTAAAACATAAAAAAAAAAAAATTTCTTGATCAATCCCCCCTCCCCCCCTATATATCTATTCTTTATTTATGTCTACTGAAAATCTGTTTTTAAATTCTTAATTATTAATGCTTCCCTAATTATGCAATGGGAAGATAATAAATATTAATATATGTTTTTTATATATATTGACTTCTGACAAAAGATAGTAATAGATATGCATTATGTTTATAATTGTGTTTCTCGTATTCATTCGAATCCGGTGGATAGGAACCGGTTCTCATCCATACGAAAAAACTATGTATAGCATCGTATTATATCCAGCTTTCTACGAATATAACAATGTACAATCATAAAATTAAAACCAGTTTTTTTTAGCCCGTGCCTTCGGCACCTCGGGGCTAAAAAAAACGAGTTTTAATCTTATTATTGTACATTCTATATCCGCGGAAAGCTGTTTATAATACAATGCGATAAATAACTATTATTACTCATTATCTTGAAAGGAGAGTTTACAAAAAACAGAATATTTCTTAAATATTTTTTAAAAATTGTAGTATAAATTACTATTTAAAATCCTCATGTAAAAGTTACAGGATGTTCGTCTGTCTGAAGTTATAAACCTTCCCGGTACCTATGAGAAGCTACCCTGTTAATTATAACCCAATCGGTTCAGCGGTTAGAGAGATTCTTCGGTACAGACAAAGAAAGAAACAAACAAACATCCTTTTACTTTATTATTAGGATATGTTATTTAATGTATGTATGAAGAATCAGGGAGTAAGGGAGGGGACAATGGATCGAATATTCAATTTTTAAGTAGTCTCAGACTTTGGGGACTGGCTTAAAGGGAATGTGCACGAATACAGCAGATTCTTACTGATTTTGGGGACTTGCGCATCAATGCCCCGCTAACTATCTGAGCTAGTTTTGAATATGCAGACAGAAAAGTTTGTTATTTATCGCTGGTGTTAACAAATATTTTTTCCCAAGAAAATGTCTTTTCATGTATAGAAACTCTACTGTGATATTTATGTATTAAATAATTTAAGAACTGCTTGAATTTTGGGGTCAGTTATAAATATATTAGAAGGGTTGAGGGTGGTTTAAACAAGATTTTTCTAGTGATTAATTACAGAATGTTTACTACATTGTGATGTGTTGATAATTTAATTTTCAAGTAAATGATTTTTTTCTTAGAACTAATTTTGTTCTAAATCAGGTTACCATGATCCCCTTACAATTTTGGTAAAATTTTCTTGAAAAATCTGGTTTTCGTTGCTTTTCAGCGAACCCTCTTAAATTGAATTAATTGCCCATTGTCCCCTCCCTTACTCCCTGATGAAGAATGCATAATTTGTTATTAACACTTCAGCTGCTAACATGATTAGGAAATTAATCATCCAAAAAAATAATTATAGATCAAACTATATTGGCAAAAAGTTAATTAGGTCTTGTATATTATTTGGTCTTCATGAATTCTAATAAGATATTTTGGCAAGGATGACAGCAAATATTTTAGATGAATTTTAGTTTAATTTAGAGTATAACCTACATTTCAGTTGATGCAACTAAAATGCCCAAAAATGATACTAAATGATATCAGAAAATAAATCATCATTGCAAAAACAAAATTTAAGCAATTCTATAATACACTTCAAATATAAGGTAGAGTCTTTCTAAAATTGTATAAGAACAAAACAAAGTGATTAATATGTTTAATGTTCTTTTTAGTTAAGGTAAAGGTTAAGAGGGCAGGTCTATAGTACCCTATAGACATAGGAACCCTTAGCTAGATTATCAGGGGATAAAAATGGCTCGCTTTTTCCTAAAAAACTGTAACAAACAGAGAAGGTGCAATTTCATGGTCCACAAATAGGTTTGAGTGAAATCACAGATATCAGGACTTTTATTCAGTATGATTTTGTGTGGTCGTTTATTTCTGTGTACAATTTAAGATTTACTAAAATTGATAGCTTACCGCAGGTGGATCAAAAATGAGGACTTTTAGTATGACAACAACGACTGCAAGTAGGGTGATGCTTATCATGGCTACAGCTACTCCAACGTCATCAAGAAAAATCTAAAAAAATATAACAGTAATAGTTTCATCTTTAACTAATAGGAAAGTAAAAAGCTTAAAACCGCCCCAAGAC
Source organism: Acartia tonsa (assembly GCF_053477335.1). Lineage (NCBI taxonomy): Eukaryota > Metazoa > Arthropoda > Copepoda > Calanoida > Acartiidae > Acartia > Acartia tonsa. The sequence continues at coordinate 6,765,295 of NC_137266.1, forward strand.
ATTTACAACCTAAACAATCATTTCTTATATATTATAGCAAAGGTATGTAAGTCTCAGTAACTGTAACTCAGTCTTATTGATTTGGATTTTTAAAAAGGGGATAAGAGGGCAATTTAAAAACCTGAAAATTCTACAGGATTAGTCTAATCAAAGTAAAAATGTTCTATAAATAACATACATGTTATGTAACCATTTTGTTTAATAAAGTAAGAGCTTTTGACTGTACCTTAAGATTTCAAAATTACTGAACCGATTGAGTTCCTTATTACAGTGGAGCTTTACATAGGTCCTGGATAGTTGTAGGGTATTTTGTTTATAGATTTAAGTCTCGGGTTATTATTTTTCCTGCATACCTTCCCCTCTTTCCGGTATTGATTCCTTTGATGCTATTACGATATAAAAACCTCAATCTAATAAATTACTGATCAGCAGTTGTAAAAAAATAAGATAAGATAAGATAAGATAAGATAAGATTTATTTTCCTCAAAGGTACAACATATTTTATTAGATATATATCATACATTAAGTTACTATGCTTTGATTGGTTTGATTCTTCTGTTTTGTTATGTTTGATGCAGGTTTGATAACAATATACATAATAACTATTATTAAGTACCTAGCATGGAATTGACCGAACTTCGTCTCCACCTAGTTACCAGGCCAGTTCGAATAGGATAAAAATAACATTTTACTAGAAAAATTCCATGCAACATTGTACCAGATAGTTGGCATAACCCATTTAGGGTTGTGGAGCCACTGGTGTACTTTGACGCTTGCCAAGCCGATACAATGTTATATGTGCAAATAAATAATAAATCTTAACAAGGATAGAATACAATATCTTGCTGTGTATTTCAGACATCCTCCTACTATCAGTTGCAACTTCTCCAAGCGTAAATTCGGAACAATTAAGGAACCAAAACCTTCAAAAGAAGTCGCTATTCCCGTTGTGATCCCTTTTTAGCTCTACCTAGACAGTTTCCTTTGTAACAGATTATTTTCATTATAGAGTGGAGTTATGTCCGGGTCTAAGGACATCTCCACACCAATAATTACAGGATAACGATAAATATCGCGATAACGCTGGTCCAATCCAAAAATCCAAATAAAATAAGATAATATATAACGTATCATGTACCTAAGTGAACAAGGTGTAATAATTGGTTTCGATTCCTACGGAATCTGATTTTTATTTCTTGAGAAGGGATATAATAATCCTCAAATGTACAAATGTACAATAAAAATAGGTCATGTGCGATTCCTACGGAATCTGATTTTGGTATTTTGAGATAATGGGAATGTATCCCTAGATGTGTAAGGTTCGATTCCTCCGGAATCTGATTTTTATGTTTTGAGAACTGGTCACAGCATAGCTGTGAATGGGGCATCAATATGGGGGGGGGGGGTGAGAGAGGAGGGGGGAGGTGAGGGGAGAGTGGTTTGTGCTCGAAAAACGTTTACATTAATCCATTAATTTCACTTTTTTTTTTGAAAGAGAAGGGTAAATGTAGGTCATGGTAAGATAAAAAGAAGGTGGCGTGCTATTGCGCGCACAATTTGGTCATAGCTTAGCTTTTAGTGGAGTTTTAATCTTACTGCTGTTTAGGCACGAAAATGTTCGGAGAGGAAGAATACCAACAAATGTGGCAGCCGCTACGCAATAGATTGACAATAACATATCAACGACTTCTCAATAAAGTTAATGGTGGCAATGTCAGTGAGGAAGTGCGTCGTGAGGTAGTCCGTCTACTATACCATCAAGGTTATCTAGAAACCGAGTTGGCACTCACTCTGTACAACCCAAACAAAGACTTGGAGTATCATGAAACTAAATTAAGTGAAATTGCTCAGCGGATAACTGCACAAGAGGGGGCCTGTCTCCAACTTTAGCTCCAGAAAGTGGCCACTACCGGTCAGGACCAGTTATGGTCAAGTTCTTTGCGACTTCATATACAAGATATCCGCAAAAATATTCGTGAAAACATCCGCAAAACATCCACAAAAATCAACAATATCAACAGAAAAAAAAGCTACAAAATCGTTACAAGATGTGTCTGATATGGCTATTAAAAAAAAAACTGTTTTGTGAGAAATAATACTGTTAAAATTTGAAAATTTGGAAAGGAATTTGAAAACTTAAAAAAAACATAATTTCAAAATGTACCATAAATTCATTGGTTTGTTTTAATTAATAAATCCTAGATATCTTGCTATGAACTTTTATTTTATTATTTGAAAGATGTATAAAGCAATAGGATGTCTGTTAATATGTTAATATGTTGCTATGGAATAATCTTGTATTAGCATCAAAAGAATAAGGATAAAAGATATAGGTTGATGAAGTGAGAGACCAGTTTATTAAGGGAGAGAAAACAAGGAATTGAAAAGGTGTAGGGGAGGAGGGGGGGGGAAAACGAAGAGAAGAAAAAGGGGCGTGGTGAGTGGTTTGTGCGCGGTCGTGGCTACCAGCCAGACAGACGGAGCGGCGCTTATCTTTTGGTATGTGCATGTATTTGGGGGGGGGGGGGGTAGAGGAAAATATGGGGTGGAAATATGGGGTGGGGGGAAGAGTGGTTTCCTGGTATAGCACAGCAGAATAAAGAAAAATGAAAATGAAAAAAGGGCAATGAAAAAAGGGCGGGAGGGAAACAATTGGTTGTAAAGCATAGGGGAAAATTGCGCGGGAAACGGAAGTGGGGAAAGTGTTATTACTAATTAATAATTTGAATTAAAGATTGCATAATGCATGGTATTAAAACACAAAGGGGGTATAAATATGGGGTAGGTAAGGTCAAGGGTCAATTGTTTCCAAGATGTCAGATCAAGAAGAAGAAGTAGGACAAGGCCAAGGTGCTATACCAGACGGGGCGCCGGAAATTCCGGAGGATGCTGGAGGTGAGGAAAATGTTCCCCTCCATGATCAGGTGCAGGAGCTCATCGCTATGCTCAATTCTAGCGATGAAGTCGATGATCCTGTACCCGTGCACGGCGTCCAGCAGCTGCTAAACCTCGCGGCAGTGCCTGATCTACTCCCATTTCCGGGGGTAGACAGGCGCTGTCTGGACCTCTGGTTTATGGTCAAGCGCAGGTTGATGGGCGTTGTGCACGAGGGCGACATGCTGATGTGGCGGAGATTCCGCAACGATGCCATCGATGAGGAAGTCCTCCGCATGCTGTATTCCAACTATGGGTTAGTCGTGAGGTTAATATCAGTAATGCCCACGTACGCCCGTTCCTTCCAGGCCAACATGGACGCCATCGCCACAATGGACCGCCTGGTCACCGTCCAGCAGGACCTTCTGGAGGAGCTACTCCAACAGGAACCAGACGTCCTCGACGACTCCAGCGACTACGACGAGTAGATGGCTATGCCCACTACTCATGAGCTTAACCAGTCTGCGATAGTCATCATAATAAATTTCGATATCTAAATTTAAATAAATAAAATATATTTTCGGCCAAAATTCAACCAAAACTTTGTTATTTTTATTATATAGATAGATAGAGGTTGCGCGATTCGTTAGCTACTGGAAAAAATAATATAAAGTCAAATGTAAAATGTAAAACAGTAAAATGGATAAAAAACAAACTATGCCAAGCTACTCTATACTTGGGTATGTGTGTGTCGGTTCCTACGGAACCTATTCGGTGTGGTTTGAGGTTAAGGAAATGCAGTTTTATTGTATTTTAACAAAATAATTTAATGCTTACAGAAAGTCGAGGGCTAAAAAGTACTAAAAAGTACGGATAGAAACTTAAAACAAAAATTCAAATTCAAAATTCAAAAGAACAGAGTTTTAATATTGGAAAAGCATTTGTTGAGTAAAAAGAAAAGAAAATATTTGCATTTTAAAACTCAATCTTATTTAGGTAATAAGTAAAACATTTTTGCTTGAAAATATTTTTATTATCAATTAGTTTAATTTCAAGTGGAAGGTTGTTAAAAATAGTTGGGAAAGAGTTAAGAGGGGCGTGCAGGAGAAAGTTTCTATTGGTGCCCGGTTCGTAAGCAAAGTTGTTCCTGTTCCTTGTGCCATACGTATGTCTGTCTTGAACAAAGTTCCAAGTGTTTTCAAAGATTTTGGGAAAAATGCCTGATTTATAGGCGTGCATGAATTTACAAACATTGAATTCAATTAATAGGTTGAATGGAAGTATGCCATTAGATTTAAAAAATTCAGCTGTGTGAGCTCTGCTTGGCAAGTTTTCAATTATTCTAATGGCTTGCTTTTGTAACTTAATAATTGGTGCTAACAGATACATAGGGCAGGCAGTGAACAGGAGACAACAATATTCGATATTCGACTTAATGTAAGACGTATAGAGTAGCTTTAGGTGTTTCTTGTCCAACAAATGACGCATTACTTTCATACTATAAATTATTTTAGACACTTTGCTATAGACTTTTTCAAGATGATAAGAAAACTTCATTTTCTCGTCTAATTGAATTCCTAAGTGTTTGATACTACCCTCGTTGGTACCGCTCACAAGATCCAACTTAGTGATTTTTGACTCATCATTTTCATTGTGATTGTTCATGTTTACATAAACTTCGAAGTTGGTCTTAGCAGCGAGCTCAGCGGGGGTGAGTATCTCTCGGGGGGAGGAAAAGACCATACATTTGGTCTTGCGGGGGTGTATGAGAAGCTTATTGGCATTGTACCATTGGGTCAGTCTGGGGACAAGCTCCCTTGCAAGGTTGATTAATTGAATAATATTCTGCTTTTCAATGAAGCCTACTGCGTCATCAGCAAAGAGATTGATTAGGATCTCTTCACTGCATGAAACCAGGTCATTGATAAAAATCAAAAAAAGAATTGGTCCCAGGACTGACCCCTGAAGTACGCCAATGATAATGAATTCAATTGTAGAGGAGAAAAGGCCCTTAAAAAATACACGCTGCTTCCTATTTGCATAGTAACTGCGGAACCACTCGAGTGCAACCCCCCTTATCCCTGAGTTCTCCAGTTTGCTAAAAAGGATGTCCCTATTTATCATGTCGAAACACTTCCTTATGTCCAAGAATATGGCCATGCAGGAAGCGTTTCGACTGAGTGCTTGGGTGATCATTGTGCTTAGGTTCAATACATTGTGAAAGGTTGAGATCCCTTTCATGAAGCCAAACTGGCGATTGCTAAAAAAAGACCTATCCTCTAAAAACTTAACCAGCGTATCACAGACATATTTTTCAATGGGTTTGGAAAAGTTATCAATGAGACTAATGCCTCGATGATTATCTGCCTCGCTGAGTGAACCTGATTTGTGAAGGACAACTATTTTGGAAGTTTTCATTTTTTCAGGAAAAGTGCCATTTTGAAGTGATAAATTATAAACATGTGTTAGGGGAGTGGCAATGGTATCAGCACAGCGAGACAGAACATACATCGAGACATCATTGATGTCTGTGGAACGCTTAGGTTTGATGCTACGAATAATATTAATAACTTTGAAGGGGTACAATGGTTCAAAGAAGAGGGAATCTTGACATGGGGGTGGTAAGTATTCAAAGAAATTTTTGGGGGTGGAAGGAATTTCAGGCCTTAGGGAAGACCCAATTTGACTAAAATAACGATTAAATTCGTTAGCTATTTCTTGGTCATTTTCAATTTTGTTAGGGCCTACTTGAAGGTATGTGCACTCAGGGGAAGACTTATTAAACCCAATGACTTCCTTAAGAGTTTTCCAAAGTTTTTTCCCATCTCCATTTGCATCCCTTATTTGTTTTCTATAATAGTCAATCTTTGCTCTTCTCACTTGCCTATTGTAATTATTCCTATAGACATTGTAAATACTTTCATTTTCAATTGTTTTATCTTTTAAAAAGTTGCTGTACAAAATATCTCTATGCAATCTACAACGCAATAAGTAATCTGACATGAAAGGCTGCTGGGGCTGGGTACGTTTGTTTTTTCGTTTTTTTCTAACTGGACATTTTTCATTATAAAGTCTCAAAAAGGTTGAAATAAAGTTATCGTAAGCTATGTTTGTATTGTCCTGACTTAAAACGTGATTCCAGTTAGTGTGGTAGAGTGCATAGTTTAAGGCATCAAAGTTTTCATCATTCAATTCTCTTTTTTCAAAAAAATCTGGAAGTTTGGGCTTATTTACTTTGTCTATTCGGAATGAATTAATAATTGGCAAGTGATCGGAAATTTTTGAAGTTAAAACAAAAGATGACATTAGGTTTTGAATAAAGTTACCTACCCCGAACAAATCAAGAAGGGTTGCAGTGGTTCTAGTAACTCTAGTGGCTCTGGTAACAGTATTTATTATACCGTTAAAAGAAAAAGACTCAATAATTCTCATGGAATTGCTGTTTATATTACTTATTTTAAAAAGGTCAAAATTGAAATCTCCCACAATGAAGTATGGTATATTTAATGCTGCTATTCTATCAATCAAGTCTAAAAAAAGTTCAAAAAATTCCTCAATTTCAGCATTGCTTTGATTGGGTGGGCGGTAGCAATTTAATAAACAAAATTTTAGGCCATTGTAGGAAATTTTTAAGCAAATAGATTCAAGGATATTTTCTTTAAATGAGAACTTATCAAATAGTTTATCTACTTTATAATATTTGCTTACTAGAATACCCACCCCTCCCCCCCTGTTATTTGATCGGAGTTTAACGTGCCAATCATAATTATTAATTCCATAGCAATCCATATTTACATCCTTATTTAGCCATAATTCTTGAAAGCATAGAACATTTAAGTGGATATCATGTTGTCTGAAGAAGTCTACAGTGGAGACAATATCATTATATTTAGAATGTAATGACTGACAATTAATACTAAAAATATTGAGAAGGTTTTCATTGAATGTTTTCAGTTTTTGTACGATACCTTGTTCACTTGAAAAAACACAATTTATTCCAAATTCATTTTCGAAGTCGTTAAAGTAATCGCCGTAAATCGGATTCATAAGATTTAGACCAATGTTATCGTTTAAGTTACCGTTATCCTGGTTAATCTGTTCATTAGGGAGGTTTGTCATAGTAGAGCTGGTCCAGGAGCACCGCAGGAGGAATCGTTTTAACGTCAAGTATGGACATCTGAAACACAGTAGATATTAATGGACAAATAAAGATAGTTAATATACAAAATATTATCGTTGAAACGAAAAAAATTACTATATTTGCTATGTTTATTCCGATTGCGTTTAGTTTATGTGTGTGTTGGGGGTGGCAACACATTTAAAAGCTAGTTTAGTTCCCCCTACTCATTTTCATACAAGTTCCATATATTTTATATGTTAATCAGAAAAAGAAAAGAAAACAGGGGTATGATTGAGATCATAGTTTTAAGATTAATATGCGACATAGACGCTCTATCAAATTTAAGTAATATATATATATATATAATATCATTATTATTGCTATAAAGTCCACGTCATATGGATCAGGATTAACTCAAAATATTCAAATCGTTCCGAAAAAAAACAATAACTATGCTGAATGTTTTTAGTTAGGTACCTTTTTTCGCTGTACAAGATACTTAACTATGTTGAGATTACCGCCTTTGTTGCTTTCTTGCTTTCTCTAGCTTTGGCCCTCGTGGCAACAGGATCAGAAGGTGCTGAGTCAACGGTAAATGCCCTCGTGGCAACAGGATCAGAAGGTGCTGAGTCAACGGCAAATGCAGATGCGGCAGATGCGGCAGATGCGGCGGCAGACGTGGCGGCAAGTGCGGCGGCGTGTGCGGCGGTAGGTGCGGCAATAGATGCTGCAGGTACGGCGGCAGACGCGGCGGCAAGTGCGGCAGTAGGTGTAGATATGGCGGCGGTCACGGCGGCAGGTGCGGCGGTGAGCGCGGCGGCAGGTGCGGCAGTGAATTCCTCGGCAGCGGCGGCGGCGGATGCGGCGGCGGCAGGTACTGACTGTGCAGCTGGTGCAACGGCGGCATGTGCGGCACTATGTGCGGCGGTTGCAGTTGCGGCACTACTTACAGCAGAAACTATGGGAGGAAACACAGCCAGGTCCTCAAGAGCTGGGGCAGGGGCAGACGTTAAATTATGTTGAATCGTGCTGGCTGGGTGGGCAGTAATTGTACTAAACTGCCTTGGGAAGTCATCTTCTGTTAAATCAGCCTGAATCGAGAAGAATGTTTTCCTTTCCTCAGGCGTTAGCTTGTTGAAACGAAGGATTGGCGGTGCCTCAGACAGAAAAAAATCCTCGCTTCCAGGTATGGGTTGAGCCATTTCCTTCAGGTCTTTGCCGAACGGGTTAAGGCAGCGTATCCAGCGGCTGCCGTTCTTGAGTTGGAATTGAACATATTGGCCAGCGACTTTGGCCCTCGAAATCTGGTTGGTGGCATATACAAAGGTCATGGTCTTCCTATTGAGGTCTGACATATCTTGTTTCGCCTGGACTAATCTGTTGGGAAAGAACGGGACCGGTGACACGTTATTCCTGGGGTTGAACCTCTTGACCTCGGCGTTGTAACGGTCAAGCACAGCCTTCTTATTGTTCATCCACGCGTCAAGGTAGGATCTAGACATAAAACGAAAAATAAAAACGGGGATCTGGCCCTTTGTATATGGGAGCATATGAGCACGCTCAACGATATCACAAAAATGTGAGGGGATATATTCTAATTCCCCTCGTTTAACGGCGGCTTCAAGGGTGGGCCTTATAATGTTTCTGAATATTATAAACTCAGTGATATTTTCACGGCTCCATGGCTGCTGAAAGTTCACTATTCTACAACTCCAATCGCGACATCTTTGCTCTCTTATCGAGTTTTGTAGAAGTTGAAATTTTACGAAATTTTCTCTCGACGATTCGACAGAGTTTAAATAGTCTTTTTGTTGTGTAATCGTGGTCCTAATCGCTTTTTGTTCACTTGCAACAGATTTAGCATCGACGAAATTTTCAATGCCTTCGATAGATTGTATTTTAACATTTAAATCTGAGACTCTCAATTTAATATCGTTTATTTCGGTTTTATGACTGGCAAACGTACTATGAATAAGCTCATCCCTTACCTTGGCTATATTCGCATCGTATTCTTTAAACTTAACATCCAAAGCTGCGTCCAAATTTGTTTTAAATTTTGACCAATATTCTGGGTTGTCACACGTACTACAGGCCATGATGAAGTGAAGATGGCGGATCCGAGGGCGCTGAGTGAGTGTGTATCAGCTGACCAATAGTGGGACGCGAAAAAATGTTAGCCAATGGGAGAGCTTATTTGTCGGGAGTACTTTGCGCCGGTAAAATGTTGCCAGACCGATAAATTATCAAAAAGATTTAGAGAGTGTTTTCACTATAAATTGTTCATTAGATTAAATTAAAGCGATTAGGTTACACATAAATTTAAATTTTTTAATTCATTAATGTTTTATTTTCACTATTTGTGTTAACAATTGACCGATACGTTAACACATACACATTGCCAGGCCTAAATACGAGGTGCCCTCTGGCTACAGTGTCTTCCCTTTCCTCCAACTGCGGAGTGACCACGGGCAGTGGGGAGAGGGGAACTAGTTGAGAGAGAGGGGGAAGGTAGAACTGAGCTTAACACATGGGGTAGGGCGGGGAGAGCTTGCAAAATGCGTGTTCTCAGCCCGACTCTCTGAACTAAATAGACCAATCAATCAAAAAGTTATTAAAATTAATCTTAACCCGCTCTATATCAATTCATATTTCAAATGCAATATGTACAAAAAATAAAATAAAAAATGCTAAATAGAGGAATACATATGATAAAAAGGTTTCAGCAATATTTCTATTGAAAACCACAAGAAATGCAATAAAAAGAAATGTTGTAGAGAATATTTTCCAATAAATTCTATTGTTAGATTCTCTTTTCTAATATTTCATCTCTTGACCTTTTAATTTAAATATTTGTCTCTGGTTTATATATAACAGATAGATAGATGTACACAGAGAATGATAGATAGATAGATATATAGATAGATATATAGATATATAGATAGATAGATAGATAGATAGATATATAGATTGATAGATAGATATATAGATTGATAGCTAGATAGATAGAAATATAGATAGATAGATAGATAGCTAGATAGATAGATAGATAGTTAGATAGATCGATAGATAGATCGATAGATTGATAGATTGATAGATTGATAGATTGATAGATAGATAGATAGATAGATAGAATAGATAGATATATATATATATATATATATATATAGATAGATAGATAGATAGATAGATAGATAGATAGATAGATAGATAGATAGATAGATAGATAGATAGATAGATAGATAGATAGATAGATAGATAGATAGATAGATAGATAGATAGATAGATAGATAGATAGATAGATAGAATAGAAAGATAGATAGATATTTCGCCCCTACATAAATTTCCCCTCAAAAAAAATTTAAATGTGGGGTGGCCAACACGCCCCCCTCCCCTAATTTTTTTTCTTTTTTCTTTTAAAATCTAAACTTTAAAATGGGTTATCAAATTCAACTCCCCCCTCCTCAAGTGCCCCTAGAGGGCTCTAGTGGCCTAGCCGCTAGTAAATATATATATACATAAAATAAATAAACCTGTCTCTCTTTTTTCCGCTTGATTTCATCTTCAATTTCTCTTTGAGTTTTCTCAACCACCACCTCAACAAATAAAAGGATAATCGACAGCATGAAAATTACCAGAAAAGTTTTAAAAAACAAGGATGACAACATCACTTAAAGTTAAGCTTTGAAACGGTACAACAAACGAATATTAACACTTGTAAAAAGTCAGAACTGAATAATAAGAATATAAATGTATAAATGTCGAAACAAAATTGTAAAAAAATTGGTTGAAAAACTGCTTGAATACAGGATAATGTCCAAGGACATATTTACATATTTAGGACTCGATTATAGAGATGCTTTGCTTATAAAATTGTGCTTTGTTGTCCTAGGAATCAAACCTGTTAATAAGTAAAATAATACAAAGTTACGTTCATGACGGACAGACAGACAGACAGACACATTTAATTGCTAGAGTAGCATAACAGATAAATATTTATCGAAAACGTAATAAAGACAGCTTTCCTCGGATATTAAAATGAAAAGTTTTGTTAGTCCCGAGGGACCAAAGCCCGGGTTAACAAAACTGGCATTAATCTTATGATTTTTTTAATAATCTTAGAAAATTTTCTGTAATACGATATATGGCTTAGAACCGGTTCTAATCCAGAGGATATTAATCGGTTTTAAAGCCATACTGGAAAAATTAAACCAAAACTTTTTTCATACCTCCACTTCCTCCAACTCTGTCATTCTGATAATCTGTCAACTTCAATAGTAAGCAGATTTTTATTTTTTTTCTGAAAACAAATATATTTGTTAATATATGTTATAAGATGGTTAAACCTAATACAAAGATTTGGGAGAGACATTGAATACTTTGTAATTGTAGAAGAGATTCACTTCTGTTGGACAAACTAACATTATTTTTTGTCAGCTTTGAAAGTTTATATCTTTGTGTCATATTAATCTAAAAATCATTAATTGCAAAAATCATAGATATTATCTAATATTTATACCATATTTTGAAAAATCACCAAGCAAAGTTGTAAATTGTTAGAACAATTCTAACATACATAAATTAGCGACCAGATCTATCCGTTACGAAAGGACTGACCGACTTTATAAATATAAAAGCTATGCTTTTAGAGTTTCATAATGATGTAGCATTTCTTTCACAATATATTGAATAAAATTGTGCTTTGCAAATGAAGTATGCTAAATGCTTCTATAGTATTTTGCAAATTAAGTTATAAAGCAATTATGCTTTATTTAATGCCTTTAGTGCGCTATTTACAGGGATCATAGGAGATAAGACAATGGACGATAAATAGATGTATTCACTAAATCATAAATATCAAAATTATAATTCAGTATACAAATATTATTGGCGAAATAGTTTGGACACTTCTAGTTTATTCTAACCCATCAAGATCTAATGAAAGATCTAAAGCCAATACATGAAAAACGTAATTTCTAAATTAAGGGGAGGGATATGGCTTTATGAATGAATTACTCCCTGGCTTTTAAAACAACATTTATAATATAAACAAGGATGATAACATCCATATGTAGCTAAGCTCAAAAATTATGAATGGATATTGGGAAAATTTACTATAGTGCAGTGTCATACAATAAACATTTAACATGATAAAATAGACCTTTAAAATCACGCAACCTTTAAAATCTTGAAAACTAAAAATCTAGGAATCGATCTAGCACCTCAATTAATAAACAAATCTTTATGAAACTTGATGGAAATATTTATAATATGAGCATACTCCATCCCTGATAATTTTAGCCGTCAATTTTGAATAGGAATCGAGAAAATCAAGAAAACCTAAAAATCTAGGAATCGATCTAGCATCCAGATTAATAGACAAATCCTATCAAAACTTCGTAAAAATAGGTAGAATCTAAAATTAATTAATCCCTGAAAATTTTAGCCCTCTATCTTGAAAAGGAATTGAGAAGATCACGCAAACTTGAAAACCTAGAAATCGATCTAGCACCCTAAATAACAGACAGATGGACAAAACATTGTATAGATTAGATGTGCATATGTCATAAGAATCTTCCCTACAAATTTCAGCTGTCTATCTTGTATAGGAGCTGAGAAAATTACATTTTCCCCATAGCGTTACGAACTGACTGACTGACGGACAAAGTGAATTATAGAGTAGCTACTAATAAAAGAGGTAGGTCAATATCAACTTGTTTTAAAAACTTGAATAGATCCTAAAATTAACTTCAGTTTAAAAGGTTTGTAGGACTAGGATATCAGGGTTAAATGAACAATTATTATCATAGCGAGACGTCTCTACAATTTGAGTGTCCGTCTGTAAAAATAGTAGTATACTGACAATGATGTAATTAAAATGATCATTCTCTGATTTATCCATACGACATTAACAGCTATCAAAGTTTTATAACTATGTTTTTTCATTCGTTTTCTGAAAATCTTTTGAATTTTTATACTGGAAGTCTCTAAAGAACGTATCCTAACTTTTGTGATTTTTATTTAACCCATTCGCAACGAGCTCCCAAAGTTCAAAGTTTTGATTCACCGGGCTTCAACAAGATAGATTCTTTCAATAATTACTCAACAGAATTCAAAAAGTAAGGTGCCAAATTAAAGATCTTACTATTTTTGTTCATAATGGCAATTTTCTTCTTTTTTTTGTTGTGTTTCAGTACCTTAAAAACAACTTATTTTTAAAAAACTTAAATTACTTTAAAAAATAATAGGTCTACAAAAAATACGATTTCATATATAAATTCTATGAATCATTTTATATCTTCTACTTACTAAAAACACCGACTAGCTATTTAAAAAAAATTACAAAAGTTAGTACACGTTCTTTTCCAACAAATAATCTTAACCTAAAAAGGTTTTAAGGTAAATCTTTCAAATAATAAACCTTCAAAACCTTAACAGATTTACTGCAGTCATACCTAAATTTTATGAAAATATTAATTGACAATGTAAGCTATTTATAACATTTTTTTTTAATGTATAAAGTTAATTTGACCACAATTGCTCTTGTTAACTATGATTTGTATTTTTTACATTTCCTTATTGTCTAAGCCAAATTATTTTAGAAAGAAAATTATATATTCTTGTACACTTAATTTCTTTATTGATGATAATTAAGTAAAGCATGCTAAAATGAGTGTGCAATTACTGACACAGAATTAATTATATAATACATTTAGAGCAGCTAATTATTTTAACAGCACACAAGCTTTTTTTCCCCTTTGCTTCAATCCAACCATAGGTTGACAATTTGTTTTTAAAAGCGAAGGTTTTCTATAATTAGGGTCGGTCCGTCCGTACGTCTGTAACGGATAGCTTTTTTCGTTAATTTAGACATGTTAGAATTGTCCTATCGATGTCAAACTTTGTATGTTGATTCCTGTAATAGTTATGTACAATTTAGAAAGCGTAGCAACTCTATAATCACTACCAGAATGTCCGTACGTCCATTTTAAACATGTTGATTTTTTTACTTTTTTAACAACAAATTTGTATGTGATCTAATTATCCGATTGATCTGATTTTTGGTATACTGATTTCTGGGACAAAAAAGTATTATGTTATTAGCAAAGCAACTCTATAATCAAGTCATAAAAATGTAAGTAAGTCCATAACATTATCCTGTACTAAGCAGTTTTTAACAAATTTACTTACAATTTTGCTTCGACTCTTATACATTTATATTAAATCATTATTCAGTTTTTACTCTATACAAGTGTTTATGTCCGTTTGTCCTACCGTTTCAGTGCTTCGCTTTTATGGATGTTGTCATCCTTGTTGACTTATAAAACATGTTGAATTAGCTAATTCAGTGATCAGAAAGTACATGAACATACAAATTAATCCTACCATATAATTTTTTTGTTTTTATTTGTTTGTTAATATCTCGCTAACTCTAAACTGTTTGAGGTCTCGATTTTAGGGAACCTTTACATAACAATTGGGATGGTTTTAATCTATTTCCTGTTTTTCCACTCATAATAAAGTGAACAGTGAACGATAAGATTCAAAAAATTATGTTATAAAAAAATTATTCATCGTTCTTGAGTTTATTTTTATATGTTACTTATTACTAGCTTTTGACTGTTATCTAGGGATCTAAAGGGATAAGCCAATGGACGATAAAATTACATACAGCACTAATCATACTATGGATACCATTATAATTAGTCCCAGATTTTAATTAACCTAGGCTAGATTACTGCAACAAAAGAATAGTTATTTCTTTCATCGTATTATAAACGGCTTTCCGCGGATATAGAATGTACAATTATAAGATTAAAACTAGTTTTTTTTTATTCTCGAGGTGCCGAAGGCATAGGCTAAAAAACTGGTTTTTGTCTTATGATTGTAAATTTTTATATTCATAGAAAGCGGTTTATAATACGATGCTAGACATGGTTTTTTCGTATGGATGAGAACCGGTTCCTATCCACCGGATTCGAATGAATACGAGAAATACATTTAGTGAAATACCCCGCTACCCCCCACCTCCCCCATCACTACATTCCTTTTTTTTTTGCCAAGTACGAAGGGTAAGGGGGTTGAAGGGATACTGATGAAAAAAAGTTTTCTTAAAAAGTAACTTACTAATTATTTTCTTTTTCTTTTTCCAACTTTTCGTGTCATTTACAACACATGTAAAGAAAATCTTTTGTAAAAGTTTTGAAATACTACAAAAAACTATGATCATTAAAAAAAATGTATTACTTAGAAAACATACAACCTATTACATATTAACTTATTATCAAGATTTTCTATTAATAAACAAAATAAATCTGCCCCAAAATTGAGTTGTATATACGTTTATATATTTACTAAAATTGTAAACAGTCTTTTTTGATTAGTAAAATAAGGGCTCTGTAGCCGCGCTGTCAGATTAGAACTCAAATTTAAACCCGTATGGATGCTTTTAAAATTCTTTTGAAAAGCAGGCTCGCCATATTTAGGTCAGGTTTAGACTTCTAGCTGATTTTTAAAATTTGTATAAGGTTGATTTACCTGAGGCTTACGCGTGGCTTACGCGAGGCTGTCAAATTCTGGTAAAAATCCAATCAAATTTTAATACATCTATATGGAAAGTAAATATTTTATTACAACTTTACTTTAAAATCTTTGAAAAGAGATAACTTTGTGAGTAAAACTTTTGTTCTGTTTTCTTTACTGAAAAAAACACACTGACATATACAAATAAATAAATTTATCACAAAAACAAATTTTCTATTAAATTAGAAGCAAAGCTTTTTTACAAGTCCTATTAGTTGGTCCTTAAGTATTAAAAGATACAATTTGGTAAAAATTTATGGATTAAAAATGAAAAAAATGTTTAGAGGGTATATAATAATATTGTTTTCTAGTATTAAAAACAAATCTTTTACTATTTCAACTAAAGTCTCTGTGCTAAGTAAGATCTCAAAAACTTCTTAGCCCTGGTTATCATACCCAAAACCTTTCCTACTCTAAGATATGTATCTCAGAACCCCCCCCCCCTCTCTTATAAACAAGGATGACAACGTCCATAAAAGCGTGCACTGAAACGTTAGGACAAACAGACATTAACACTTGTATATTGTCATAACTCAATAATCATAATATAAATGTATAAGAGTCAAAGCAAAATTGTAAGTAAATTTGTTGAAAAACTGCTTGATTCAGGATAATGTTTATGGGCATACTTACATTTTTAGGACTTGCTTATAGAGTTGCTTCGCTTATTACATTATACTTTGTTGTCCCAGGAATCAATATACCAAAAATCAGATCAATCGGATGATTAGATCACATAAATATTTGTTGTTAAAAAAGTTAAAAAATCAACATGTTTAAAATGGACGTACGGACATTTTGGTGATGATTATAGAGTTGCTACGCTTTCTAAATCGTACCTAACTAATCACCATGCAAAATTTTAAATCGATAGGACAGTTCTAACATGCCTAAATTAACGAAAAAAGCTATCCATTACGGACGGACGTACGGACGGACTTTTAAATGTGCTTTGTTGGTTCAAAACAAAAACTTATAGCGAGGTATGTAGACTAGGGACGAAGTCAATAATCCTTATAATAAAGTAACCGGTTTTCTGTTTGTTTGTCTGTTTGTACCGAAGGATCTCGCTAACCGCTAAAACGATCGGGTTCTCCTTCACAGACTAGCTTCTCTAGTAGGTCCCGGGAAGGTTTATATTTTGTTTGAGGGTACCACCAACCTTCCAAGAAAAATTACAAAAAAAACTTTTTTACGTAGAGATTTGTAGGCAACATAGAATTTTTTTTCTAACTAGATATTTGAAATAAAAAAAAACATTTAAAGTGCCACTAGAGGCCTCTAGGGACGTAGCCGCTAGTATTGAATAAAACAAAAATAAAAGTTTTAATATATTATTGTTTGATAGAAGGTAGAGAAAAGTCTAGATGTTATGTAACCACAACGCAATGTGTAAATAAAACTTTATTTATTCCAGTAATACATAATAGATATATTATTACTTGGATGTTGCATCAGATTTTCATAGAAGATGATTAAAGTCCCTCCACAGATTATGACGTCATACGATAGAATAACCAATGAGAGGTCAGCATAAATTTTATTATTGGTCAATTACAGTGTATACTTGCCTCTCATTGGCTATTCTATCGTATGACGTCATAATATGTGGAGGAACTTTAATCATCTTCACTCTAATAAAGGAAAACTCGCAGATGGCTAAAATAACGATACCCTAACCCCTCAAAACCTACTTGATGAACAAAAACACCAATAAATGAGGTCCATATTGTAACAATCAATTCTACAAAAAATCACGAAACCTTTGGAAGTTAGCTGAGGTATATCTTGTTTTTTCATATATCTGACTGAAGATGGGTGGGTAAGAAGGGGAGGAAAAAGGGGAAGGGAGATGTGAGGAAATTTTCCTTTAAAATTGTTTGTCAGAATGGCATTCCCTTTACCCTAAACACAAGAAACAGTGACGTCAGTTGATAAAGTTATTGTGTTACCCTCCCCCAAAATAGGTATAAACCTTCCCTGGACCTACAAGAAGCTTTAGAATAGGACAGAACCATATTTTGAAATCATCCTTAGCTACAGACATACAGAGAGACAGACAGCCAGACAAACATCATGTTAATATAATTATCATGTTTTAATAGCATACTAGCGGCTACGCCCTTAGAGGCCTCTAGTGGCATTTAAATGTGTTTTTTTATTTTAAATATCTAATTTGAAAAATAATCTGTCTATGATATCAGCTGTTAAATTCATGTCTCTACGTAGCGCGACTACGCTAGCGACACTATGCGGTGGAAATATTTTATTGTGATTTATCTTGGGAGGATGGTGGTACCCTTCCCCAAAATTGTTATAAACCTTCCCGGGACCTATGAGAAGCTACCTTGTTAAGGAGAACCCGATCGGTTCAGCGGTTAGCGAGATCCTTCGGTACAGACACACAGACAAACATCCTGTTACTTTAGTATAAGGATAATAGCCCTACACAAATGTGAAAATTTATATTTACAAATAAGAATAAACATAGTCATATCCAGTAAATAAACAAATGTAGAAAATAATTAGTAGTTAAGCAACTATAATTGAAGAATAGCTAAATGTTTGTCCAGAAAGATCCCCGAAATAACTTCCTATCGGTCTATTATTTAGAACATATAAAATGTATTGAAAAAAAGACTCTTCACTAAAGTTAAATAAAAATATTAAAACAAAATAAAGACAAAATTAATCACGAAACCTATCAATTTGCCCTAAGCATAAAATCCTACAATTTTAGAAACTAATAGAAATACTGAGTGAAAAGGTCTATTATAGAATATCTGCAATATAATTAATGGCTTATATATATTAGGAGATGAAATACAATACTGATTAAATAAAGGAGAAAGTATAAGAAAAAAAGACATAAAAAATCCATTAAAGCGAATCTATTTGCTAATCAAATAAAAGAGCCTTTGTTTGTGGAATGATTTATTGGCTCAGTGTCTAAATTTTTCAACCAAAAAAGAAAAATTAATTTTGTCGATCACTTTGAAGATGTACAAAAATTTATCTCCCATTGTCTTATCCCTTTAATTACTTGATTCTAATGTATACGTGGGGTGAAAGTCGCTCAAAAAATCAGCATGTGACGTCATAAAAATGAGGGATGAGGAGAGGAGGAGTGGAAAAGAAAACCCCTAAAAAAGAGATGGATAATCCCTCGTTTTTATGACGTCATATGCTGATTTATTGAGCGACTTTTTCTTCTCACCTAATGTATGGTTCTTAATATGAACACAATACGACTGCAGCCGGTTAAATGTCAACATAAATATACCATCATTTATAATTCCAGAGCTGGATCTTTAAATCATTTTAGTGGTGAGCCAGATCGGGGTGAGCCGAATTTCAGCCAATCACAGCGCGGCATTTTATAAAATGCTGTGCTCTAATTGGTGGAAAGTTGGCTCACCCCGATCTGGCTCACCACTAAAATGATTTAAAGATCCATCTCAGGTAGATAGATAGATAAATGGATATGATAAAGATAAAGGAAAGTAGTTATTTATAGTATCGTATTAAAGGCAGATTTCCGCGGATATTAAAATGGAAAATCCAAAGCGGAGGAAGGCCTAGGCTCACAAAACTCGTATTAATTAATAAAATTTTGGTTTTTTAATAGTTGATGGAAATTATATGTAATACGATGTTTTAAATGATTTTTCAGTATGGCGGAGAACTGGTTCTAATCTAGTCTATATAAACCAGTTACGAAGCCATACTGTAAAGATATAATTATAACCCGAAATTAAACTATATAATTAAAACAGTTAGGGAGTTGAATCCATTTTTATAGAAGCAGAAATATAATCTATGATTATGGTTTGGACCCTCTAAAACTGTAATCTACCTTTCCACTTTCCCCTCTCTTGGTGAAGATATCTTCAACGCCGATACGATTTTTTAAATGTAAGATTCTACTTTCCCCTCTCTTGGTGAAGATATCTTCAACGCCGATACGATTTTTGAAATGTAAGATTCCACTTTCCCTTCTCTTGGTGAAGATATCTTCAACGCCGATACGATATTTGAAATTTAAGATTCCACTTTTGCCTCTCTTGGTGAAGATATCTTTAACAAGAGAGACAAAAGTGGAATCTTATATTTCAAAAATCGTATCGGCGTTGAAGATATCTTCACCAAGAAAGGGGAAAGTGGAAGGGTAGATTACAGTTTTAGAGGGTCCAAACCATAATCATAGATTATATTTCTGCTTCTATAAAAATGGATTCAACTCCCTAACTGTAAAACCTGAATAGAATATTAGTTTGTTTACATAAGATTTTGATATTTTTGGTTAAGTTATAATTAGTGGGGTTGGATAACAGAGATATAGTATAGATGTATATACAGACAACTACCTCCCGTCCTTTTTCAAAGACCTCTTTCGTCTGCTTCTTAATAGGAAGGAACACAATAGGAAAGGTTGCACAAGGTTGATGCGATGGGGAGATACAATTATTTAAACCTTTCTCCCTCTAGTGTTTTGCTCTAATGTTGGACTGTAAATTAAACTGGACCCATAGTTTAAAAAAAACAAGACTCCAGTGGTTGTCTTAAAAACTTAAGAACTTTTATTATATTGTTTTGACGTCACATGGCTAATTTTTGAGTGACTTTCTCCCCCTACAAAAGAAAGGCAGGTATTTAAATAGAGTATTTAATAAAAAGAAGAAAAGGAAAAACAGTCACAAAAATGTATTTCAGATTATGTGAATATATTGCGAGCAAACAAATAATTTTAACTACGAAGATGATTAAAGTCCCTCCACAGATTATGACGTCATAAGATAAAATAACCAATGAGAGACCAGCATAAATTTTACCTTTGGTCAATTACAGTGTATACTAACCTCTCATTGGCCTCATTTATACTATTCTATTGTATGACGTCATAATATGTGGAGGGACTTTAATCATCTTCTTCAAGTACACATTCTAAGTTTAAAAAAATAAAAAAAATCAAATTTATTACCGTAATAAATCAGGACCAGAACTTATGCAGTTTATTTATAATCCTTCTGTAAATGGATGGATAGATAGATATGTATTCTGTTGAGTAAAATGTCAGCCTATAACATCATTAACAATTCTTCTGTTAAAGGCTAAAAACAGTTTTTAAACATATTTTTATTATTTTGATTAATTGAAAAACAAACACTTGTAGATATAATTTTTTTGGTGGGGGGGGGGGGATGGGCGATAGGCTGTGAATTTTTTTAAAGGAGTTTTCCCCTCCCCTACACCAGATTATATGACCAGCCCTGAAAACCAAAGCCCTAACGGTCCAATGGTTAGCAATACCTTAAGCTTCATCCAAATAAATGTTATAATGTATTGAATAGATAAGATTTTAAAATTCTAAACAAGAAAAAAACACAAGAAAAAAAAATCATGGAAAATTATTTTAAAAACTCTGGAATGTGAGATTCCTCGCACGCAAGAAACATAATTTATCCTTCTCAACATATCTTTAAAAGCCAGGATTAGGTAAAAGTTCTCATTTGAATTAAAGCCCAGATAAAAATACGGCATAGTAGCTATATTTTTGGTAGTGCAGTTACTCAATAAAAGTATGGCTTTATGTTGGTTACTATATATGTGACATAAGGTTTTAATGGACATTATCTAATTTTATCAGTAAAAAATAACATTTCTATAATAATAATAACATTAAATATTATATTTAGAAAATAATACATGTTTTAATAATAGTTTTCTTGTTTTACTTGCAAAACAGCTTTTCTAATTTTAGGTTCTAGCGGCTGCGCCCCGAGGATCTAGGGGCTATGTGTTGTTTGGTAGTAAAGTACAGAAAAAAAGCCTGAATCAATCCCAAGACCCAAATCTAAAAATAAAATAGCCTAAAACTATCCCGAGTCATATTAAGCTTACTTAGAAATGGAGAACTCAACCGGTTTAGTATTCAGCGAGATCCTTTGCTACAGACAAAACACATTTTACTACTCTAAATAATTGGAAATGATTTATTATAAGTACAAGGTATGTAATAAGAGTAAAGAAAATCTATTAATCTGTTGTTAATCTATTATTTTGTGCTTCTTAATGAGATATTGATAGTATCTGTATTCCTATTAATACACTAAGCACTAGCAATATCCTAAACATTAATTTGAACTTTAACACACCCACTGTAGAAAATAATTTTTATTTGCTAACTTTTGAAATACTTAACCATTAAATGTTCTTTTAAAATTCTCACTTTAAAAGAACGTTTAAACAAAGGATGCTAAAAAAAGAGTTGATTGCAGCAAAATATGACATTGACCTATCAATAATGGCAAATTCTGAAAGAGGAAAATTGCATAAATAAATTTCTAGCCCTCTGGCTCAACCAGAAGCTGTGATAATAGAGTGGGTGGGAGGTTATTCCCTCTACCGAGCTGTCAGTTAATTGTTTATAGCTGAGATAACTTAGTTAAATTCAATCCAACGGAATCTTCAAGTTAAGAAAAGTAAATTTGTATTATTTTTTAAAAACTTTATTGAATGTTAAAAATGTAATATTAACATTGAACTATTCTTTACAGGGATGCATTACATGTAAAATTACATGTAAAAATATATTTATTTTCGCCCCTAGCCTCTATTGGCGAAGCCCCAAGAGGCAATTAAAAAAAATTATTTAAGTTCCTATCGTGGGAATCATTACATCTTTTATTACATACCCAGCTGAAAAAATTGCGAATGAGTCGCCAATTTTCGCAAATAAATGGCGAATTCGCAAAACCTGTGCAAAAAAAAACTTCTAAAAAATTTTATAAAAAAAAATAAAAATGGGGAGGGGTTTGTTTTTAGAGGGTTGGGGGTGTCCCACACACAAAGAAAATAGCCTAAAACCACCACAGGACCAGTAGGTATATTCCATGAAGAGTAGAATCTAATTGGTTCAATGGTTACCGAGATCTTAAGGGACAGACGTAAGTACGGAAAGACAGACGGACGGACAGAAGGACAGACAGACATCATTATACTCTGTATTGTAGACCGTTTATCATTATGGGAGTTTTAAATTAATTTATATTGTCTTATTTCAGATCTCTAGAAAAAGTGGAAAAAGTGTGGGATATAAATTTCTAAATAAGAGTAGATTATAGAAATAGAATCTAGCCAGAGAAGTCTAGAGAAAATAAAAGATAATTGTATGTTTAAGAAGATCTAAGTGGCAGCTAAGTATTGCTAATTTATTGGCAGAGTGTAGCTACTTTGTAAATGACAAAATCAGTTATCTTAAGATTACTGATAATTATAAATAAAATATTGTAATCTTTTAAATTTGTTTTACATTAATCATCTTTTTTTGTTAATTCCTTTTTAATTTCCACATATGTACTGGATTTAATTGTTTTTTTTTAACTAACAATGAAATTAATTCAGAAAAAATTACGAAACCTTGTTTGAGCTGTCCTTGGGGGGCAACAAATCGTAAAATTGACGCCCTCTACATTTGCCCATCAGAATTTATTTTAGATTTATTTCGCTTGTTGATAATACCTTAGTCCTGGCACTAATTAGATGTGTAAAATGTACATTTATATGCAGAAATTTCCCCCAAAGCACTAATAGTGTCCAAATCAAGGACAGGTATAATGTTGTAGAAATTTCCCCCAAAGCACTAATAGTGTCCAAATCATGGACAGGTATAATGTTGCAGAAATTTCCCCCAAAGCACTAATAGTGTCCAAATCATGGACAGGTATAATGTTGCAGAAATTTCCCCCAAAGCACTAATAGTGTCCAAATCATGGACAGGTATAATGTTGCAGAAATTTCCCTCAAAGCACTAATAGTGTCCAAATCATGGACAGGTATAATGTTGCAGAAATTTCCCCCAAAGCACTAATAGTGTAAAAATCATGGACAGGTATAATGTTGCAGAAAATAAGACAGCCCTAAAAATAGGCATTGCAAAATAAATAACATACCTAGAATAGTTACAGATGGCCCGGGCTTACAAAACTGTTATAAATTCTATGATTTTTATTTTAATATGGTGGAAAATTATGTGTTCGGTTCTTATCCTTCTTCCTTCTAAAACAAAAGTTTAAATAAAAAGTAATTTTTTTTTAAAAAAATTCCCTTTTTTACTATTGTCTCTGATTAAAATTTTCTTATGGGAACTCATTTGTAATTAACATACAAATTAAGAAGATTACATTTTGTAGATTAGTTACTTTAGCTACTTTATAGTGTTTTCTTAGAGTTTACCTAAGCTGGATCTTTAAATGTGTAGCCGTTGCCGTAGCCGTGGCCGTAGTCGTAGCCGTCGCCAATGCCAGTGCTGCCAATGAAACAAGGATTTTTAAGTGTTTGAATTTTTTACGTATTATTATTATTATTTTAAAAATATTTTTACTGAAAAATCAAAAAGTGGTTGTCTTTATAGCCGTGTCAACGCGTAGCCAATTAGATTTAACGATCACTATTATTTTAGTGGCTGTACCTCTGGCAGCGGCAACGGCAACGGCTACACATTTAAAGATCCAGCTCTGAATTAAGGAGGCCTATTAACAACTTAAAAGTCATTGCTGAAAATAAGATTTAATACTTTTAAAGGCAAAAAAAACAATGATGATAACAATATAAAGTAGTGAATTACTTATGTAAATATCAAAAATGAAATAAACAGAATCAACAAATGAGTTTTAAATCGATTAAGAAAAACTTCACAATACGTTTTATGAAAAGTAAATGAATAGAACACCCTATTAAATTTACATGAGCACATACATATTTACGTACGGACAAAGTCAGTTATAGAGATATTACTCATGCAATAAATGTATTATTATTTCATTAAATTTGTGTAAATAACAATTAATTTCACATTACCAGACTGGCAAAAAAATTATAAAGTTGCTTTGATAATAGTTTATATTGCTTTTTTAAAGAGGTAAAAATTTATATTTTTACAAGAAATAATATTTTTTGTATATTCTATGAATTCCTAAGCCGGCTTAAAATTCAAGTTTTAAGCCAATTTTTTGGAATTCATAGTGTAAACTGGGGATTTCATAGTGTAAATGAAATATGATACCAGGGTTGTAAAGATAAGAATCTTGGATTCATAGTGTATTGGCTTAAAAGTGGCTGAATATTTTACACTATGAATTTGATTTTAAGCTTTTATATTTTCAGAATAAAAAAATCACGAAACTCTACCTTTTTGTTATCCAATTAAGCCTTTTTAAGATCCCAAATATATTAATAAAACTTCCGGAAAAGTACAATCAAATTAACCAAACAGTATCGAGATTTTAAGCTTTAGACAAAAAAACCTTACTATTTTATATTACAGGATTGCTGAACTATTTTTAAAAGCGAAGCTTTTCTATAATTTAGGTCGGTCCGTCCGTCCGTCCAAGATAGATAGCTTTTATTCGTTAACTTAGGCATGTTAGAATTGTCCTATCGATTTCAAACTCTGCATGATGATTCCTGTAGTAGTTAGATACGATTAAGAACGCATAGCAACTCTATAATCATTACCAGAATGTCCGTACGTTCATTTTAAACATGTTGATTTTTCTACTTTTTAACAACAATTTTTTATGTGATCTAATTATCCGTTTGATCTGATTTTTGGTATATTGATTCCTGGGAGAACAAAGAACAATATTATAAGCGAAGCAACTATATAATCAAGTCCTAAAAATGTAAGTATGTCCATAAACATTATTCTGTACCAAGCAGTTTTTCAACAAATTTACTTACAATTTTGCTTCGACTCTTATACATTTATATTCTAATTATTCAGTTCTGACACTACACAAGTGTTAATGTCCGTTTGTCCTACCGTTTCGGTGCTTCTCTTTTATGGATGTTTTCATCCTTGTTTTTATAAAAAGAGTATTTACTGATTTTTAAAAAGCGAACCTTTTCTATAATTAGGGTTGGTCCGTCTGTACGTACGTCCATACGTCACAGACAGATAGCTCTTTTCGTTAATTGAAATAGGTTAGAATTTTCATATCAATTCCAAACTTTGCATAGTGATTCCTGTAGTAGTTTGGTACGATTTAGAAAGCGTAGCAACTCTATAAGTGTTACCAGAATGTCCGTAAGTCTATTTTAAACATGTTGATTTTTTACTTTTTAACAATAAATTATTATGTGAAAATATTATCCGAATGATTCCTAGGACAATAAAGTAAAATGTTATAAGCAAAGCATCTCTATAATCAAGTTTTCAAATTGTAAGTATGTCCTAAAACAAAATCCTGTATTTACGTAGTTTTTTAACAAATTTACTTACAGTTTTGTTTCTACTTATATACGTTTATATTCTGATTATTCAGTTCTGATACTCTTGAAGTAATAATGTTTGTTCGTTTCACCGTTTCAGAGCTTCGCTTTTATGGATGTTGTCATCCTTGTTTATGGTAAATTCCTTAAAAGGTAAAGGTCAAAAAAGTAATTTTAAGATGCATTAAACCATAAAACCTAAAAATCCATAAAAGCACGAAACCTTATTTATTAATGGTTTAAGATATAAAACTAGAACTAAACGCATTACCATTTAATTTTTGGCATTTATTAAAGTAGCACTCAATTTTATGTAGGGTTGGGCCGGATATCCGGTGTGGCCGGATATCCGGCCATTTTCAATATCCGGCCGGTTACCGGATATTGAAACTATCCGGCCGGATATCCGGCTCTATAATTTTTTATACTTTACACCAAAAATCTCTGCTTTTTAAAATCTTAAATGGCTCTAATTTTCTTATTATTGAAGCTAGAAGAACACTTTTTCTGAATAAGTTTAACTTTATGTAAATTTATATAAGATTTCTGAAGAAATTTTTTTTTTTACTACTTTAATATCTGGTAATTTGGCCGGTTATCCGGCCGGATATCCGGTTATTTGGCCGGATAACCGGATATTTGCCGGATATCCGGCGTTGGCCGGATATCCGGCCGGTTACCGGATATCCGGCATTTGAAATCAGCCGGATATCCGGTATCCGGCCAAAAAAGTATCCGGCCCAACCCTAATTTTATGAACCAACCAATCAAAATTCTAAAATATCCAAAGTTGTTAAGCAAACGAATAAGAAAACCTTACCATAAAACTTTGGAGACAAAGGTAATAAAACGCCTGATTTCCTCTCCCTCCCTGAGTTTTTTTTTGCCTCTATTGTATATTTTATTTAATCCTTCTAATTTTAATGTTACAAAAATTAATTATAACTAATTGTATCAGCTTCGCCCTTAAACCCAAGTGTACTCTTTATCGAATTGAATCCCTCCATGTTTAAAAGATATATCATTCTACATAAGTTTTTTTCTTTAAATAATGTTCAGTAATTTTACTTATCTTTAGAGTACCTGTCCCTGAAACCCTGCGCATGTCCCAGAAAAAAAGTTCTTGTATGAGTCCTTTTTTCTCCCCCCAAAAACATCAAAATTCAGAAATCAAGGATATATATTCTAAAAAACAGTAAAAAATAAATATTTCTATAATCTATAAGCTATAAATGCAACTCTATAATAGCGAAAAGGTCTCTTTTTATCAAAAGTGATATTTTACATTCATATACAATATTGATTTAATGTATAAAACGATTCCTATGACAATGAACAAAATGATGCTGTTAATAAATAAACAGCAAATGTTTTAAAAATTAAAAATGCTAATTTTTTTCTGTTTACTGCTTCTTATCTTTCAGAATAAATGTCGGTTTTCAAGTTGAAATCTTTAGTTACAATCTTTCAAATATCTGGGATAATATTTAATTTTAACGGAAATACACAAAATGAGAAGGATTTTTGGTAGCTTCGCTTTAGTTTGCTTACTCGATTATATACTATTATATACTTGATTAATATTATTATTCAAACTTGTCTCTAATGATATGTCTGTGTGTTTATTTGCACCCAAAGATCACGACTGATATGGATCTCCTTTTTATTGAAGCTTCTGAAAAGTGATGAGCCATATTCTTCAGTGACAGAATGCGCCCTGCTTTACGAAGCAATATATATAATATTACACCTGCACCAGTCCACTGCCTAATGCCTTACTTTAATTATTAAAGTTTAATAATTAAAAAAATTTTTTAAAACTAATGATAATAAGATTTGCCACTATTATGAAGAAATTTCAATTCATCTTTTATTTGTTCTTGTTATTAAATATAGGATACATCTTTTTAAATTTTTCTTGGGGCAATATGTAGGAGCAAAGCTTACTATTGATTTTTTTCATTGATATCACAAAATAAAAATCTAGTAGGACTGGTTAGTGGGCTTTATGTTTGATGTTAAATAAAATATCTTAAATGCTATGATACTCGAGAACCCTTAGAGCTAGAGGGAGCTAATTTTGGATTTAAGCTTCTATGGGGCCAAATTTACTTTTAAAATTATCGTCGACCCCCCACCCCCCCAAAAAAAAATTTTTTTCGGGGGGGGGTAAAATTTTTTTTATTGCATTTCTCGCCGAATTAGGCAATTTGGAATCATTTGAGACCATGTTATTTTTTTCAAAAATTTTTCGCCTTACATCTGTTTGTCTGTTGGTCGTTCAGTAATGCTTTTTTGGCTGGTATGGGAGTTCTTGAGGCTTATCATATCTATCTATTTCAGTGAAGCAACTCTATATTTAGTTTGTTTGTTGTACATCTGTCCGTTTGTTGGTCGGTCATTAACATTTTATTGCTTTCAGGGGAGGTCTTTAGCTTTATTGTATATGTATATTTCTTTCAGCGAAGCTACTCTATATTTAATAATTTAGTTTGTTTGTTGTACATACATCTGTTTGTCTATTGGACAGTCATTAATCTTTTTTAATGTAGGGGAAGGCTTGTAGCCTTTATAGTATCTGTCTATTTCTTTTAGCGACGCTACTCTATATTTTGTTGTACGTCTGTCTGTCGATTGGACAGTCAGTTATTATTTTTAGTATGGAATGATATTTGTCTATTTTTCTGTATGTATTTCTGTTGTATATGCTTTTAATATAAAATTTTCTCTTTTAATCTGTCTAATGTTTAACTATTAAATTTCTCAAACCTCCCCTCCCTCATGTGCTCTTGAGGCCTTTAGGGCCGTATCCGCTAGAAACTATAAAATAAAAGTCTTATTTTAACAGGGATCTAAAGGGATAAGACAATAGCCGATAAATTGATTTACATACCCAATGATGATTCACAAAATTACCCCTTCTGTAGATTATAATTTGTGGTTGTAACATTTGGACCCTTTACTTTTTTTTAAATTAACCATTTAAAATTTATTAAAAGACTCCTAAATTTTTAAGCCAACGAATAAGAAAGCGTTATCATAAAACTTTGGAGACTAGTGTAATATACCGCCTAATGCCCCATCCCTCCCTGTAAAATAATTTTCATATTTTACTTATAATAATGTAAATAAATAACAATAGGTTAATTTTACCTAAAATTCTACAATCAAAATATTCAGGAAGGGAGGGGACATTGGGACAATTAAAATTGTGAAACGATCGGTCTAGCCGATTACGAGATTTTATGGACATACATGCAGACAAAATGACATCCTTTTAGATGCTAATATAGTTTTCAGATATTGGTCAATATGTTCCTCTATTGTTTGGAGGGGATGGGGGGTATCGCTATATTAACCATCTGGAATAAACAGAATATTAGAGTATGTGAAAATCTCAGACAATAAATTATTTAATTCTATTATTTTAAAACATCTATTTTATGCAGGATTTCTAAGGGATAAGACAATATAAGATAAATTTTTATGCGTCTTCAATGATGATTATCAAATTTATTTATTCTTTAGATTAAAATTATTGGTTAAAAGGTTGGGACATTTTAAAATTTAAGAAGCCAGTACACTTATCAATTTAAATATAAGTACCCAAAGTTTTAACTCTCTACATGTGTTAATGTTCTATAGTCCTTGGCTTTCTGGATCATGGAAAGAAAACAAAGTCATTCCTAATTAGGACAGAAGTCACTGGAAATTGGTCTAAGGAAGGCTACTTATGTCCTTCATCTAACAAAATCTAACTTAAGGGAGGTGACTTATGTCCTTTGTCTGACAAATTCTTACATTAGGAAGGCTGCTTATGTCCTTTATCTTGCAAAACTTAGCTTTTCTGTCCTTCACTT
Organism: Acartia tonsa; assembly: GCF_053477335.1. Taxonomy (NCBI): domain Eukaryota; kingdom Metazoa; phylum Arthropoda; class Copepoda; order Calanoida; family Acartiidae; genus Acartia; species Acartia tonsa. The sequence continues at coordinate 6,795,001 of NC_137266.1, forward strand.
AGCAAAACCTCACAAAACATAGCATTTCTGTCCTTCACATAGCAAATTCTTGCAAAACATAGCAAATTCTTGCAAAACATAGCAAATTCTTGCAAAGCATAGCAAATTCTTGCAAAACATAGCAAATTCTTGCAAAACATAGCATTTCTGTCCTTCACATAGCAAATTCTTGCAAATCATAGCAAATTCTTGCTAAACATAGCTAATTCTTGCAAAACATAGCAAATTCTTGCAAAACATAGCATTTCTGTCCTTCACATAGTAAATTCTTGCAAAGCATAGCAAATTCTTGCAAAACATAGCAAATTCTTGCAAAACATAGCATTTCTGTCCTTCACATAGCTAGTTCTTGCAAAACATAGCAAATTCTTGCAAAATATAGCATTTCTGTCCTTCACATAGCAAATTCTTGCAAAACATAGCAAATTCTTGCAAAACATAGAAAATTCTTGCAAAACATAGCATTTCTGTCCTTCACATAGCAAATTCTTGCAAAACATAGCAAATTCTTGCAAAACATAGCAAATTCTTGCAAAACATAGCAAATTCTTGCAAAACATAGCAAATTCTTGCAAAACATAGCAAATTCTTGCAAAACATATATATAGGGGTCCCAAACTCAAAAACAGAGTTTAAGCGCTCTCAGACCACCTATTCTTGAGATACGGGCACCTGGTGTCCTTGGTACCCATGGTTAGATTTGGGAAATGGTTCGAATCCTTAACAAATTTTTGAAGAAAATACCCTGGTCGACATGCAAAAAAAAGAATAAGTCCAAAATTTTTTTGGAATAATTTTGATCAAAAATTTGAAAATTATTAAGTGTCAAAATATTTTTGTACTTAGCCAAATTTTTTAAGGATTCAAACCATTTCCCAAATCTAACCGCGGGTACCAAGGACACCAGGTGCCCATATCTCGAGAACAGGTGGTCAGAGAGCGCTGAAACTTTGTTTTTGAGTTTGGGACCCCTATATATATGTTTTGCAAGAATTTGCTATGTTTTGCAAGAATTTGCTATGTTTTGCAAGAATTTGCTATGTTTTGCAAGAATTTGCTATGTGAAGGACAGAAATGCTATTTTTTGCAAGAATTTGCTATGTTTTGCAAGAATTTGCTATGTTTTGCAAGAATTTGCTATGTTTTGCAAGAATTTGCTATGTGAAGGACAGAAATGCTATGTTTTGCAAGAATTTGCTATGTTTTGCAAGAACTTGCTATGTTTAGCAAGAATTTGCTATGATTTGCAAGAATTTGCTATGCGAAGGACAGAAATGCTATGTTTTGCAAGAATTTGCTATGTTTTGCAAGAATTTGCTATGTGAAGGACCAAAAAGCTATGTTTTGCAAGAATTTGCTATGTTTTGCAAGAATTTGCTATGTGAAGGACCAAAAAGCTAGGTTTTGTGTGGTGAAGGGAGGCTACTTATGTCCTCCATCTTGCAAAATCTTTGTTAAGGGAGACAAGTTATGCCCTTCATCTAACAAATTCTCACATAAGGGAAGCTACTTATGTCCTTCCTAGGAAGGTGACTTCTGTCCTAATTAAGGAATGACTTTGTTTTCTTTCCATGATCCCTTTCTTTTTATGGATGTTGTCATCCTTGTTTTCTTTAACAGTAAAAGATAAATTTACACTTAATGCTCACTGATATAGAATCTTCGCTGTCTATCTACAATGGAAGCTGAGAAAATTGCATGTCCCCCATAGCGTTACAGACTGGCGGACTGATGAAGAGACAAAGTAAATTAAAGAGAAGCTTTGCTACTAATAAATAAATTGAATTAATTTAACTTAAATATTTAACTTCTAAGATTGTTCTATGTTTCTTAACTCCTTAAATATGAAAAAAGTTTTCATGTATGATTTAACATATATAAAATGAATATCAAAAGGTTATAGGTATTGTAACAGAGGGTGGTGGTACCCTCCCCCAAAATAGTTATGAACCTTACAATGATCTATAAAAAGCTACATTGTAAAAGAAAACCATCTCGGTTCGGTGGTTAGCGAGATCCTTCGATACACACAGACAGACAAACACACACACACACACACACACACACTGTTACTTTAATAGAAGGATTATTTTGGATAATGATTTTTTAAAAATCACATAAAAGCACATAAATTTACCAAAACAAGGATGACAACATCAGACAACATAGATTTGTTGCAAAATAAATTAAATATGGGACATACTTTCATTTTTAGGATGGTTCTGTATCTAAAAGGGCTTAAAAAATAGCTTAAAACCAAGACTTAAATCTAAAATTGAAATAGCCTAGAACCATCACGGGACCTATGGCATTGCATATACTCAATTATTTTTCGTATTTTCAAATAAATTAAGCTTTCTTAGAGGCAAAGTAGTCTGAAAATTATACTGTTGCTCAAAGTTTTGCAAACACATTCTCTCGGATGTTCGCACAAAATTTTGGATATTTATACAGGGTGTTTTTTTTTAATAAGTTAAAAGTATTGCTTAATTTAACCCACTTGCCATTGACAGAAATTAATAATTTATATCTTAATTTCTTCATTGGTGTGGGGCATTTTGTATGAGAAAAAATATTTGGCGATTTTTAACAAATTCTGCCTTAAAAACCAGTTTTTCCAAAATACCTATTTTTGGAAGATTTTTGGATCATGACTAATTTAAAGGGTTTGCAAAAATGCGTACATTTAAAAAAATCAAATTGTGCGGCTTGTGTTAATAGTAGAAAAATGTTACACATACCGTTAGAATTGTCATAAACTCTAGTTTTTGGAAATATATGTAACACATACAGGCTATTTGTAGTATAGAAGCTACATTGGAAAATGTGAGACATGTTGAAAATTTTAAGCAAGTTGGAACATTTTACCACGTAGCTCCTAATCTATACGTAGCACAGGAATAGTTCTTAAACACCACTAGAGTTTATGACGATTCTAACGATATGCATAACATTTTTCTACTATTAACACATGCCGCGCTATTTGATTTTTAAAAATGTACGCATTTTTGCAAACCCTTTAAATTAGTCATGATCCAAAAATCTTCCAAAATAAATCAGATTAAGTTTAAGTGTCTAATGATATCAGCTTGACGAGCTGGCGTTTTTGCTCCTTCTTAAGCAAGTGATTGGGGGCCTCTGGCGGCCTCGAGCCTCAAAAAACCAATCCATAATGATAATTTTGATGTTTAAAAAATCGTAGCTCAGCTCCTAATTGACCAAATTTTTTGGTTTTTATACTTTTAGAATTGTCTGACGTGCAGTTATAACATACTGAAAGGTCAAAGGTCTAGCTAAAGGTTAAAGGTACGAAACCCCGCATTGAAAGTGGAAAATGGCTGTATTTTGGAAATAAGCTCATAAAAAATTCAATTTCTTGTTTGTCTTTTATTGAAACCATTTATTGTGCATATACATTTCTCATAACTATCAACATCCTCCAGTTGATTTTTGAAAATCAGTCAACTACAACCTTACCTAACCTAACATTGCTGATTTAACCTAAATAGCATTCTAGTTCCGAGGTTTTTTAGGATTTTAACAAAATTTCAAAACTTGATAATAGACTTATTTATTTGCTATTATTGCACAACATATCAATGCCATATCTCTAAGGTGGCAGGTGTGAGGCCATTTTAAAGTTTTGATATTTTTTTTATGTTACATCAATGTAATTCTTGTTTGTCTATTGAGTCATTGAAACCATTTATTGTGTATATACATTTCTTATAACTATGTACCACCTCCAAGTGATTTTTTGGAAATCAGTCAACTCTAATCTAATCTAACTTATCTTTTCTGGTTTTTTCAAAAGCTAGCTAATAGACTTATCTATTTGAAATTTTTGTACAAGAAATTAAGTTCATATCTCAAAGGTTGCAGGTTTGAGGCCCTTTCAAAGTTTGATTATTTATCAAATTAATTTTTATTTATTTTTCCCTTCTACAAATGGCAATATTTGTTACAAAATTTTGGTCTTTACATTTTTTGAAATTTCTAACCTTCAGTTATAACATACTAACAGGTCACAGTTCTAGTTGAAGGTTTAAGGTTCGAATCCCTGCATTGAAAGTAGAAAATGGCTTAATTTCTTGTTTTTCTATTGAGATATTGAAACCATTTATTGTGCATATACAGTAACCCTTGTCAAGCGGGAGAAGGTTAGACTACTCTACCCTTAACCCTCGCCCAGTTATAGGCTCCCTTTCCCTACTTAAGCGCAATTAGACTACCGTAATCCAGCCTAAAGACACTCTTTCTTAAGCCAGGACACCAATACCTAGGTTATCTACTACCCAGCTAAGCCAGGGTATCCCCAAAGTAGCCCTCTTGAACCTAGAACCAAAGATCTTTAACCGTTGTTAAGATATCTCCAACCGTAGTCTACTTATAAGCCATCTATGCTAAGCTAAAAGGGCTCTATCTCCCCTCTAAAGGACAGTTTTACATCATAGACTAGCTTAGTAGACACTTTTGTGTTGCCATTTAATGCTAAAACCTCCACCGAGTCCATATAGGGTCACCGTGGACTTTCCAAGATAGACGCACATCATAGTTCCCCAAGAAAATACACTAAATTTCAAAATTACACTTATAAATGTTTAAAAACATTAAATACCAAATTGACAAAATCCATGTTTCTTCGATAACTAGCGAACGGATTGAGCTAGAATCAATGTTAAGGTGTCTAAATGACCGTCCCGACCCCACGGACTCACACAAAAAATTTGGTTAACTTTGGACAATTTTTAGGGGGGTAGACCAAACGATGTTTGATTTTTTGATGCAAGTTTTGGCTCACTAAAATCCAAAAAATCAGTTTTTCCTAGAAAAACTTTTTTGTTTCTCAACCGATTTTGGACTTCAAGGTGGCAAAATGTCCGTCTCAATATGCTACACACGTGTACAAAATTTGGGGTCAAGATTCCAACTCTAAGGGGGCTGGACCACGACTTGTAACTTCAATTTTAGTGAGCCAAAACTTGTATCGATGGACTTACATCTTGAAAATTACTTATTTCTTCGATAACTAGCGAACGAATTAAGCTAGAATGGTGTCCTAACTTTTAAAATCTTTTAAACTATTATTTTAATTAACAGAAAGAGGGCAATTTATTTAACATCACTGAAGATCAAAATAAATTTATCATCCATTGTCTTATCCCTTTAGTACAAAGTTTTTTTTTGTGCGAAGCTTAAGATCTTGACAATTGTTTGAATTTTAAGTGTCTTATTGTGGTTTTGGGCTATTTATTTAATAAATGCAAGAAAACAGATAAAATGCTATCTAAATTCTAAATATTACAGTTGGAAAGGTTGAATTTTTTTCCTCTCTTAAAAATGATTGTTTTCTTCTCTCTAAACTTCTATTGCCAACTTGGCAACTACTGTTAAAAGCAGGGCATGGCAACTGTGCCTTCAGCCGTTTGATTTTGGCTGCATCTGAATTAATATAATTTATGAATTAAAGTACTTTAAATCAATGGATGTATTATTACTTGGATCTTACACCAGAATTTCATGTTCTATAATAATCAAGTAAACTCTGAAGCGGGCTTAAATAAAAATCTCCCCCATCCTCTTTCCTCCTACTGGATAAACGGCCCAACCAAAAAATGTAGGGGAAAATTGCAACCTAAATTGACGACAATTTTTCTCCTTTGATTTCATCCACGTATATTCTATATCCATTTATAAATCCGGGATAAGACTATGGCCCATAAATTGATGTACATCGCCAATGATAATACACAAAATTATTCCTTCTGTTAATTGAATTAGTGGTTGAAACATTTGATCACTCAACCTAATAAACCAACAGATCAAAATTCAATTAAAGTCCCCAAAGTTATTGAGCCAACGAATAACAAACTTTATTATAAAACTTGGGGACTAGTATAACAACAGCATAATGTCCCCTCAGCTCTTTCTCTGATTACAAATGCACTCTAAAACCACAGAAAACTGAAAAGACAACTTGTTTTATCATTATTTCAAAAATCATTTATTTTGCTAAACAAGTTTTGAAGCATAATTATTGCAAATTGTTAACTCTAGTTTCGGATATAAAAAGGTATTAAAGAATAATTTATATTAAAGATAAGTGGGTTACAGTAAGCAATAGTTTTAATTTAATAATTGATATTCGAGTTAGATATATTCACCCACCCAACTTTATTATCTGTATATAAATGTAATAGGTGACGTATTGTGGTGTAGCTCCTTTTTATTGGTGGAATAGCTACTCTATAACTTGAGTATTCCAGTACGTCCATACGTTTATGTACAGCAAAACAGAAAACTTAAGTTCATGTAAAATAAAAGAATTGTCTTATCGGTTATAAATCTTAAACAAAATTGTTGTTGATTCTGATTACAAAAAAGCTATCATTTTGGAAGCAAAACAACTCTATGGTTATAATCTTTATCTATGACAGTATGTATGTCCATTTGGAATTATAATAGCGATTCTTCTATAAGGTAAGCAACTCTATAATTTGACCAAAAATTTTACAACCAAAATATAGTTACCTTGCTCAAAACTATAATTAAAAATTTGTAAATTTTTTAAGATCTGATTTTAAGGATGTTTTTAACTTTTTATCCTTGTAAAATAAAGTTAAAGTTGATGTACATCCCCAATGTTATTTCACAAAATAACCCCTTATGTAGATTACAATTAGTGGTTGAAACGTATGGACACTTAATTTAATAAACCAACCAATCAAAATTTATCAAAAGTCCCCAAAGTTGTGAAGCCAATAAAAAAGAAAACGTTATCATAACACTTTGGGGACTTGTAATGTAATAAACAGCGCAATGTCCCCTCTCTCTCTGTAGAATTCATTATTCAGTGGCGTGAACAGGGTTTTGCCAGGGAGTTGCGCTAATCATATACCTATCAATATATATGACATTCAATATACAATATATCTATCTATCTATCCATCTGAAATAACAAATCAGAAATTCACATTTCTATAATTGTACATTTTTGCCTTTGGTCACCTGACTAACAGACTCAGAGACAAATATTTACAGAATTGGCACAAAAAATGAGTCCTCTATCTTAATTATGGGCCGAGAATATTGCGTTATCACCTAAACCTGACATACGGACGGACAGCCATAGTAGTTATGGAGAAGATTCAGCCAAAGTAAGATGAAGAGTAGCTGCAAAAAAATGTGTCTTTTTTTGTAAAGAAGGTGTATCAACTTTTTTTTTTATAGCTAGCCGGTTCTTTTAGTAAGTAGTAGATGTAAAATTTTTCATAGAATTCAGATATGCAATCGGTTTTTTTGTAGACCTCTTATTTTTAAAGTAATTTAAGTTTTTTAAAAAAATAATTAAGTCGGTTTTAAAATACTAAAACGCAACAAAATAAAAGAAGAAAATGGCCAGTAAGAACAAAAATAGTAAGATCTTTAATTTGACACCTTACTTTTAAAATTCTGTTGAGTAATTATTGAAAAAATCTGTTTTTTTAACCTCGGTTTAATAAAAACTTTAGACCTAAATATTTTCTCAAACAGACATAAAAAACATGGGTTCATATATACCTTTAGAATCAGAAAAATATTACGAATCCATTGTAAGCAAAATTGAAAAAAAGTAAAAAAATAAAAAAATAAACAAATGGCCAATTATATTTTTTGTTCAGGCAACACTATCGTCTTCCCTTTTTTACCCCCTCTTTACCCCCTCTTTACCCCCTTCCCATTTTTATACTCAATTCAAGAATTAAGACGTTGCCTGTACAATATAATATGATATTTTCATATAATTTCTTTTATTGTAGTTTATATACTATATTGTAAACTTTTTTTTTTCAATTTTGCTTACAATGGATTGGTAATATTTTTCTGATTCTAAAGGTATATATGAACCCATATTTTTTTACCTGTGAAATGATAAAATTAAGTTCAGAGTTTTTATTCTCGTGGGTTTAAAAAAATCGATTTTTTCAATAATTACCTGACAGAATTGAAAAAGTAAGGTGTCAAATTAAAGATCTTACTATTTTTGTTCATAATGAACATTTTCTTTCTTTTTTTGGTTGCATTTTAGTACCTTAAAATCGACTTAATTTTTTTTTTATTAAACTTAAATTACTTAAAAAATAAGAGGTCTACAAAAAAAACCGATTGCATATCTGAATTCTATGAAAAATTTTACATCTACTACTTACTAAAAGAACCGGCTAGCTATAAAAAAAAAGTTGATACACCTTCTTTCCGTTAAAATTAAACATTGTCTTTAACTTTTAAATAAAAAAAAATTCACAGGGATCTAAAGGGATAAGATTATGGCTGACTAATTGATGTACATCCTCAATGTTGATACACAAAATAACCCCTTATGTTAGGTGCTTGAAACGTATGGACTCTCAATTTAATAAACTAACCATTCAAAATTCATTAAGAGTACCTAAAGTTTTAAAGCCAACGAATAAGAAAATGTTATTATAAAACTTTGGGGAAATCAATGTTTCAATTCTTTTTATTTATGTCTTTATTAGCATGACTGACAGGGACAAATAGAATAAATAGATGCTAATTTATGAGAGGAATCTAAACAGATGCACCAAGTGTACATTGAAAACAACAAAAAACTATCACATTTCATTTTTCTGGTAATGTTTGTTGTACCTCCTCGCTGTTCTGCAATAGTCTAGCGTCCATATATTTCATTGGTAACAAACTTTTCCGTTTTTTTGTTTATATGAATAAATAATAAGGCTTACAAAATGATTGAATGTGAAGCTTAGGATACAATTAACAGTAATATTTGCTAAAGGTTTGTCCCTGAAAGTTTGAACTTGATATGGCAATTATAACCTGCCTAAATTAACCACTGACGGACGGACGTACTAACCCTAATCATAGAAAAACTATTTTTTTGCTGTTTTAAAAGAACACTTATTTAAAAGTATTTGAAAAATTTGGCAATAGACATAATAGGTTTAGATCTACAATTTCAGAATTATACCAATAAGGAAAATAGTATAGGAAGTTTTCGACCAAATCATTAATTTTGAAGGTATTATTACTCAATGTAACACATATGTCAATTGTAAAAATTATCTTCTTCTGCCAAAAAATTCTTTTTAATATGTGTTTCTGAATAACCATCTAGAGCAATAAATCTATTGTTTTTTAGCAAACGGAAACTTGTATAATGGGTATATTAGCCATAAACTCAGAGACTTAAAGGGATAAGCTATATAAAATTCTAAAAAACCCCAAAGTTATTACACCTACAAATAAAAAAAACGTTATTATAAAACTTTGGGGACTAGAGTAATAAACAGCCTAATGCCCCTTCCCTGTATGATGAAAAAGGAAGAAAATTCTTCCTCCATGGAAACAGTTTAAAAAATGTATTGCCTTTCAATGAAATAGGTCACTTTGACATCCCATGCGATTAAAAACTGCAGCATTTTTTATTTACTTTTTTTATTCGGAAAATATTTAGGTATTAATTAAAACTTTCAACAACGAGGCAGTATCAAAAGGCTACTTTTTCTAATAAAATGAAATATACTTTTTCAGATTACAACAGGGAGGGATTAGTCAATGCCGAAAAAATGTCCTATCTTATCATAAGAAAGTATCAACTACATAAAGACAAATTAGACGATTTTTTGGGGGGGGAGAATTTTAATTTACATTCCATTGTCTCCTCCCTGAATCCTAGTAATTTATATACATGCAATAATAAGCAATAAGCAAAAAAAACGACAAATTTAAAGTTTTCCTTATTTAAAGTAAGGAGGGCTAATTTGCAGCTACTCTATATTTCAATATTCGTCTGTTTTTTTGAGATTTACTTAACTGAATGTTGTCATTTTAGTTTAGTTATGTAAGGTTAAGTAATGGTTAAGCAGTTCCCTACAGGGTTGGAAATAAAGACTTTTAGGATTGGAGCTTCCCGCAGGGTCCAGAAAAGGGAGGTTAGGTTAGGGTGTGTTTAGTTAAGGTTAGGTTTGCCCGCATTGTTAGGAGGTTTGGATTAAGGAATGCAGGGACTTACTCCCCCCCCCCTCCCTTGAGGTTTGGTGATTACGTGTGTGAAAGAATTTTTAAAATTAGTTAAGAAACAAGAAAGTTATACAAAAATTTGGGGGAAATACCTGCGGGCCCCCCTCCCCCTCCCTCTTTCTCCGGGGGTTGGTGATGTCATGTGTGAAAGAATTTTTTTAATTGGTTAAGAAACAAAAATTTAATAAAAAATTTTAGGGGGGTGAGGTCGCCCCCCTCTCCCCCCTCAACCCCACTCGATACCTCCCCACCCTGGGTTTAGTGAAAGAATTTTTGAAATCCGTTCATAAATAAAGAAGTTAGGATTTGCTAACTGGTTTTCCTCCAGTTGAATTTTCATTTGGATTTGAACGATAAGTTTTGTGATTTTAAACCTACTAAATTTATATTTCTCTTTTTAAAAAAATTTTATTACCTCTATTATCAGACGTATAATCAATAACAACGCTTTCATGAGAATCAAAGTGGAGATTTTTTTCAATATTGGCTGAATTTTCTAAGCCAATTTCTGTGAAAAAGTGAGAAAAATGAAAGGAATTCTTAGTGTAGTTTTACTTAATAGACTTACTATATCACACTATGATTTCCTGTTTTTTTCAGCCACCTGGCTTTTTAAGCCGGCTTAAGGAAAACAAAGTGTATACTGTATACTTTCTTATGAATTTAGATTTTCCTGTTTAGATGAAAGCTTTTTTTATATTAATGGATCCTTTATAAACATTCTCCAGTTTTTGTTGTTATACTGATATAATTAATATACTTGTAAACATTATTTATGTGTGTACATTACATACACACCCCAGCTCATATTTCTTTTTTATAATACAATTGGAAAGTTGAAAATATTTATATTCCCTTAAGATAAAATCTATTCAAGGGAGTGAGGGGACATTTGGCTTTCCAGTGTTTATTGCACTAGTCCCCAAAGTTTTATAAAACTGTTTTCTTAATAGTTGGTTCAACAACTTTGAGGATTTTTGAATGGAATTTTGATTGGTTAGTCCATTAAGTGCCCAAACGCTTCAACCTCTAATTGTAATCTATATAAGGGATAATTTTGTGTACAATAATTGGGGATATACATCAATTTATTGGTTATTGTCTTATCCTTTTAGATAGATGACTTTATTAGTAGGCATCTTAAAGGATAAGACAATGGCAGAAAATGAATTTGCATCATCTATGCTGATAGAAAAAATTACCCCCTTTTTACTTTAATAGCTCTAATAATGTAATATAAGTTATTTTTAGGATAAAGAAAATAATTGATTGGAACCTCTCAACTATAATATACTAAAAAGCTTTGTGTTTTAGTATTAGTATTAGTTTTAGTATCTATAGAGTAGGGTGAATCAAATTTCATGATAGTTTGGTGTTGATAAATTGATATATTGGGCTGTACTAAAATTCATATTTGTATCATTTTTATAATATAAGAATAATTTCCTTCTAATTCATATAAAAATTACTGTATTTCACAATAAAGAAAAGTATTAAATAAAGATCCTGAAATGAATAGTTTGTTACATAAGCTTTTTGAAGCTTTGGTTTTTATTATTTAAAACTTTGTAATTCCATTTTGAATTCTGTATAGCCAAATAAAAAAAATACTCCTCTTGGAAATAAAGATAAAAAACTGTGACACCCTAATATCCTTTACAGAGTAACTGTAGAGTACCTTATTCATCTGTCATATATTTCTGGCAAGTAAATAGACATATCTATAACATGCATAAACAACCATTCTACATCTTTGTTTAGAAATAAATCATATTTTCTTTCTCTGTCATAATAGTTACATATGTTGTAGAACAAGGATAAGAACAATGCAAGAAGATACATCTTTGTTTTAATATGAAATTTTCTTTTCTCATATTGGTTGCAATTGTCAAACAAGGATGAATATATTCTTTAGAAGCATTTGATGAAAGAGTTAAATTTAAACTTAACAAAGACAAAATAATTTGGATTTAGATTAAATTATCTTTTATTTAATTTTCCTTATTTTCTACAATTACAAATATTAAATATAAAGTTAAAATCTCCTTCTTAAAATCGCTTAGAGAAAGTCTTATTGTAAGAAATAAAATTTCGTGATCTAAAGGGATAGGGTAATGGCTGAAATTAATGTACATTACCAATGTTAATAGTTAATAAACATAATTATCCCTTCTGTAGTTACAATTTGTGGACACTCAACCCAATAAACCAAATCAAAATTGATTAAAAGTCCCAAAAGTTGGTAAGTCAACGAAAAAGGATACGTTATTATAAAACTTTGGGGACTAGTGTAATAAAAATCCTTTTGTCCCCTCTCTCTGTGAGGAAAATACTTGCAAAAATTAACCTAGATTTTAGTCCAGTATAAGCCAGATAAACTATTATTGTTAGTGTAATCAAGGCGTACCATTAATAACAACTTTCATGTAAATAATACCCTTTTGTGATAATGACCAGCAAAAGGGGATATTTTGAAATAATTAGTAAAACATAACTCCAAATCAAGAGAAAATCAAAATAGTAAATAATTATTTTTTCATAGTAAAAAGTTTTAATTAGTTCTATAAAAAATATTTTTCATTAAACAATTAAGATACAGCTTGACTTTTGCAAAGTATTTAATTAAAAATTATGATAGAATTTTAACCTATATCGTTAAATTATCTAACAAGAGATATTTTAATTCTAAATAATTTAATTTTTAGACGGATAGAATTTGCTGACATATAAAATCAAATCTAAAAAAAATATTATTGGCAAGAGTTTTGAGAATTTTTTTTTAAATATCTTTTTTTAAGCAACAAATATATCTCTATAAAAACATTGAAATATTTTTAGAGTCAATTAATCTTAATAAAGTAGTAGTTAAAAATAATGTATATTATTATAGATTTATTACCCATTTTATTAAATTACTCTGCATTTAGATAGTCAGTCAGTAGCAAAGCTAATGAAAGGTAATTTTACAAAGTGTACAAAATTAGCCCTGTTACGTCATAAAATTTATCGAGATGTGAGGAGAAGTGGAAAAAAAACCCCTGAAAAAGAGATGGATTATCCCTCATTTTTTATGACGTCACATGGCTGATTTTTTAGACACTTTGTAAAGTTAATAATGCATGTTATATTTTTACGATTTTTGTCTTTACAACTGTGTGTTTAAATATAGTACAGATGGAATTAAAGTTAAGAACAAGATAAACAGATGGACAAGCCATAGCCATACTTATTGAGTAGCTAAGCTGAAATAGAAACGTCTCTATAAAATTAGAGTATATGTCCTTATGTCCTGAAGCTATTTGTTATTCATGTAACGTTAAAGGCCCAATGATCTCCAATATTGGTTTCTCTATTAATCAATATATTGCATGTAATAAGACAAAACTATTACATATTCTCTCTCAAAATACAGGGTGTCTTTTAAAACATCTTATTTATTTTCATTTTGATTAAAATAATGTTTTTAAAAGCGAAGCTTTTCTATAATTAGGGTCGGTTCGTCCGTAACGGATAGCTTTTTTCGTTAATTTAGGCATGTTAGAATTGTCCTATCGATTTTAAATTTTGCATGGTGATTCCTTTAGTATTAAAGTATGATTTAGAAAGCAACTCTATAACCATTACCAGAATGTACGTACGTCCATTTTAAACATGTTGATTTTTGAAATGTTTAACAACAAATTTTTATGGGATCTAATTATCCGATTGATCTGATTTTTGGTATACTGACTCCTGGGACAACAAAGTACAATATTATAAGCGAAGCAACTCTATAATCAAGTCCTAAAAATGTAAGTATGTCCATAAACATAATTCTGTAAAAGAAGTTTTTATATTCTGTTTATTCAATTTAGATACTATACAAGTGTTAATGTACGTTTGTCCTACCGTTTCAGTGCTTCGCTTTTATGGATGTTATCATCCTTGTTAATATAACAAGACCCTATTAAAAATATACATTCCCCATTCTTCCCCTACAAAATTATTTTACAAAAATCATATTATTATCTTTCTTTCTTTCTCTCCCTCTCAATGAATTGTATATATGGTGCATTATTTGCCAAATGTACCACTTTTCTGCACTACCTCTCCGATTTTGTTAATACTCTATATTTTGGTCCGTTGGGTCATTCAAGGATGCTGGATGGCCAAAAAAAAGTTTCAGAGTCCCTGGATGTCTAGATATCTAGCTATCTATGAAGGTAGGTAACAAAAATGTAAAAAACACCCATTTTTTCACAATTTTAAAAATTAATTTTTTCATCAATCTTACATCCAATCTATACATTTTATACACCAAAATGATCGTTTATTCATGTTAAAAGCGCACATAATGCTATTTTGGCCAAAACTCTAATTTTATAGGGTGTCCAACAAAAAGTGTATTTTGGATATCTAGCGTAATACCCAAAATACCTGTCCGAAAAAAATCATTTTTTTTGGCTTAAATTTTGTGTTTTATCTGTGTGCATATGTAGTATATAACGGTTCGGACCACCTGGGACTATAAGGTTGTCAAATTTCACTTTGGGACACCCTGTAAATGTGATTTTTGCGTCTGTAGAGCTAAAACTTGGTCCAAATTGGCTATTTTTTTCAAATTACTCTAATATGTGTCTTAGTATGTTTGGCCATAGTGTTTTCTGACCAGATCAATATTTTCATATTTTTTGGACACCCTGTATTTTCAAAAAAAGAGAAAAAAAAATTTAGTTTTTTTTTTAATTTTTTTTCCTATTTTTAAGTTACTTAAAACTGTCATATAGATACAGATTTTGACTAATAACAATAATATTTGCCTATTTTTCAATTTTTTACACTTTTGGGACACCCTGTGCATGTTTTTGAAAAATGATGGTTTTTGCCCATTTTTGGGGGGAAGGAGTCGTTTTAGGGCCATAGACTATTTCTTCATTTTTGTAGAGCTTTTCAAGACACATCATATGTTATTTATGCAGAAACCGCAAAAACCGAACCGTTTTGCCGTTATTCAGCGCCAAAGGCGGAATTTTTTTACGTTTTTGCCGTTCCGGAGGTTTAATGGGCATTTGTGGTAAGAAAACGTTGATTTATCAAGATCCCTCTTAAATACTTTTATTTAGGTAATTTAATTTACTAAATTTCATATACAGTAAAATTTTTTGTGCAGCTAACTGTTTTTCGTCAAAATGGATTTCAATTGTTAAAACAAGAAAATGAAGTGAATATAACATAAATAATTGCTATAACATAAGTGATAAAAGAAACATAAATCATGTGAATTTGAAATTCCTTTTTACAAAAATCGGTTGGATATACAAAAAAAATTTACTTCACATGAAATTTAGTAAATTAAAATGCCTAAATAAAAGTATTTCACAGTTATCTTGATAAATCAACGTCTTCTTACCACAAATGCCCATTAGAACCTCGGGAAAGGCAAAAAACGTAAAAAATTCTGCCTTTGGCGCTGAATAACGGCAAAACGGTTCGGTTTTTGCAGTTTTTGCATAAATAACAAATGATGTGTCTTGAAAAGTTCTACAAAAATGAAGAAATAGTCTATGGCCCTAAAACGACTCCTTTCCCCCAAAAATGTGCAAAAACCATCATTTTTCAAAAACATGCACAGGGTGTCCCAAAAGTGTAAAAAATTGTAAAATAGGCAAATATTATTGTTATTAGTCAAAATCTGTATCTATATGACAGTTTTAAGTAACTTAAAAATAGAAAAAAATTTTTTAAAAAAACAACAAAATTTTTTCTCTTTTTTTTGAAAATACAGGGTGTCCAAAAAATATGAAAATATTGATCTGGTCAGAAAACACTATGGCCAAACATACTAAGACACATATTAGAGTAATTTGAAAAAAATAGCCAATTTGGACCAAGTTTTAGCTCTACAGACGCAAAAATCACATTTACAGGGTGTCCCAAAGTGAAATTTGACAACCTTATAGTCCCGGGTGGTCCGAACCGTTATATACCACATATGCACACAGATAAAACACAGGATTTAAGCCAAAAAAAATGATTTTTTTCGGACAGGTATTTTGGGTATTACGCTAGATATCCAAAATACACTTTTTGTTGGACACCCTATAAAATTAGAGTTTTGGCCAAAATAGCATTATGTGCGCTTTTAACATGAATAAACGATCATTTTGGTGTATAAAATGTATAGATTGGATGTAAGATTAATTAAAAAATAATTTTTAAAATTGTGAAAAAATGGGTGTTTTTTACATTTTTGTTACCTACCTTCATAGATAGCTAGATATCTAGACATCCAGGGACTCTGAAACTTTTTTTTGGCCATCCAGCATCCTTGAATGACCCAACGGACCAAAATATAGAGTATTAACAAAATCGGAGAGGTAGTGCAGAAAAGTGGTACATTTGGCAAATAATGCACCATATATATATTTAGGTATGATATATATTATCAATTATATTAAAATCTTAATTTAAATATCAATAATAACCTTTCATTAATATTTATATTTTCTTAGGAACTCAATTTAAATTGGCAAGCAAATTTAATAATTAAATCTAATATCTTGCCTAGTTTCAAATTTGCAAGAATTTTTGCAAAAGAAGAAATGCAATTGAAAGTTAATGTTCCTAAGTACATCAAAATCTTAAGAATGAATTACAAAAATCTAGCTATTTAATTTACATACTATTTATTCTAAGGGCAGAAAGGTGCTAGAAAAATCGCCTAAAACCATCCCAAAACTTTAATCTGAAAACTAATAAAATTAAAACCATCCCGGAACCTATGTGAAGCTGACCTAAAATAGGAAACCCTAACATTTCAGTTGTGATTGGTATCTTAAGCTTCAGACAAAAAACCTTAGGATTACTTATAAGTAAATACATTTTCTGCCAAGTTTTCATTATACATAAGCCTTTCTATTTAAGCAGTTTCTTACCCTGATAACAATTGTTTTATTTTATCCAAGTTTATTTGTCTTATCTCGTTGATGTCCAATACTTTTCAATATTTATGGACATAATTGTCATCTGTTTTAAAAACGAATCATCCTCCAAATCTTTACTTTTTCAAGCCAAGCTTTTCTATAAATAGGGTAAGCCGATGCGTCTGTCTGTCCGTAACGGATAAATCTTATATATTTAACATTTTTACAACCTTTTTAAAAGCAAAGCTTTTCTATAATTAGGGTCGGTCTGTCTGTACATCCGTCCGTAACGGATAGCTTTTTTCGTTAATTTAGGCATGTTAGGATTGTCCTATCGATTTCAAATTTTGCATGGTGATTCCTTTAGTAGTTAGGTACGATTTAGAAAGCGTAGCAACTCTATAATCATCACCAAAATGTCCGTACGTCCATTCTAAACATGTTGATTTTCTACTTTTTTAACAACAAATTTTTATGTGATCTAATCATCCGATTGATCTGATTTTTGGTATATTGATTCCTGGGACAACAAAATATAATGTAATAAGCGAAGCAACTCTATAATCAAGTCCTAAAAATGTAAGTATGTCCATAAACATTATAATGAATCAAGCAGTTATTCAACAAATCTACTTACAATTTTGCTTTGACTCCTATACAATTATATTATGGTTATTCAGTTCTGACACTATACAAGTGTTAATGTCCGTTTGTCCTACCGTTTCAGTGCTTCGCTTTTATGGATGTTGTCATCCTTGTTAATATGATATTATTATCGTATTTATCTGATTGTTGGAATACTGATTCCTAAAACAACAAAACATAATGTTAAAAGCAGAGCATCTCTAGAACCAAGTCCTAAAAATATAAGTATGTCTTTAAACAACATTTCAGAGCTTCACTTTTATGGATGTTGTCACCCTTGTTTTTAGAATCAACATATTTTGATATCATCCAATTGTTGATTAACTATTTGTTATTGTAGGTTGTGCCAAATTACTGTGCTACCTTGAACACACTGAGCCAATAAATATTGTTCCTATCACTATATTTTATATCAACCATCAATGTGCTTAAGTTGGGGACTAAAGGTATTTTAACATCTGGTGATCATTGCAGCTTAATGCTAAAACAAAGTATAATTTTCTTGTAACACTATGATATAAATTATTATAGGAACCATCCTTAGTTCTTGTGATGATTAATATTATCAAGACCCAAGCAATTGTGAGAGAAAAGTCAGAGATTTTGGCATAAGTAAATTACATTTTAAAATTTTTAATCTTAACAATTTTCACTATTTCAATTTACTTTTTAAGATGAATAAAATATCAATCTTCAATTTCTTATTTTTTACACAATAATTTATTGCATTGTTTTCCCCTGAAAAAGTCTCTATCAATTCTCATATATTTTTTGCAAAACCAACTGTTGCTATTCTTGATTTTCAACACTCTACTATAAACTTACAAGTATGTATTTTATGGTATTCTAAATTCAACAAATCTGATCCTAATTTAATTTACAAGATTCAATTTCAATATATTAGAAATTTTCCTAGATTTCAAATTGGATTTATTTTAGAAGATTTGATATAATATTTAACATTCCTAATAAAATATAATTTAACAAATATTTAAACTTAATAAAAATTTAAAGAACAATATTTTTCAGACTTAAGAAAGGCATTTGATACTGTTTCACCTCACTATGATAAAGAATAAAACCTACTACTAAAACATAAACATCAGAGAAATGGATGTGTGTATTTGCACAGGGGGAATGAGATGTGAGGGGAGGAGCAATGAAAGAATGTGAAATAACTCGGGCATTAAAGAGGTAGATGTGTGATGGGGTGGGTTGGAGTAATTTTAGGTTTCAAGAGGGCCATGGGGGATGGTTTCTCATTCGAGCATTCCTTCATAACAGCTGAAAACGATCTACATAATATCATTTACATAACTTATCTTGATTTTAGATAGTTACTTACATTTCATTGGTAGATACATAACCTTAATCCAAAGAAATATTAATATATTAAAAGAAAAAATAAATATCGAATTATTGATTTATTTAATTTTTAAAGACTTTTATATAACACCTTGAGAAACATCCAATTGCTTTAAGGTATTGGCTACACTAATAGTCTCTAAGGACTTCTCTAGAGATGAAAAATAGCTCACTACCAAAGATTACCCTAAAGGTTTGTAATTTGCTAGATTTTTTACTTCAAACTCAAAAAATCTTAACTGTTTACATACATCTATAAGATATCAATCTATTAAAATTAAAATCTGTGTTGATATGTTAATATTGAGATAATTGGTAGCTTTGTTGGGAAAACTTTTATTCTTCTCGGAGCAATGTGTAACTGGGACGGAGAAATGGGGGAGGTTTGTCGGAGGCAAGGCAAAAGAGAGGACTTTGGTGACTTTAGATGGCAAGGGAAATATATTGCTTTTACGTTACTCTGAGTCATACATACCAAACCATTGCAAGAATGATAATGTTCATTTTTAGCGAAACTAAGACAATTTTTTTTAAAATTATTTACAAATACATTTAATAAAAAACAAGGATGAAATATCACATTGATAGGAAGCAAGATAAATAAATTATGTTTCTAATAAAGCAAGAATAAAAACGTTTAAAGGTGGCTAAGCCAAACAAACAAAAAAATACATTTAAATATAAAATATTAGAAAAATTTTATTAGCTGTAAAGTTAGTTTGGCAGAAAGTTTTAATTCACCTATTTTAAAAAGTTTAAATTTACCTATTTAAAAAAGTTTAAATTTACCTATTTAAAAAAGTTTAAATGTTACCAAAAATAACTTTTTGTTTGTCTGCTTTAAAAACAAAAATAACCGACGGACTATCATACAAGATTATTCATAGATTTTTTAAAATGCGGACGGACACGAATACTTATAGTGTATTTTCGTTATCTCCAAATATTATATATATAAATACTGCCATATAGTTTTTATGTTATTGTTTGTCTGTTATGCGTTACAAGTATCATTTAATAAGACGTGACGTCTTTCTTTTATTAAGACACGAGATACATATTTATTGATGGTTGGTTAATCTGTCGGTAGAACACTTGCTTGTCAAATTTCCTTATCTAGCTGAACTTTTAATCATAGGTCTCAATAAAGTTCAAATCCAAAAGTATCTAATCTAGTTACACAAATAAACAATTATTATGTAGTAGCAAAATTACTCTATAATTGAATATTGTTATCTGTCGATCGCCCTGTACGACTATGGTAACTGCGTGATTTTGGTGACTGCCATTTGACTGCTGGGATATTTTGTCTTGGATTTTCTCAGCTACTATGTAGATTGAACATCCATGCAATAACTATCTAACAAATTTTGTTGCTGTTCGACCATTAAACATTCACTCTATAATTCACTTTGTTCATCTGTCCTTCAAAAATACTTCTCAGAATATTTGATTAATGATTATAATTGATTGATATTTTTTTCGTCTGCTGTACATAAGCTTATTCAGTAATAGTGTTTCTGAACATTTGTATGATGTCCTACTTGTTTTATTTAAATCTGCCCAAGAAATATTGTTGCAGTAAAAATAAATAAAGTAAGAAATAGATAAATTTATACAGGCCAGATGTAAACTATTATCCTATTATATAAAGTAGTAAGGTTTTTTTTGGCATGAAGCATAAGATTTCTTGAAATAACGAACCAATAGAGCTCTCCATTTTATGGAAGCTTCCCATAGGTCTCTGGATGATTCTAGGCCATTTTCTGCTCTCCTGAGAGCTCCTAGAGGCTAGATGCGCACCTGCTAGTATTCAACAATATAAAATTATATTTTCCTGATGTATCAACATTCAACATATCGTGGATGATAT
Source organism: Acartia tonsa (assembly GCF_053477335.1). Classification (NCBI taxonomy): domain Eukaryota; kingdom Metazoa; phylum Arthropoda; class Copepoda; order Calanoida; family Acartiidae; genus Acartia; species Acartia tonsa. The sequence continues at coordinate 6,815,827 of NC_137266.1, forward strand.
GCTTTTGTATGAAGTTTTAGAAACATACAAAATACATTTGAAGAGAAAAAAAATTAATAGAATATTTGAGGTAATTTTAGATTTTTAACTTCAATTTTTTTGATCCAAAACTAAACAATAAATTTTTAGGCATTTTTTCCGCAAAGAGAGTTTTAAGACCCTAAAACTAGTGGTGAATTCACTTTCTATCAAGACTAGTAGCTTTGCCACCTTGCACCTAGGGGCTCTTTATTACAAGGGAAGGAAGGGTGTTTGAAAATAATTGTCTTCAAGAATTAGATAATCTATAACTAACAAAGGACCTATTTGAAGCTTTCCAAAAATGTCTATATTAGTCTAAACCTTCCTGGGACCTACAAGAACCTATTTAAATAGGAATAACGAATAGCAAGTATAAAAGTATCAAAGACTTAACCTCTTACTTAACCTGTTATATAAGGAAAGAAAATTCTAATTTATTTTACACAGAAGACGACATTTATTCTACTATACTGGACCAGAATACTGGTTTAAAGATTTAATCAAAAATCACGCAACCTATTTACACTTTTTTTCAAAATAACAGCACACTTTTTTAGTGAAGCTTTCTATTGACCCAGGAAATAATCCCAGATATTATTGCTTAATGCTTAACCAATTAAAATGTGCTGGAGATCTAATCTTTTCTTACTTTATTTATGTACAGTTTTATTTTAGATGATAAATGAAAAAAAATAAATTAATGTATTTTTAAAGCGAAGTTTTTCTATAATTAGGGTCGGTCCGCCCGTCTGTACGTCCGTCCGGATCAGATAGCTTTTTTTCGTTAATTTATGCATGTTAGATAATCTAACTTAGATTTGTCATATCAATTTCAAACTTTGCATGGTGATTCCTGTTGTAGTTAGGTACGATTTAGAAAGCGTAGCAGCTCTATAATCATTAACAGAATGTCCGTACTTCCATTTTAAACATTTAATTCTTGTCTACTACATTTGTCTTTAGGTTCCAACATTCAGGTAATTCCTGCTCGAAATGGTAAATGACCGAAAAGTTTATCTACACCCCCATTGATGATACACAAACTTACCCAATTTTAGATTTCAATTAGTGGTTAAAATGTTTGGACACTCAACTTAATAAACGAACAAAATCAAAATTTAATACAGGTCACTAAAGTTATTAAACCATTAGAAAACATTATTATCAAACTTTGGGAACTTGTATAATATCCCCAATGATTCCTCCCTCCCTGCTCCTACTACTTTTGAATATGTTTAATACAAAGTATATTTTTATGTGAATTAATCAAACGAATAAAAAATTGTAATATGTTATCTTTTTAATCCATCAATTGTAACTGAAGACCTGTTCTACAGTTTCAATCAAAGGGGTGAGATCAAAATCCCCCATATTACGAAAGGTTTAAAATAGAAAAATACAAGTTTTGTTATAATAAAAAAAATTCATTTAGATAGAAACACATGCATCCCACTACTTTGGCAGATATACATCCATTCAGGGGTTCCTTTTTCCAGGAGAGGTTTCTCTAGGGAGGGTGGAGTTACTCTCTCCAAAAAAAGTTATAAGCCTTTCCTTTGACAAATAGAAAATCATGTCAGTCCAGTGAATAGCTTACAGACATCCTGTTACTTTAATATAAGGATTGTACCTAATATAATTTGGGGCTGAACTGAGCAATGTCTGTTTGGCGAGAGTGACTAATTCCTTGTCACAATTTTTTGATAAAAATTTTGGGTACTTTCACACAAAGTAAATATTAAGCACTTTTAACCCCTCCTCTTTAAAAAAATTGGAAATAAGTGATAGGGTTTTTTTTCTATGCCTTCTGTGATCTAATCCTTGTACCCACTTAACCTAACCTAATATAATCTAAAGTAATAAAAAAATAACACTCATCCTCATTTTGAACATATTTTAAGAACAAGGGGGGACTGGCGAGTGGGGGGGGGGGCAGTGCTTAACAATATAATTTGTGTAAAAGCACCAACTTTTGTTCTACATAAGTGCAGTTGTTTTACAAGTTTTCTGGGGGCGCATGTCAATTTGGACAAGGATAATTATGTCCACAAATAGTACATAGATTTCATACAGTAATATCCAATGAGGGGGGGACATTGTGCTGTTTATTACAATTATTTTAACGTTTTCTAATTTGTTAGTTTAACAACTTGTGGATGATCATGAATTTTGTTATTGGTTGGTTTATTAAGTTTTATAAGCGCATGTCAATTTAAAAAAGAATAATTATTTCCACAAATAATACATAGATTTCACTTAGTAATATCATTGTTTATTAGTTGGTTCATTAGGTTTTATCAGCGAAAAAATATGTATTGTTATGAAAAACCTAACTTTCTTTATGATAAATTTTATTTGTTTAACAAGAATGAATGTGTTCAAAATATATGTAGAGTTTAAGTGTTATATTTATATGATGGTGGATTATTATTTAATGAAAACAAATTATGTAAAAGGTTGATTTTCCTAAGGCTGACGGGCGGCTGCCGAGCCCTGATTTAAAGTTGTAAAGTTAATATAAAGATTTAATAAAGCTTGAAGGAGGAAAAAAGCAACAAAAAAAACTATATCATAGAGAGGTTGTGGTAAGCCGAAGCGTTTCAGCTTACCGGTTGCGAGTTCGAATCCAACGAGCCCTAGCCTTGAATTATTCTACCAAAACAAACTAGCAGGATTTAGTCATACAGAAATTATATATTTAACTGAATACATTTACAATGGATGTTTACTATATATTATATATACAACAGATTATAACAATAGGTTAGGTTTGAAGGGGGTGTGGGACACAAGGGCTTAGCCCACGGCGGTAGACAGTCTGTGGGGGTAGCTGTGGTAAAAGGGGAGGCAGCGCCTCCCGGTTGTATAGTTGCGTGAGGGGCGCGTGATAGCTGCGTGTCCGTGCCCCTCCCCATATTTAGCCAGGCCAGTTTGACCGCTGCGCAGCGGGGTCACCGGCGGTCATGAGGTAATGGTGATATAATGGGATTAGTGCAGAAGGCTTGTTATGATAAGCCACTGCGTAGCAATTCTGTAAACTGCCCGTCTGTCTGTTGCCGTATTACCACAACCTCCCCTTCAAGGGCTGCGGGGCTCTCGAGCCACCAGGCCTTGAACCTGGGGATACGGCAGCCTCTGTCTGCGCACGACAACATCTTCCTGGGGCACAGCTCGGTGGAGGACAGCTCTGGCTATACAGGCTCCGCGGGACACTCGCTGCTCGGTCTGGCTGTGGTTGGATATCAGCATTGTCAACTCCCGGTTGGCTTCCAGCCGTGGGTTGGCGACAGCCAGGCCCCGTCGTTGGAAGTTTTGCCTTGTTTGCAGGACTAGTTCTGTCTCGGCTGGTAGCTGGACACTGAGGCCTAGGCTAACTCTGGAGGCTCCCAAGGGGGGAATAACGATGGAGGAAGGCGCGTAAAATTCCATGGGGGCGCCTGCCTGGTCCAGGTTGCTTGGCCTCCTAGCTCCCACTCGGATGGGGACGGCTGTCATCAGCAGGGGACACATCGCTTCAGCTTCATCCTCTGGGGCCGCCTCTTCCATCTCAGTGGCCGCTTCTCCTCCTGCAGGCTCGCTGCTGGCCGGCAGGGGCTCCATGTCAGTATCTGGGTTCCAGATGGCATCCCTAGGTGGCTCTGGGGCTGGCGGCGGCGGCGGTGGTTCGTTAGGTTGGTGCTGCAGGTTCTCTTCTACAGGGTCGCAATCCTGGCCGCTAGGCTGTGGGGCGGCGGCTGCCGGCTGGTACACTGGGAACTGTCCTGGGTCACTAGCTGGCAGTGCCGCAGCTCCGGCGGGCAGCTCAGTGGCGTCCTCGTCGCCGTCCAGGTCGCCTTGGATGTCTGTTGGAATCTGATGGGCAGTTACATCTCCGGTGTACTTGCGCAATCGGCCTACATGCGCGGTGATTTCCGAGATCTTGGCTGTTGGAGATGCAGGTTTGATGACATAATGGACGTCTGTGGCTTGTCGCATTATCTTCCAAGGGCCAGTCCATCTCTTGGTAATCTTGGCTGACTTCCCTGGCACCAGGCGGGGGGCCAGATACCAGACCAGGTCTCCAACTTCGTACTTGGCCGTGCCTTCGTAGGCGGCCGCGCTCCTTCAGATGGTTCCCTCCTCTCGCTGCTGGATTGCGTCGTACACGGCATGGTAGCGTTGCAGGAGAGCTTGGACGTTGGCTGGGACTGAGGCATACTCAGTGTCTGGCAGCCGGAGCACCATGTCCACCGGAAGCTTGGCCTCTCTCCCAAAGTAGGCCAGGAACGGGGTCACGCCCGTGGATCTGCAGGCCTTGGTATTGTAGGCGAAGGCAATGGCAGGCAAGTGTGGCTCCCAGTTGTTGTCGTCTCTGTCTAGGAACAGCCGCATGCCTGTGTTGAGCGTCCGATGGAACCTCTCCACCCGGTTGGACTGCGGGTTGTAGGGCGGTGGATGTGTCAGGCTGATCTCGAGCTTGGAGGCCAGTTCCTTGAATACCTGGCCAGTAAACTCCATCCCATTGTCAGAGTGGATCTTCAGGGGACATCCAAACGTGGCCAGGTGGCGGTGCAGTAGGGCTTCAGCCACCGTGAGGGTGCGCTTGTTGGGGATGGCGTAGAGGCTGACAAACCGGCTGAACCCATCCTGACAGGTTAGGATGTAGCGGTTCCCGGCTGGGGTCTCTGGCAGGGGCCCCACCAGGTCAATAAACAGGACTTGCTGTGGATACCCCTGGCGGGAGGGCACGTGTATTCCTAACTTCAACATTTCCTTGGTGACCTTCTGTACACACTCAGGGCAAGTCTGAACCATCAGGCGGACGTCACGGGACAGGTTGGGCCACCAGAAATGCATGGCGACGCGGGCAATAGTAGCGTCCATCCCAAAGCGCCCGGCCATGGGGGTCCCATGGGCCAGAAAAAACGCGTCCTGCTGGAGGGCCGAGGGCAGCAGGTATCTTGTCCTCTCTCCTGTCAGGGTCTGGTCGGTGGTGGTGAGGCAGCCATGCTCGTCGAGTCCCAGGGCTGCGAAGCGGCTGGCGTACTGCTGCTCGTCCCGTTCCTTGCCGCGCAGCTCAGCCTTAGTTGGGGCTTTGCCATAGGACAAGATGCCGTGGAATTTCCGAATTCCATACATGATGGCGGCCATCTCTCCCTTCCAGGACGGGTAGCGAGTCTCAGGGTCGGTTGTCTTGCGCCCCACGGCGGCAATAAGCCTCTCCTTGCCGTCCTGGCATTGGCTGAGTATGGCAGAGATGGCGCGGCTGCTGAAGTCTGTGGTGAGCTGGAACACAGCCGGTAAGTCAAACCTGGGTGGCGCTCGGATGGGGGCTTGGCGAAACTTGTCCTTGAGCTGTAGCAGCTGGGCTTCCATCTCAGCCGTCCAGGTCAGTGTCTTGGCCGTTTTCTGCCGATTCATCTCGTAGGTGAGGTCGGCATACTCTGGGATGAACAGGCGGTAGTAGCCAAAGAACCCCAGGAGCGCCAGCAAGTCCTTGGGGGTGATGGGGGCCGGCCAGTCAAGGATGCGGTCAATATAATCCTCTTGCATGGCTATCCCCTCACGGCTGAGGGTGTGGCCCAGATAGTCCACCTTGGCTCGAAACAGCTTGGTCTTGGCTGGCTTGAGGCGGATTCCTCCCCTGCGGTGGGCTTCCAAGACTTCCCGGAGCCTAGCCAGGTGGGCCAAGGTATCCTGGTGAAAGGTCAGGACGTCATCAAGATATGACTGGAGGTTGGCCGTGCCTAATGGGTTCAGGACTCCTGCAATAAATCTGGAGTAGACAGACGGTGCTGTAGCGAGGCCAAAGGGCATCCTTTTCCATTGGTACAAGCCCCTGGGGGTGGTGAAGGCGGTGCAGGGCCGGCTGTCCTCGGACACTCGGATGGTGTAGTACGCAGCCACCGCGTCTAAGGCACTGTAGACGCGGTGTCCTCCCGCTCGTTCTACCAGCTGCTGGATCCTGGGCAAGGGGTAGCTGTCCAGCTCAAGGCACTTGTTGAGGGCCCTGTAGTCGACGGCCCAGCGGGTGCTCCCGTCCTTCTTCTTGATGGGCACCAGGGGGCTGCTCCAGGCGGAGTCTGAAGGCTCTATGACTCCCTCTTGCAGCCAGGTGTCCAGTTGCTTCTCCAGCTCAGCCTCCTGCCGCGGGTTCAGATCCCTAAATCTCTGGCGGATCGGCTGGGTCCCTGGCTTGAGGCGCAGCTGTAACTCTACTACGTCAGTGCAGCCGGGGGTAGAGTTTGAGAAGACGTCTCTGTACTCTGATAGCATGGTCCAGACCTCCTTCTTGAGCAGGGGGTCCTTGCGCAGAAATTCGTTCTCCTCCATCTCAAGGGCTGCCCACAGCTCCTGCATATCTGGGGGCTCAACAGGCTCTTGGAACGAATGAATACGAGGGGGAGGCTTGTCAGAAACCTCCAGAATGTCAGGCTTGACCAGCTCCCCAGCCACGGGGAGGCCGGCGTCCAGCAGGAGAGGCATCTCCCCTTCATTTACCACCAGCACTCGGAACACGCTGGCGGAGCCAGGCCTGTGGGCATACAGACCTTCTGGGATGACAAGATCCTCCCCAAACCTCTGTTCTGGGGCAGATAGTTGGATGGCATCCTTGGTACGGTGCCCCACTAGTTCAACAGGGACAGCCATGACACCGCGGCCAGGCAAGACCACCCTCTTACGTACGGAGGTGGGGTGGTTGGCCATCAGTTGGAGTGACAGCGCTTAGCCTGTACGTGGCTGGCACGGGGTCAGCTTCAGCTCCGGGAGCCACCGGCCGCGATTTGACGGGCTCGGCGTCGGGAGGGGCTGAGGTGTTGGAGCCAGGCGTGGCTCCGAGGGCGTCCAGCCACGATTTGACGGGCTCGGCGCTGGGAGAGGCCGGGGCGCTGGGACCAGCCTGGGCTCCGTGGGCGTTCGGCCGCGACTTGACGGGCTCGGCGCTGGGAGAGGCTGATGCATCGGAGCCATGCGTGGCTCCGGAGGCGTCCAGCCACGACTTGACGGGCACGGCGCCGGGGGAGGCTGATTCCTGGGGGTTGAGCGTGGCTCCGGGTGCATCCGGGTGCAGATTTGATGGGCCTGGACTCGGACTTGGCCGGTTGAATTGCTGGGGGCCCCAGGTAGAGGGGGCCAGGTGGACACGGCTGGCCGTTGATGAAGGTGTCGGCGGAGAAGATCGGCTCTGGAGGGCTGGAAATCTCGGGAAACGTCGTTGGCAGGTTCTCCAGAGGCACCTTGGGCACTGGGGGCAACCCCATGGCTAGCAGGTTGGTCCCCCTATGGGCGTTTAGCGCAGCATCCACCCAGTGCGTGCCTTTCTCAACTACACGCGGCTGCTCTGGCAGTGGGCCTGGCAGAGGCCCCTCCTAACTCAACTCTCTCTCGGCTGTCTCCCGGTCGATGGGGACGCCACGGAGTGGGATAAACTCCCCACGCACCCACAAGCAGGGGGGTTGCATGTTGAAACAGAGCCTAGTTCCGAACTCCTTGAGAAAATACCCTCCTAGGTTCAGAGGGTGTGAGAGATTCCGTACCACAGTCACGTGGTACAGATGGAGTATAAGAGTGTGTGAAACTGCCATATATAATTCATATAATTTTCCAATTACCTGGAGGGGCTGCCCTTCCTCGTTAGCAGTCAGGATTTGGGTGTTGTCTGGAACCAACATGCGCTGCACGCCCATTGCGTGCATGAGGTGTTCAGAAATGACGGCAGACCCTGGTACACGGTTGCCAGAATCTACCATGGCATCAACCTGTACGTGCTGGGCAGGGTCAGGAGTAGGAAACCTCACCCTGATGTGGCAGGGGAAGTGGAGGTCCTGCCCTTGAGACAGGGGGGCCTCCCGCTCGGCTGGGGTCGGCAGAAACTTCGGCGGTGGCCGAACCGCAGCTATGGTAGTATCGCTTACCATGGTGTGTGTGTGTGTAGACCGCTGGTGGTGGCTTAGACTGTAGCTTCGAATCACTAGAGCTTATCAATTATCACTGGGTCAACAATTTTATATTTCTTTTTATCACTTGGTTGACATTTATACACACTTATGTGTAGTTATCACTAGGAGCTCTAGGTGTGATTCTGGAAGCACCGGCAGCAGGGGAATGTCCGTCCTGCAAGGGTCAGATGGATGGCGGCGGCAGGGAATGTCCCGTCCTGCAGCGCCGCTGGTTCGAATCCCGAAAGATGGCGGCAGGGAATGGCCCTTCCTGCAGCGCCTCGGGTTCGAATCCTGGGAGGCAGCGGCAGGGAATGTCCCGTCCTGCCGTGCCTTTGGCTCAAATTCTGCTATCCGTCGCAGTGGTAGGCCTTACTTGTGTGCTGAAGCTTCGCAGCCACACATTGCCTTCTCAGGGAGACCAGCACTTAGCTGTCCGTCTCGTAGGTTTGGCCTGGGTGTCCTGGGGCTTGTCCCAGCTACACCTGCCAATTTAGACTCAGTTTTGTAGCCGTCTGAGCTAAATTATCCGATTACCGTGGCTGCGCACCTAGCGCTACTCCTACACGGTACGGAAAAAACGCCGTAAACTGGCGCTTGTAGCAGGCTAAATCTGCTTGCCGTAGGCCCAAAGGCCTACATAATGCGTTCAAATGATGGAAAATCGACCTAAAAAGGCCGTCTCACGGGTCAGTTGGCTTCTCAGTTGGCAGCTGACTGTCCCCTTACTTGCCAAAGGGTCCAATCAGAGGTAGAATAGGCTAATTTCTGTAGGGCTCGATCTCACAGCTGACACCAAGATGTGGTAAGCCGAAGCGTTTCAGCTCACCGGTTGCGAGTTCGAATCCAACGAGCCCTAGCCTTGAATTATTCTACCAAAACAAACTAGCAGGATTTAGTCATACAGAAATTATATATTTAACTGAATACATTTACAATGGATGTTTACTATATATATACAACAGATTACAACAATAGGTTAGGTTTGAAGGGGGTGTGGGACACAAGGGCTTAGCCCACGGCGGTAGACAGTCTGTGGGGGTAGCTGTGGTAAAAGGGGAGGCAGCGCCTCCCGGTTGTATAGTTGCGTGAGGGGCGCGTGATAGCTGCGTGTCCGTGCCCCTCCCCATATTTAGCCAGGCCAGTTTGACCGCTGCGCAGCGGGGTCACCGGCGGTCATGAGGTAATGGTGATATAATGGGATTAGTGCAGAAGGCTTGTTATGATAAGCCACTGCGTAGCAATTCTGTAAACTGCCCGTCTGTCTGTTGCCGTATTACCACAAGGTGACTAAAATTGCCTACCGTTGCCTGTAAAATCACGAACTTATCCCTCAAAAAAGCTAATCGAGCACAGTACCCCCCCCCCATCCCCTTGTTTCGAAATAAATAAAAAATTTTAGAGATTGAGGTTTTTTTTTCCTAACCATTTTAGGTTAAGTTAGGTAAGGTTATGTTCTATCTTAATAACCCCAAATTTTTAGACCCGTGCTTGGTTTGGATGTAGAAAAAAATCGCCTCCCCTTTTTAAAATTAATGTAAAAAGAAGAGGAGAGGGGTGTTTCAATGTTCAATAGGCACTTTGTGTGAGAGTACCAAAAAATTGTTTAAAATTGAAGTGTCGACATATTGTATTTGCTTAAAATTACCCCCTATCATTCAGTGTTTCTGTGAATAAGCTAAATAATGTTTTTACCCTGTCAAACTAATATAATAGTAGTCATAGAAAACAAGGATGTCGATGCCAATGGGGTTAGGATTCTATAAGGCTGGGAGTAATATTCTCATAATATCTAATTTGTTTGGGATGTTTGGTATTCCTACATCCCCCCCATTTAGACGTACTTATATCAAACAATATTAAATTTTAAAACTTCAAGATAAGAATAGATATACTGGTTTTAGTAGAAATGTTTAGCATAAATAGTTTCTTTAATTAAAGGTTTCATAATTTTGTTTATCTACATTACAAGAAAACCCCTCAGTCTTCGAATTTGGGATATTAATTTTCAAATTTTGTTTAGGGTATGTATTTCCAATTCAACTAATTTTTACTATATGTATATGTCAGATGCGTGACTTCAGCATTAAAAGTGTATGGAATGCCTTGGCGAAACTTACTAACAACTTTCGAAGTTTGTCTTATGTACAAAAAAAACACATTGACATGATATTTTGTATAAGTTGATAATTTGCTTTATTAAGAGGAAGGTATAGGTTTTGTAATGTAATGACTTAGAAATCAGAATAAGCATCTTCAATAACACGAAATGAGTATTACATGGTAGATTTTAACTAAAGCCTTTTTTGTTTATTTTGTTTGTTTTGAAGTAAGCTAAAAACACCTTTTGATGAAACTTCATACCTCTCATACATATTCGTAATTATCGTGTCTACGTACCTAAATTTGGACACCTACAAATTTTTTGGACGATTTTTGAAGCTAGCTTTTGAAAGCACAAAAATCATGGGAGAACAAACGAACATATGTTAAAGAAGAAAAAAAAGAGAAATATACATTTATGGACGGATTGACTGACGGACAGACAGACAAAGTAAATTATATGTACAATATCTAAATAAGCTATCTTTTAGGATATAAAAAAGTACAGGTGTGAAAATAAAATATAGGTTTATTGAAATCAGAGTGGAGGGTAACAATAATGACTAGGTTAATCTTAAAACCTTTCTTCCCTCGATTTTTACAAGATTATAAAGTCAAAGTACAATAATGAATATTAGTTACTAGCGGTTGCGCCCCTAGGCTCTAGGGCATTAGTATTTGAAAAGATATAAACGAGCAGAAAAATAGCCCAAAAACAACACAAGGCCTAAATCAAAAGCAAAATTCTGAAATTACAATGGGACCTATGTGAAGGCTCTCTAAAATGAAGAACCTAATCGGTTCAGTGGTTAGTGAGATCCTAAGCTACAGACAAAACCGTATTACTTTATGGGATAGGATAGTTTATTGTCTTATCCCTCAATCCCTGTTGATAATCTATCTCAGGGTATGATAAACCAAAAACATACCATTCATAATTTCTTATATGCAGTCATGCAATATTATATAATGGATGTATTATCACTTGGATCTTACACCACATTTTCGTGTTTTTCCAATGAAGTTAAACTCGTAGCTAAAATAACGATCCATCTCATCCCTCTCTTTAACCCATTCCATCCCCTCTTACTAGATGAACGACCAGGGCAATAAACGAGATCCATTACAATTTGAAATGACAATTCTTCCCTGTCATAATATCCACGTATATTATAAATCCACTTATTATAAACAGATATATACTCATGGATTTGAATCATGAAGTTTTGCTTTCAACATTATTTCATTGGATTATTACCTCTGCCCTATATGGAATACTAACTCCACTTGGGGCTCAGATAAAAATTAGACTTTAGCCAACTTAACCTAACTTAATATAATTGAAATATTGTTTGTTTAAAGAAAATGATCTTATAGTGCCTAATAGAAATATGACGTTATACAACACAAATGACCAATTATAGGCCAGTATAAATTTATATTGACCAATGGTAAAATGTATACTGGTATATCATTGGTAATATTTTTTAGGGACTATAAGCTGCTACACATTTAAGCAAAGAAACTTTTATTAAATATATGAAAGACCCCAGTGTACAAAAAAATACTGTACAATAGTAGACCCTGAATTAGCATCCCACCAGATACAGATGTAAATACCCAAGGATCTAAAGGAATAAGACAATGACAGCTAAATTGATGTTTATCCCCAATGTTAATACACATAATTACCCCTACTGTAGATTACAATTAGTGGTTTAAACGTTTGGACAATTAACTTATAACTTAATAAGCCAACCAATCAAAATGTATTAATTGTCCCCAAAGTTTTAAAGCCAACAAATAAAAAACGTTATTATAAAACTTTGGGGACAAGTGTAATAAACACCCCATTGTCCCCTCTCTATCTCTGGTAAATACCACAACATATTATATTTTTGGCCATGTTACAAGGGTGTGCCTACGCTTCTTTAGTTCAGTTTCAAGGGTGTTGCTTTTAAAAAACAAAATATTTTTGTGTTTCTGGGTTTCTGTTAATTTGTCTTTACCAAAAAGATCTTGCTTTCTATTAGACTTATTTGGTTCTAACCATCCTAATAATAAAGTAACAGGGTCTCTGTGTGTATGTCTGTGTGTACCGAAGGATCTCGCAACCGCCGAATAGTTAGCATTCTCTTTACAGGGTAACTTCTCATGGGTCCTAGCAAGGTTTATAGCTTTATAGGGGAGAGGATACCACCGCCCTCCCAAAAGAAATCGCAAAAAAATATAACTAACCCCATCGTTAGTAAAGTATAGATCTTTTTTTTGGGAGAGCCCTCAGCAAACTTTTTCTCAAATAAAAAAGATTGTTTTTAAGCTATAACGTCTCAACACTCTTTTCAGGGAGGTTTCAGCCATCAAATTTTGACAGCTATAAATGTCAATTGAGCGTAGCATATATACATATACGCAAATACAGGGACGAAGTGGACATTGGGCTGTTTATTACACTTCCCCAAAGTTTGAATTAACGTTTTCTATTTTGTCGGCTTAACTAATTTTGGTACTTTTTATTGTTTGGTTCATTAAGTTGAATGTCCAAGTGTTTCAACGAATAATTGAAATCTACAGAGGGGTAATTTTGTGCTCCGTCATTGAAGATGTACATCTATTTAACGGCAATAGTCTTATCCCTGAAAACCCTGCGCATATACGAGTATTCTAAAAGATATGTCAATTTTTAAAATTTGTTTATAGCACAATTTGGTTGATCCTTATATAAAAGTAACAGGATGTCTTACTATGTGTGTGTGTAGCATAAGAACTAGCTATCCGTTTAACCAATATGGATATCATTTACAGCAAATCTTCATATAGAATATAGGTTCAGGAAATGTTAATCCTATTTTGAGGAGGGTACCTCCGCCCTCAAAGTAGAAATCACCCATAATAAAAATTTCTACACAAGTGTTTTGCTTGTTTTCATTTAAAATCCTTAATTGAAATTGGAGGGTCACACCCCCCCCCCCCACAAAAAAAAAAAAATCTCCATCCTTGTACGCCTTGAGGGTTAGAGCTTCGCAGGTATAAGCCCCATAGGGTTGGGGCTCCACACAGGGATTAGTCACAACAAGAAACAAAACTGTATTCTAAAGGATAAAGTAATGCAGATAGAATGATGTAAATCCCCAATGATGATAAACAAAATTACCCCTTCCTTAGTGGTTGAAACATTTGAACACTCAACTTAATGAATCTACCAATCAAAATTCAATAAAAAAAATCCTCAGAGTTGTGAAGCCAATGAATGAGAAAACGTTATTATAAAACTTTGGGGACTTGGGGTATAAACAGCCCAATGTCGTCTCCCTCCCTGCATTTTATTGCTTGAAAATAATAGTTATTTCTCGCATCGTATTATAAACGGCTTTCCGCGGATACAAAATGTACAGTTATAACATTTAAACCAGTTTTTTTAGCCCCGAGATGCCGAAGGCATGGGCTAAAAAACTGGTTTTAATCTTATGATTGTACATTTTAATATTCATAGAAAGCTGAATATAATACGATGCTAGACATAGTTTTTTCGTATGGATGAGAACCGGTTCCTATCCACCGGATTCGAATGAATACGAGAAAGATTACTACAAATGACTAAATGTCACCAAAAGAAGTCAAAAACGCATCAAGGTACAAGTAAAAGGAAATGAGATAAATTAATTTTAATCAAACATTAATTTTACATTAGTAAGAATTAAATTTGGTATCTGTTTAGGCTAATATTATAGACTAGTAGTAGTAGCGGGGCAAATCAACAAGCTATAGGCGTACGTCTGTCAGTAACGCTATGGATGAAATGTGATTTTCTCAGCTCACTGCATGATAGACTCGAAATAAAGTATTACCAAACTTTACCAATAAACTGTAAACAAATATGATAAATATACAAGCAAAATAACAAGTTAATGTTGAGATTCAATTCCTTCTCGTTCCTTCTTAAGCATAAAATGAATTTGAAAATTTTTAACATAAACTTTAATATCCTTATCAGGATGTTGATTTTATATGTCGTCTTTATGACAGGTGAAGATGTTATGAATATATTTCTTAAATTATGTATATAAAAAAATATTGTACGGTAATATCAAATTAAATTAAAAATAATTTGTTTTTTTTGTACCAGAATCATCCCTGCAATGAAAGAAGAAAAAAATTTGTTTTGTTTTACATAGCAGACTAAATGTATTATGATAACATACAACGTCTCTTTGTGAGTTCATATTTATAATATTGATTTTTATAAATGAATTAATGAAAAAATATTTGTTTGAAATTTGACTAAATGTCATATTGTATAATTTACTTAATTCTTAACACTCGGGCCCCTTGCCGCATCTTTATCGGTCGGGGGTGAGGAGGGTGGTGTTCGACGCCCCCTCCCCTATTATCTGAGCCACTATTAGAGCTAGAGGTCTTAAAATTTCTGTGTATGTCCCCTGTTTGATAATAAATTTCCGACTATAAGTGATTCAAAGTAAATTTTCGCTTTCTTCATCCTTTTATTTAACAACCTTTGTTTTTAGGTCCTTTTTTACTTAAATATTACTAACGGCTGCCTTTATTTTTTTTTTATTAATATTTTATTTTCTACTGAGAGCTACAATTGAATTTTCATCAGAGCATATTTAAATAAATTTGTATCTACAAATAACTTTCTTCTTTAATTATAGTTAAGTAGTTAAGTGCTGCTACTCTATAATTACAATCTTCTTTAAAAGGACTGTTAATGTTTATGATAATTCATATTAGATTTCAGCAATGTGAAGCTGCTTTGTTTAGGAGTGAGGGGGTGTTTGAGCTAATACTATTCAGAATCAAATCTTTAGTGGTGAAGCTACTCTATAATTCACTTTTTCTGTGTGTTAGTTAGTCCGTAACACTAAGGGGAAAATGTAATTTTCTTAGGTCTTATTGGAGACAACTGAAATATTCAGTGAAGATTCTTTTGACATTTATTCTTTACAATGCCTTTTTGTCTGTCTGTTGGTCATGCTTCAAAAGACATATTACATATTCTCTCCTCTCATTTGTATTTGTTAAGAAAACTTAACATCTGCTCTCACTTTGTGCATTTGACCATTACAAGATTTTTTGTGCTTTGCTACTAATGGTTGTTGTCATAAATGTTTTATTTTGACAATGATCAAAGTATAACCCAATAAATTTTAGCATGTTAGTTTGTTCTGAAATTTTTGCAAGGGGGTACTTTCATGAATAAAAATATATCACAAATTCAGTTTGTCAAAAATATTAATAAGAAGAATGTTCATAAAAAAATAATACTAAAATTTTCGTTCTGATCCCACAATATAAGTTTTAAGTTAGTGTGAAACTGCATTTTGATACTCCGTGCATCATTTTACCCACAAACCTGTCGCATAACTCTTTTTTAAATTTGAATCCCAAAAAAGCTTGGGTGTCTTTGATTTTTATCCTTATATAACAGTAACATGATGTCTATTTATCTATTTTTCTCAAAGGATCTCGCTAACTGCTAGACAGATATGGTTTTTCTTTACATTAAAGCTTTATATACATATGTCCTGGCCATGTTTATAACTATTTTGGGAAAGGGTACCTCCACAATATAAAAATTGCTCCTAACAAAAAATAAAAAATAAAATTTTTGAAAAACTATGATCTTAAGTGTAGTTGCGACTCTCCACCCCCCCACCCCCCCTCCCTCCCCTTCCTATCCCCAAGTGTCCCTAGAGGATTTAAGGGTACGTAGCCGCTAGTCCTTATATGGAAATAACGGGATGTATGTATATCTGTCTCTAGCAAAGGAACTCGTTATCCGCTGAACAGATGTGGTCCTTGTTTTTTTTTTGTAAAACTTAAATTAAAAAATAGAGGGGATTAAATTCTAGTGCCCATAATGATTGCTGGGGACGTAGCGTTTTTAGCGTTTAGCATGGCAAGCATCGTTTTAGAATTAAAAAGAAAATAAATTTTTTCAGTTAATAACAACCCAACAAATAATGTCTATAGCAATTTGATCAGCTGATTGGTTTTAATACTAGATGTTTTTTTAAGTAGTGCAGCTACTCTAAATCTAGGAAATAAATCTAATTTTGCTTAGAATTTACTTTTAGGTGTTTTAAACGTTGTAAATTGAAGATTTTATTTTGATAATTAACATTTTACAACAATACCCTCTATAAACTGTGAGGAAGTTTGATAAAATTACGTTTATTTTGCAAGCTTTTTTAAAAATACTTCATTATTTTTATAATTCTGACAAAATAGATTTTCTGTTTCAGTAAATAACATGGCCACAAAAAGGTTTAAGCAGTTATTGAAATATTTTATTACCATTCTTGCTAATTAAATAGTCGTTAACTATGTTTAATTTGCATTTTTTTAAAAGACAAGAAAAATATTCTACTTAAATGCTACTTTTATGAAGTTATCTTAAACCTTTTCCAAAAGTTTGTTTTATAAAAATATTTTATTTTCCATTGATTTTATTGATTATATAGGTTAAAAATATCAAAAGTATTTTTTAAAGGCTATAGATTAATTTGGATTAATTCCGATTTTTATTTTTTTTAATTTTTTTCAAATCTGAAAGAATATGCCTGTCTTTTTAAAGAATAGATTATATAAAAAAAACTAAATTAAACATATTCAGGCTATCAAAAAGTTAAAAATATTTTTTTTTACTATTAAATCGCTAATTTTTAAAATCATTAGATTTTAAGCTTATTTTGCATGGAAACACACTTTTTCAGTCATTTCTTATCAACAATGGATCTTAAATGATTATTACTGAAAACTTTTATGAAAATGTTATTAACCAAAACTCCAAATAAAGGAAATAATTGCTGTTTGCAAAAATGTGTGCAAAAAGTTGCCAATATCTCGTTAGAAGGGACTTAATGGATTTTAATTTTTACTGCTTACGACTTAGTGGACTATAAACTATTAGAAAAGTATCACTTCAAGGTGGAATTTTAAGGGTCAACTTTTTTTCTTTTAAAATTCGCAGTGTAGCTGTCAATAAAGATAGACAGCTAAAATTTCGAAGGAGATTTCTAAGACATATGCACATCTAATATATTTGTTGTTAGTCCGTCTGTCTGTTGGTCATGCTTCAAAACGTTAATTTTTTGAGGTTTCCTGATTTTCTTGGAGATTTTCATTTTTTCTCTCTTTTTTTCAAAGCTGTGAGTTTTTTTGTTTGTTTTTTTAATTTGTTGCACTTTGTAATTTGTAAGTAAGGAGGGGACATTTTATTCTAATTTACAGTGATACCCAACGTCTTGAAACCACGCTATCTTATTTGTTAGTTTAAAACATTTAAATACTTTTTTAAAATTTTGGTTTGTTGGTTTTACATCTGCGCTATGATTTTAATTTACCTTGAAAAATTATAGGATTTTTTTATGATTTTTTTTATCAATTTTGGAGAATTTTTTGTAATATGGTACGATACATTATTTTTCAGTATGGCTTAGAACCTAATACAGCGGTTCTTCAATTTTAAATTATAGTCATTGATGATTTTCAAAGCACTTTTAGCTGCATGATAAATTTGTTAAGAATGACTCTCTGTATAAATGATTAATCATATTGATCTATCATACTTAGCTTTGGGTGTACACTGTACACTTCAAATACACCTTTAGTGTTGTATACAGCGTAGCTTCTGTATAACCGTACGTAGTTATTTTGTATAAATGTTGACTATTCCGTTACACCGATTTCTCCTATGTCAAAAGCGAATCTTTTCTATAGTTAAAGTCTGTCCACCCGTCCGTCTTAATGTTTGTGTACACATGTTATAATTATCCTATCAGTTTCAAACTTTGTTTTTCTAAAACAGTTTAATTTAGAAAGCGACGCAACTCTATATTCGTCACCATAAAGTCCGTACGTTCATTTAAAACATATTGTGATTTTTTACTTTATTGACAATAATTTTCTTTTGATGTAATTATCCCATTCAATTGATTTTCAGAATACTGATTCCTAGGACAACAGAGTACAATTTTAAAGGCGAAGCTTCTCTATAATAAAGTCCTAAAAATGTAAGTATGTCCTTAAACAGTATCCTTTATTTAATCAATTTGCAATGAATTTACTTAAAGACTTGATTACATTTCATTTCTTACACTCTACAAGTGTTAATGTTCGTTTGTCCAGTCATTACGGAGCTTCGCTTTTATTGATGTTGTGATCCTTGGTTAAAAAGTATTTACTAATATTATAATGCAATTTTGTCCAGGGAGAGAGGGGACATTGGGCTGTTTTTGGCACTGGTCCCAAAATTTCTATAGTAGTATTTCTTATCCGTTTGCTTTATAAAATGTTGGGAACTTTTAAATATTTTGCTTGGTTGGTTCATTAAGTTGAATGTCCAAACGTTTAAACCACAAATTGTATTCTACAGAAGGGGTAACTTTGTGTATCATCATTGGGGAAGTATATAAATTTATCGAACATTGCCTTATCCCTTTAAACTCCTGACTTTTGTCAGTCAAGAATATTTATTATTGACAGCAAATATAAGGATAGGACAATGGATCTAAAATATATATGATTTGTGTTTTCTTGGAATTTGGGTACTTGAAATTAACGCGACGTTTCTTATCTTGGCTAACTTTCACGACTTTTGGCATTGACGACACTCAAAATTACCCCTTCTGTAGATTACAAATAGTGATTGAAGCGTTTTAACACTCAACTTAATGAACAAATCAATCAAAAGTTGATAAGTCAAGGATAAAGAAAAAGTTATTATAAAACTTTGGGGACTAGTGTAATAAATAGTCCAATGTATCCCCTTTCTCTGAACTAAATTCATTAGTCGTGTTTTCTTAGACTTTGGGTACTTTCTTAATAAATTTATTAATCAAAGTAGAGATTATCTTTAAGCTAAAATTAATCATAATAACATTAAAATTAACTTTATATCTTGACAATTATTAATTGTTATTTTAATATGTATAATACATTTTGAAATAACCTATTGTAATATATGACAAGCATATATAGGGAAGGTTTATTAAATCAAAGTTATCCTTCAAAACCACAAGATATTTTAAACCATCTTTATACAGATAAGCAGGGACCTTACTAGATAAGACAATGGCCGATAAAATGATGTACTTCTCCAATTATTATACACAAAATTATCCATTTTTTCAGATTAAAATTAGTTGTTTGAACGATTTAACACTTGACTTAATAAACCAACCAATCAAAATGCAATTAAAGTCCCCAAAGGTGTAAAGTCAACAAATTAGAAAACGCTATTATAAAAATTTAGGGACTAGTGTAATAAACAGCCCAGTGTCTCCTCCTTCCCTACAGATAAGCAGTTTAGTAAGGGAGATTAGCTGTTATTACTGAACTAAGAACTAAGCTTCATTGTAAGAACATACTACCCATATATGACAACAACTAAGATACTTAGTATATGGCAACATCATATGAAATACTTCAAAGTCACAATAACTTAAAAGAATGTACTGAAAAGTCAGTGTAAATTTCTTATTGAAGTAAATGATAAATTAGTGTGTACTTAATAGAACTAGTTATTTTTTATCTAATTATTTATTGTTTGATTTATTAAACCTAATCTGGTTTAAAATTTCATGTAATATACTTCTTCTTTTATGCATGGTTTTATATAAAATTGTATTGCCACCCAAGATATAGACAGACATAGAGGAGATTAATAGAATCTAAATTCTAGATTTTCATTTTACGTATAACATAATTTTAAAATTGATAGTTATATTTGATGTATGTTCGAAAACAAAGCAAAATATCTAGTCATCTGGACTTGTTTCTAAAGAGGGAGGAGACATTTTGGTGATTATTACACAAGTCCCAAATTTTTATAATTACATTTTTTTATCCGTTGGCTCAAGAACATTGTGGACTTTTACTGAATTATGATCGATTGGTTTATTAAATTGAGTGTTCAAACGTTTCAACCAATAATTTTATTTACAGAAGGGGTAATTTTGAGTTTCATTGTTGAGGATGTACAACAATTATCGCTATACAAGCTCCAAATCTTGTTATTGATAATATATTGTTTGTACTAGAGTTGGGCTTGATATAATTATCTCGCTATTGGCTAGGTTTATTCAATGATTTATTTACTTTTTTTTTGGTTATCTGAATTCTGAATATTAACCCTATTCCATCATCTTCTCCCCGACGATTTCTTTCTTTAAACTATTTTTAGATCTTAATATTTTTTTATTTCAAATTATCGTCTTGAGAGGGTTGAAATGTTTAGTTAACTGTTAAATTTTAGTTTATTATCTGACCACATTACGCACGTATCGCTAGTATCAAATTATTTTAAAACTAAGTTTTCTTTTATTTACTATATTATAAATTTAAATTTTTTGTTTTATGGATAGAAATTTAATACTTCAATATAATTCAAATAGCAACATGAAATAAAAAAAAATGAATTTATTCTTCATACAGTAAAATAATGGGTCTTATTGTTCTGGTCAATGAGAGTTTATTATGGATTATTGGAGCACTATGAGTTTTAAACACTTATCGCTTGGAAAACTAGAGCTCATATATAGACATTTATTTCCTAAATAGATCTGTCATAGATCTTGATGCAATGAAGCAGGCCGTTTTGTAAATGTTAAAAATTGGAAGATTTCATTAAATAAAAGTACTCGCAAATATACTTAGTAAATGATATATGTTTAAATTGAATTTAGGAATGGAAACTATTGTTTGACTGGAACAGAATGATCGTCTGGTTGATCATTATCAGCCACATTTTCAGCAGGTGCCACTGCAACAACATTATTTTCATCACCAACTTTTGCCTTTTTCTTACAACATCTACAACAATGGATATAGAATACGTGGATATTGTGAGGGATACTCGCATACCCTGGGGTTTCTCTTAGTTGGCTAAGATAACAATACCCCCCCCCCCCCTTTATGACTTTACCTCATTTCCTCCCCTGACTATAGAAGAAGGTATTGACCAATAGCTAAGGACTATATTAACAACCTAAATTGGCGAAATAAATTCCCCTGTCGCAATATCCACGTATTTCATATCCATTCCTCAAATATATCCCAAGACACACAAAAAATATAACTGGCTGAAATCAAATAGAAATTGCATAAAAATAAAATACGTTACGATACATGATTTTGAGTACCGGTGAGAATCGGTTCTAATCCAGTGGATATTAACCGTTTTCGAAGCCACAATGAAAATGTTTTTATTCCTACTGTATCAACTCTTAAATGGATTGGATATTTAGCAATAGAATAAAAAAAAGTTTTGTCATGTTATACATGTTTTCAATATATTTCAAAACTAAAGGGGAAAGGTTTTGCGCTCAATCAATAACTTTGAGGGAAATTACTTTAAAAATTTGAATACTCTACTTTCCACATAAATCAAAGTATTTTCGGGTATAGTCCCTTTCGTAACATCGCACCTTATGGGGCGATTCTTTGTATTTTTCACAGTAGCTTTTATCCTATTTCTAGCCCCTGCGGGGAGCTCTAACCCTGCGGGACCAACTACCTAACCCTGTGGGACAATCACCTAACCTAACATAAAATAACCTTTAAAAAGCCATTTTAAAAATACGACGAAAGGCCCCATATGTGGCGATGTTACGAAAGGGACTATTTCCATATTTTCTAAAGCAACATATTCAAGGATCTAAAGGGATAAGACAACTGACAATAAATTGATGTACATCCCCCCAATGATGATACACCAAAGTATCCCTTCTGTAACATACAAGTGTGTTTTAAACGTTTGGACATTCACTTGTATGAACCAACCAATCAAAATTAAATGAAAGTCCCCAAAGTTGTTAAGGCAACGCAACGTCATTATAAAATTTTGGGGACTAGTGCAATGTATCTTCCCTCCCTAAACATATTGGTCAACCTGAAGACTATCCGACATACCCCAATTGTAGAGTAAGAGATATAAGTTTTCCGGAATTGTAATGTAGGGAGTAGATTTGAAATCTGCATCAAATTTTAAGGATTTTTTATAAAATTCGTTTTTTGTATAATTCTTTATCTAAAAGCGGAAATACAAATTAAGTTAATTAATTTTGGCATCTGTGATTGGTGGATTTAAAAAATCTGCCATCTGATTGGATGTCGTACATCATTCAACCAATTAGAGCGCAGGTAGTTTAAAATCCACCTATCCTATTTGTCAATATTGATTAACTTAAAATGTATTTTCGCTTTTAGATAAAGAATTTTACAAAAAACGAATTTTATAAAAAATCCTTAAAATTTGATGCAGATTTCAAATCTACTCCCTACATTAAAATTCCGGAAAACTTATATCTCTTATTGTAGAGTAGCTGAGTAGCGAATAATTACACTTACACAAGCGAATATTGAAAGAAACAAAATCGGAAAATATTCCGTAATTTCATCATCACAACAATTGTTATCGCCTAAAAAAATTACACTCAATTAAGAACTTAACAGCAATATCTATAATACAAAGTAGCTTGATGTCTGTCTGTCCATCCGTCTGAAGCTTAATATCTCGGTAACCACTGAACCAATTGGATTCTACTCTTCAGGGTATTGGTATTGTGGTGGTCTTAAGCTATTTTCTTGGGGGTGGGACACCCCCAACCCCCCAAAAAACACCCCCCCCCCATTTTTTTTAAGGAGATATCCTTGGTCCTTTTTTTGTAGGAGATATCCTTGGTCCTTTGTAGAAGATTTACTTTGTGGAAGATTTCCTTTGCAGAAGATTTCCTTGGTCCTTCTTGTTTTTTTTTTGTTTTTTTACGAATTTCACCTTACATATATTTTTTAAAGATGTAAAGCTGAAAAAAATACACCGATTTAAAAGCAACTTTCGATAAATTAAGTAACAAAAAGTATTATTAAGATAGAATAATGATAGTAAATATCGAGTTTATTTTAAGTGTGAAAAAACACCTTTTGGTGAGCCTTTAGAATACATATATAGCACTAAATTCCATTAATTTATCACATTCAACATTATTATATGGGACTGAAAATTATTTCCATTTTTTTCCAATATGCCCCAATGTGCAGTGTTGAGCTGTTAATACCTAACAAGGATGACAACATACAAAAAAACTAAAGCTCTGAAATGGTAGGACAAACGAACATTAACACTTGTTGAAAAACTTCTTAAATACAGGATAATGTTTAAGGACATACTTACATTTTTAGAATTGGAATTTAGAGATGCTTCGCTTATAAAATTGTACTTGGTTGTCCTAGGAATCAGTATTCCAAAAATCAGATCATTCGAATAATTATATCACATAGAAATTTAAAAAGATAAAATCAACATGTTTAAAATGGACGTACGTACATTCTGGTATCGATTATAGATTTGTCACGCTTTCTAAATCGTACTTAACTACCACAGGAATCACCATGCAAAGTTTGAAATCGATAGGACAATTCTAACAAGCCTAAATTAACTAAAAGAGCTAACTGTTACGGACTGACTGACCGACCCTAATTATAGAAAAGCTTCGCCTTTAAACATTGTACTACCTGTACTATTATAGGATCCAGAGTAAGTACCACCACTGGTCCTTCCAGATGAAGGCCTATAGTTACTAGTTCTTCGGGAGGAGGACCCAGACCCTAATAAGGATGAAAACATTCTTTAGTAGCGAAGCTCTAAGTAATTCACAAAATCTTTTAATGTTTTAATATCAATACCATGACTGATAGACCGAACGACCAAATAATTAATATATGTACTGGTTGATTATTGGCAGAGTGAAGTGCATCTTCTTAAAAAAAGATTTAGCCGTCTATCTTGAATTGCAGCGGAAAAAATCATAATTTGACCCTTGCATTACGGACTAACATAGAGACTGAGTAAATAAAAAAAGTTAGTTTCACTGCTAAAAATAAATAGATAATTATACTGGCCAAGTGACACTTTTCTCCTTTTCTGTCCAAACAAACAAGGTAATGGGTTGAATAAAAAAGCCAAGCAACGACATTGTACGACCAATTATACACGTTCAGTCAATAACATTTTTTTTGCTAGCCATTGTTAAAAATATAAACAAATTTACAAAGGTTAAGGGGGAGGGGGGGGGGGAACCATCATTTTGAGTGTATGTCAAAAATTTACCTGATTTGTAAATGCCAAGGGCTTTAAAAATAAAGACGCGTGGCGCCCGAAAACTAGTGGGGGTGCCTATCAGGTGGGGAGTAAGTAACTAAAATATTTCTAACAAATTTTTAGGGGGCCAAATGTGTTTATGGGTGGTGATGATCCAACCAACCCCCCCCTCACTCTTGGACGTCCTTGTAACTCATCCTAATTAAGAAATATCTCTGCTACTAGATACCTGAGGATTTTTTAGCGCCCACAAAATAAATCAAGAAAAGATGAATAAAAATTAAACTAAACTTTAACTTGGATTCAAACATTTTTGTTTAAAGTTTTATAGAAAACATGCATTAAGTATGTTCACAACCATACTAACATGAATTTTTCATTAGCTTGTTGATAAAAAGCCATAAAATAAACTCTAATAATTTAACAATATTTTAAATAAAAACAAGGATGACAACATCCATATATGCGAATTTCAACAATTTCAACGAACGAAATAGCGGAAGCATAAAAATATTAAAGTAAAATACAGAGCAAAGGGCGAAGCAAGGACGTCAAAAAAATTTTATTTGGGAGGGGTAAAAAATAAAAATAAATAATTTTGGGGTTGCTTACGTTTAGGGGAGGGTAATCATCAATTCCTCCCCTCCCCCTGTGGGGGCGAAGACAGGGTGGCGCAGAAAAACCCACCAAGGTTTTTTTTAAACCCTATGGGTTGTTTTTTTTAATAGAAGAATAGCTTAACTTTATCTGAAAATACATGCTTTTAGCCAATTTTTACTCTAAATTTAATTTTAATTTTAACTTCTTAAAGACTGCCACAATTAGACCCAATACTCTGAACTTGAAGCCTCCAACTCCAATAACAAAAACGTTAAACCCACTTTAAAATGACATTTTAAAGAGTTGGAAATGTTTCATTTTTCTTCTTCTAGATTTAGATTATTGGGTATAATTGTGGCAGTTTTTAAGTAGTTACAGAGTTGTATTTCCTGCAGACTTTTAAAAAATATTTTTAAGAGTTTTTTAATGGTAAATATTTCACTATGTAACTCAAAGACTATCCAGATTAAAGAAAGGATTTGCTTAGAACCGGCTTTCATCCCTACTTTAAAAAATCATGTATAGCATCGTAATACAGACAATTTTCATATAATTAATACCAGTTTTGTTAGCCCGTGTATTCGGCCCATCGTGGCTAACAAAACTAGTAGTAATCTTTATCTAAACCCTGTGTTTTCCTCGACTTCTGTAAACAATTTGTATAAATAATTTAGTGTTTTGGCCGAAAATGATGTTAAAATTTATATTGAGTATTAACCTTACTGACAATTTTATAATATTTTTTTATCGGCTTGTGTTATAAACTGATTTCCGCGTATATCTAAATGAAAAAAGTATAATATTTAAACCAGTTTTATTAGCCGAAGGCCCCTGGCTAACAAAATTAGTTTTAATTCTATGTTTTTTTTTTTTATTTTAGTATTCATGGAAAATTTTCGGTAATATGATGCTATGCATGATTTATTTTTAGAATAGCTGAGAAACGGTTCTAATGCAGGGGATATCAATCAGTTTCGATGCTTAAAAAAAAGTGAGAACCATATATTAATACCAAAGTTAATGATTATTTCCATTAAGACTTGGTTTAGATTATTAAAAAACGAACATAAAGAAGTGTACAGTAATTGTAATATAAAGTAGTAAGTTTTTTTTTGTATGAAGATCAATGCTTCGATGACTAATGAACGGTTTGAATTCTTCATTTTAGGGAAGCTTCTGATCGGTATTACAGTGATTTTTGGCAATTGCATTTTAATATTTAGGTCTTGGGATTTTTTAATCTTCGTATTCAGAGCCCCTAGATGCTAGTTGCGAAGAGACTTGTTTAAATATTAAAATAGCGCAAAAACATCAAGGTGTGATAATGTATTTGGCTGGTCTTAGCCAGTTTAATAAACATTCAATTCGAGCACCGTCTGTTGGGAATTCCTATATTGAGGGGACACATTGGAGTGTAAATTACACTGGACCCTGGCTTGATTCTCATAAATGTGTCCATCCCCTCATAAATACATCAAATTTTTTTTTTGTATTGATTTTAAGTTTGATAATTTTTATCCTATTATAATGTATAAGTAGTAAGTTTTTATACAAGAACCACTGAACCGATAGAGTTGTCCATTTTAGGGAAGCATCGAAAAGGTTTCGGGGTGGTTTTAGGCTTCTTTATATATAGATTTTTAAGTCTCAGGATGTTTTATACTTTAGTTTTTAGTCCTTCCCAACCCTTTAAATATAGAGCTCCTAGCTGCTAGGGGCGCATCCCATTGCCCTTATTACAGTATTGATTTTTTGGGTTTGGCAGCTAAAATCTATCTAATAACTAAACTGAATCTTTTGAGTTCTCCACTGAGAAAAGCTTCACTTAGATTACTGGATAATTTTAGGCCTAAATGTTCATATTTATGTATTTTGAATGCCTTAGTTACACTGCTTTCTATTCACTCTCTAGATGACAGGGGCACAGTCGCTAGCAATACCAATACCATGATAAAAAAATATTTAAAATGTTATAGATTAATCCACCCAAAGGCATAATCGCATATTTTTGTACTTTAAGATTTGGTTGAATACAACATTATCTCAAACTAGCGGCTTCGCCCTTAGAATCTTAGGGATCTGTATTTGAATGGCCAGAGAGCTACTAAAATGACTTAAAACCACCCAAGACAATATGAATCTTAAAATACCCTACAACTATGAAAGGAACTATGTAAAGCTTACCTTAAATAGAGAACCCAATCGGTTCAGTGGTTATTGAGATACTGAACTTTAAACAATAAAAAACTTACTATCAGACAGAGAAATATGCTAATGAAAGAATATATAAACATCTAAAATATTTAAATAGTAATAAAAAATATCTTCCGTCTACTTTTCCCTGTATCACCGCGCGTTTATAAAAAAAAATGTCTCGTCACTCCGACTCATTTCAATCTTTTGTACCCGGAGATATTATACGGCAAGTTATACGGTACTTATTGCCAGGGTTCTAAAGGGATGAGACAATGGCCAATAAATTGATGTACATCCCCAATTACAATTAGTGGTTGAAACGTTTGGACACTAAACTTGATAAGCCAAAAAAATAAAATTCAATAAAGTCCCCAAAGTTGTTAAGCCAACGAATAAGAAACCGTTATTATAAAACTGCTTTGGGGAGTAGTGTAACAAACAGCACAATGTCCACTCCCTCTCACCCTGGTACGTATTGCAGTGAAGCCACTATATAATTTTATATATTTGTCAGAGAGGTGAGTCGAGACTTTGGACTGTAAAAAATTGTATAACAAACGACAATATCTTTTGCACTTGGCTCAAAAGCTTTTGATTCTTCAATTGAATTTTGATTGATTGGTTTCAAACCAGTAGTGTCCAAACTCTTTAGCCAATAATTTAATCTACTGAAGATATAATTATGTTTATCATCATTAGGGATTTATATACAAGGTGCTTCAAATAAAACTGCGTTTTCCGGTTTTGGAAAACAACCAGTAGGAGTAGGAAAGAAATAATTATATATTCTTAATCTCTATAAAAATATGGTTAAATTTTATAAAAGGTGTTTTTTAATATCTCTTAAAACAATAGCGCTTTTTAGAGCTTAAAGAATTCAAAACGTATGTGTGTTGCTTTATTCTTGTAGAATTTAGGGCTATAACGTCCAATTAAATTCTTCTTTTTACTTGAAAACGACATTATAGCATGCTCAACCAAATATTCTAATAATTACATTAAAAATCTAATTCAATAATGCTTTTTTAAAGAGTAAATAACCAATTTTATTTTTGCTTTAATTACGATTCAATCATGATCATTTAATTATGCTCTCATAACCGTTCCTCCTACCCCTCCCCTTTTAATCTCTTAGTCCCTTTTGATTTGACATTTGTGACATATTAACCTAATATGATTTAAATAGAAGCACTTTTAACGACATTTTCAAACTAAGATAGCTTGCTTATTTTTTAAGATATTGAAATGAATTAAAAAGTGACTTGTTTTATTTATCAATGCGCATGGAATTAAAAGAGATTTTTTTTATGAAAAATACCTTTGCAATAGAGAAATAGAAAAAACTAAATTCTGAGGAACCCAAAAAGCTCTCTGCATGTAGCCAAAAAAAAGAAAATATGTAAAAAATCTCAAATGTAGACATTTATTTAACCTTTTATTACTTTAATATTGAACTTTTCAGCCTATATGTTGCAACAAAAAAAAAGTTAATTGAATCTCATTGTTGTCACAGATTTAGGATCAGGCATTTTTAACCTACATGTACCTATCAGTACAGCCACATTTTTAGAGATATCGAAAACCACCTTAAGTAAATGTTATGTGCATTTTTCCAGAGAATATGGACTTATAATTATTTTTTTCATGCTCCTTCTGGTTGATTCCCAAAACTGGAAAACGCAGTTTTTTCTGAAACACATTGTATATTTATCATCCAGTGTCTTATCCCTCGTGTAAACATTTTAAAATTATTTAGAAGAAGAACAAATATATCAAAAATATTTTATTATATAAAGTAAAGGATTTTTGGTCTGAAGCTTAAAATTTGATACTAACTAATTTCTTCCTTTTAGTGAGGCTTCATATAGGTCCCGGGATGGTTTTAGGCTATTTTAATTTTATATTTAAGCAGCCATGAGAGCAGCCACTAGTACACCATAGAGTAACTTCACCAATAATGAAATGACAATCATATTTCAAAATATATATATTTCCATATTAGAGAGAAATACAATTAATATATTAGAGCATCGTGTGTTTATAATATAGAATAATATACAATATATATAATAGATTTAATTATAATGTAAAAATTTTCAGCACGCTTCACATCCTTTATGTCTCTTTCTCTGGCTTGATGTACAGCTGACGGGTCAGGTCCTAAAAAATATATACCTATTTAAATAGTTGTCTATCTTTTTTATTTTTCTGCTTTTATGCCATTTCTATCTATTTTGAAGAAATCTTAATAGACAATTTTTATATATCAAACTATCATTCCGTAAGGCTAATCTTCTAAAATTGTTGTAACTAATGGTAACCGTTCCTTTTTAGGGTGTTTTAAGTATGTCTATTTATTCACTCATGTATCTTTCACTAATCCAAACTTTCCAAAACTGTGATAATTTTAATTACTTTATCTCTTTACAAAATTTTCTAAGGTTGCCAAAAAAATATTTATTACTAACTAAAAGCTATCTGTCCAATGAAACAAATAGAAACACAAATACTGCATAGTGTCTTTAGTTTACTTATTCATCCTTTTTTTTCCTCCATCTATCTACCCATTTAACTAACTTATTTTCTGAAGTCGCTTTACTCGAAGTTACTTTAATGACAAAGAAATAACAATAACTAAATGAAAGAGAATGTATCTATCAATCTATCTGACTATCTATGCAAATATCTAAAGCTACCTTAAATAATTTAAATATACCTGGCAAACGGAACTAATAGTAACACTTCCACTGCAGGGTGTCTTTAGAGTGGTGCCCTCGTTCAGTTTTATGCTAAACAAACAAATATATTAAACTTAATCTAGGTTGTATGTCCCTTTGGTCTTTTGTAACTAGGCCTATTGCAGAATTAGGTTTAGGTCTTTCCAGGACTGGATCTTTTGTAAGATTGGCCTTTTGTAATTAGGCCTTTTGTAGGATTAGGTCTTTTGTATGATTAGGTTTATGTCATAAGATCTTTTGTAGCAACGTCATTTAAAGCTTTACATATCAACAATAATCTTAAACGATCTTACCTCAAATCTGGGGAAAATTTGTTGTTTCTCAGCAGAGGGTTGTTCGAGTTGAAAATGCTCTTGGGAACAGTTTTTGGAGTACCCTAAGCACAATCAGAATAGATTAGGGTATTTAGAAACAGTTTTTGGAGTACCCTAAAAACAAGCAGAATAGATTAGGGTCGTTCATGATTTATAAGAAGGTTTGAATCTTGTTATATCAAATGTTGTCCATTAGTTTTCCTATACCTTATGGAATAAAATCATTATTAAACAAAGCAATAATTTACAGTTAAAATTTATAGATAAATATATTGAAATATATGTAAACATAAAACACTCCTAAAATGTTGTTTATGTGGTTTAAAAGTCAGACCAACGACCGCTAAAAATCTTATAGAGTAACTTTGCTACTAACAACAAGAATAAAACAAACCAAAGGAGTGTTATCAGCTGAGGAGGAACAACTTTCTTGTTCAGAGTCGGAGGACTTTACTCTTGTCAGGGAGGGAGAACAGCAGGACTGGTCCTCATCCTAGCATAATAGATAGATAGATAGATAGATAGATAGATAGATAGATAGATAGATAGATAGATAGATAGATAGATAGATAGATAGATAGATAGATAGATAGATAGATAGATAGATAGATAGATAGATAGATAGATAGATAGATAGATAGATAGATAGATAGATAGATAGATAGATAGATAGATAGATAGATAGATAGATAGATAGATAGATAGATAGATAGATAGATAGATAGATAGATAGATAGATAGATAGATAGATAGATAGATAGATAGATAGATAGATAGATAGATAGATAGATAGATAGATAGATAGATAGATAGATAGATAGATAGATAGATAGATAGATAGATAGATAGATAGATAGATAGATAGATAGATAGATAGATAGATAGATAGATAGATAGATAGATAGATAAAAATCCACTTTTTTTGTTTGTAAAGTTGTGTTGGCAAACAATTTTAACACATTTCCGACGAATAAAAAATAAATCATCACAGATTCACTTTACTTAAATTACTTTAAATCTAAAAGACAATCCTCCCAGATGGATAAGGACACTTAAGGGAAAGAGGAGAGGTAACTATGTCGACCCTCCACTTTTAATTTTTAGTTTTAAAAAGAAAAGTACACAAAAAATGTGTTGTGGGTTATTTTTATCTAAAGAAGATACCCTTCCCTAAAATAGTTATAAACAGTTAAGGATAATCAAACATATACAGTGGCTACTACATATATGTACACCTTTTCATCAACTTATTTTTTTAGTGGTATGTAAAAGCATTTTCTCGTATTCATTCGAATCCGGTGGATAGGAACCGGTTCTCATCCATACGAAAAAACTATGTCTAGCATCGTATTATATCCAGCTTTCTACGAATATAGAAATGTACAATTATGAGATTAAAACTCGGAAAGCCGTTTATAATACGATGCGAGAAATAACTATTAAAACTTTATTACTCTGAAATTACCAAAAAAATGAAATACAAGAAAAAAGAGCTATTTAAATCTTTATCTTTTGAACCTACTTAGGGATAAAGCATTTATAGTATGTCATAGAACTTTTTTCCTATATATATATTCATAAGCAGAAAAAAAGTCAACAGGTAAAACGTGTTTTCAAGGAATCATTTACTTTTGACAACAAGAAAGGGTAATTTGAGAAAATACTTTGTATTTTTAGAGCGAAGCTATTCTTAACTTTTGGAAGGGGTGTAGCCGTAAGGGTTGTCAACATATGAAATTGAAAATAAAAAGGGCTACTTTAACAAAAAAAAAAAATATAAGTGCAGTACAGACCTGCCATCTTTCATTATAGAGTAGCTTTGCTTTAACAGTTATGGATCCTTATCTTATATTCTGTAGCTTTAAATAATAAGCAATAACACTTATGTACTGTTTTAGTTACTAACATATTTTGGTAACCTTTCAAACCTAATAACTATTAAACAAGAGGATAGCTAGTTTAACCTCAAGTTCAAAACAGGTTGCAGAAATGAAACAAATGTTTCACCTTGAGGAGATGATAGAATTGAGACACATAAGTGACGATGGAAAATTTGTCGGGTTCCTCGTATTCAGCCATGTCCTGAAAATTATAGACATTTAAAATACGATAAATATATTTTACATATACTAGCTGCTACGCCCCCTAGAGGCCTCTAGGGGCACTTGAGGAGGGGTAATCTATCTATCTATCTGTCTGTCTGTCTGTATATCAAACTGTCTATCTTTTTACCTGTGGGTCCAAAAGTGCAGGTATGCCAAGTTCTTCCTCAGCTATGGTGTAAGCTAGCTGGTTGTTCTCTCTATCTTTCTATCTGACTGTCTATCTATCTATCTATGTATATATTTCTACCTGTGGGTCCAGAAGTGCAGGTATGCCAAGTTCTTCCTCAGCTATGGTGTAGGCTAGCTGGTTGTTCTCTCTATTTATCTATCTATATATGTACCTGTGGGTCTAGAAGTGCAGGTATTCCAAGTTCTTCTTCAGCTATGGTGTAGGCTATCTGGTTGTTTTATCTATCTATCTATCTGTCTGTTTGTTTGTCTGTCTGTCTGTCTGTCTATTTATCTAACTATATATCTACCTGTGGGTCCAGAAGTGTAGCTATGCCAAGTTCTTCTTCAGCTATGGTGTAGGCTAGCTGGTTGTTCTCTCTATCTATCTATTCTATCTCTCTGTCTGTCTATTTATCTATCTATCTATATATATATATCTACCTGTGGGTCCAGAAGTGCAGGTATGCCAAGTTCTTCCTCAGCTATGGTGTAGGCCAGCTGGTTGTTCTGTCTATCTATCTATCTATCTATCTGTCTGTCTATTCATCTATCTATCTATCTATCTATCTATCTATCAATCTATCTATCCATCCATCTATCTATCTATCTACCTGTGGGTCCAGAAGTGCAGGTATGCCGAGTTCTTCCTCAGCTATGGTGTAGGCTAGCTGGTTGTTCTCAACAATATTCTCCGGCTTCAGGCTATCAAAATCTAGATATATAGGAAATTAGAAGAACGACAGGGAAAAAGATAAAGAAAGAGAGAGAAACATAAAGAGAGAGGGAGAGAGAGAGAGATATAGAAAGAAAAAAAGAAAAAGAGAGAGATAGAAAGAGAGAAAAATCAGAGAGAAAGAGATACATTGTGAGAGAAAAAGATGTGAGTAAGGAAGAGAGTGAGAGAGAGAGAAAGAGATAAAGAGAAGGACAGAGATACAGAGTTAGAGAAAGAGAGACAGAGAGAGTAAGAGAGAGAATAAAAGAGGTAGAGAGAAAGGGAAAAAGAAGGGAGAAATAAAGAGAGACAGAAACGGATTAATCCTGCTTTGAAATTTTAGGTTTTAATCATAATTTATTCTAAATAATTTTAGTCATGTTTTATTTTCTATTTTCTAGATTATATGTCTGTGTCTTCTTTTGATTGGTTGGTTCATTTAGTTAAGTTTTGAGGCGTTTCAACTACTAATTGTAATCTACAGAAGGTGTAATTTTGTACATCAACTTATCGGTCATTGTCTTATCCATCTAGATTCCTGGTGATAACATGAAAAAAGGCAAATATTTAGATTGTAAAACCTAAAGTTTATTTTTCTCACATTGAAAAAATTAGTTTTAGAAGAGTTCTTATAATTTAGCTTATATGAATTTAATAAGAATGTTATAGATAATTATAAATTTTTTGATCATTTACTTTTTCAACAACAGAATATATACATCAAATTGTTGAGAAAAGTGTATGTAAAATGTCTTTAAGTTCAATATTTATAAACATACTGTATAATATTGATTTTTTCTAGTAAAATAAACCTTATTTTTTTGGCTTGATAACTTGACATTCAAGAAAAACAAACTAAAGTGGCAGAGTTACCTTTTAAACACTGCGAGTAAAAAGCACTAGGAAAGATTTCCTTGTAAGAAATATAAAATCATCATATTCACAATTTACCATGAAAAGAATTACAGAACAAAAACCATTAGTTAAATGGAAAAACGTCAAGTATTTTAGGAAATTCTTTAAGGCCAGGAAAATTTACGATAAACTTATGTATTGTACACCCCCAATTATGATACACAATATTACCCTTTCTTTCGATTAAAATAATTGGAAAGTTTGAACACTGATAGTTTGTTCCAGCCAATCAAGATTTAAGTACCCAAATTTTAAAACAATACAAATTACAAATGATAGCTGCAACAATAATAACATATTAGGGCGCATCTACTACAAAGTATAAAGAAGTAAATCATTGTTTAAGTTAATCTTGAATTAATTAGATAGCACACTTATTAAATTTAACCAACCAAAGAATTTTTTATCCAATCTTAACCAGACAAATGGCATCTAGCTAAAAAAGATGCGTAGATTTCATTTCTGGCAACCAGAAAATCCGCAGAAATCGAATTAACGAGATCCAAAAAAGTTTCATTAAAAAAAACCTTACACCAAAAAGAACAAACAATAAATATAATGACGACTTAGTTTCTTTTTCCTGTTTAATACGAATTTCTTAAACTAATTTTCAGGCATGCATGTATTTTATAATATTCTTTTCTGAGAAACATAAAAAGGATTTTTAACATGAACAAAAAGCTACTTTTAGTTCTAATGAAAGATACTCTTTTTTTCTTGTAATAAATTACTTTTGTACATTAAAAAAACCCGCATTGTCTCTATTTTATATTTAAACATGCATGTCGTAATGATTAAAAAATCCAGCCATTTGATATACCTAGAAAGAAAAAAAAGAATATTTTCTCCCTGTGGGCAAAAGAAATTTTTAATTATAAGGGTGAAAAAAAGGTTTTTGAAAAATATAGTGAATTATTAAAAAGTGAGGTGACATAGTAATATAAAGATAATCGGGTGTAGTCTTTTTCGTAACATTGCACCTTATAGGGCGATTCTTTGTATTTAAAACAGTAGCTTATCTCCTATTTCTAGCCCTTGCGGGGGGGCTCTAACCCTGCAGAGCCAATTACCTAACCCTGTGGGGAAATCACCTAACCAAATATAACCTAACCTAACCTAAAATAACCTATAAAAAGCCATTTTAAAAATGCGACGAATCACCCCTTATGGGGCCATGTTACGAAAGGGACGATTCCCAAATAATTAAATATGTTCTTTTTGTGGGACAGTCATTCATTTAGTAGCGAAGCATTGTTATGAAAATTAAATGCCTTTAATTTTTTTCAGCAGCTTATTTGTAATGGCTCCAATACTGTATACTATGTCTGTATGTTTATTAGCTCTCTCCAATTCTTCTTCTTGGTATTAAATCTTGTTAGATAAACTTTTTTTCTGTACTGAGAATTTTTAATTTTTGATTACTTTGTTTCCAAGTGACATAAAACAGGCCTTTAATTACTGATTAAAACTGTGTCTTATTTATGCATAATTTTTTTCACTTTGGGACACCCTAAAAAGGTTAAAAATGAAAATACTTTGTTTTGTCAGGTATGTCCAAGGGTGTGTTTATTGTTTACCCCCCTCCCCACATACACACACCCAAAACGCATTTGGGGATGTCACAGGCACCATGTATATTTAAGAAGAAAAAAATGTTATTTTACTCATCCCCCCCCCCCCCCCAACCAAAAAATTTACCAACAACCATTTTGGTGGAAGTATTTACCCTCCCTTCCCCAAATAAAATAGGATTTTAAAGAATTTCGTCTTTTTATCTCCCCCACCCAAATAAAAAAGCTTTGATGTCCATGATCATGGCTCTGAATACAATATAGTTCCACCTGATAAAAACAAGATTTCTATTATAAAATTTACATTAAAATAAACATTGTATAAAAAAGATAAAATAAGAAAATGACAGCTGTTTTAAATTTTTTAGTAAAAAAGGACCTACAAACAAAGGTTATTAAATAAAAGGGCGAAGGAAGCGAAAATTGACTTTTACTCACTTATAGTCGGAAATTCATTATCAAACAGAGGGCATGCACAAAAATTTTAAGCCTTTTAGCTCTAATAGGAAGTGAAATAATAGGGGGGGGGGGCATTGAACGCCCCCCCCCCTCCCCCTGGCCGATAAAGGTGCGGCAAGAGGCCCAACTGTTAAGGGTTAAGCTTTGGAAGGGGTCCGACTGTTTAGGTTAAAATAATTTCAATTTATTTATCTCTAGGGGCTCTGTTTTCTGAAGGGTTAAGAAGGGAACGTAAAATAGCTTAAACCCATACCGGGACCAATGTAAAGTTTCCCTAAAATGGAGAACTCAATCAGTTTAGCAGTATCAAACCTTAAGATACTGACAAAATATCTTACTAAGCTTATATAATAGGATAGGCCCAACAAGTGTTATTTATAATTTTAAATTTTATCAGTCTAATAATAAAAGCGGAAAGAGTTTATAAAGACGACACAAAAACATTTATAAAAATTACTTATTTTTTTCTTTTTTTAGATTCTTTAATGATTTTAACGTTTTTATTATGTAAATGAATAAAGTTTTATTCAAACTTAAAGGACATAATCTTTTTCTTTGAAATTTATATGTCTAAACAGTAAAAATATGAAGTTCTTTATTACGAAATCTCAAATCATTAGATTTTAATTAAGTTTATTTATAAAAATAAAGAATAAATTTGGCAAAAAATATAGCTACAAAAAGGATTACTGCTTTATAAAACTACCTTGATTGTAGAATTGCATTGATTTTGTTTAATAACTGTAAAAAATGAGTTTTTATGTGATGCGTTGCTTATAATCAAACCTAAAAGTGCATTTTATTCAATGATAGAGTGAAAAAAACATATACCTAATTTTATAGTTTTTTTTCTCTCTCTTTTTATTCATTTATATAATATGTATATTACGAATAAAAAGTATTTATTTCTTTAAATATTCATACTTTGCTAAAATGCCCTGGTAACTTTTTGCAATATATTCGCTCTAAAAAGGATTCAGTATCTGACTTTTGCATTTAAAATGATAGATTTTATACCAATTATTATGTTTACTGCAGAAAAAAATTATTTTTGTGTTTATATGCAATTTTCTATAATAAAATGTGATAAATGCCTTTTTTCACACATAGGGCGAAAAAACTAACACTGAAAATAAAATGTATGTCTTGAACATGTCCTGAACTCATAGATAAAAACTTTCATAAGAACATTTATTTCAAAATATGTCATTTAAGGCATGAAATTAATTTTGCAAATTAACTTTGCAAATGTTTGCAAATAACTTTTGAAAATGGTTTCTGCGGATTTTCTAATTTACATAGGTGTTTTCTGCACATTTTCCCCTTTCCAAAAATACCTTCCTCGTTAAGATTGGCTTCAAGAAAGTATTTACTTTCCAAAAATGATATGTGATAGTTTACAACTAGCAATTTCCTTTTTATAATTAATACACCTAAGAACCCCCCCCCCCTCCCTCCACCCTCATATATCTTTTTAGTAGCGAAGCTACTCTATAATTCACTTTGTCCGTCCGTCCGTCAGTCAGTCCGTAACGCTATGGGGGAAATGAGATTTACTCAGCTCCTATAAAAGATAGAATGCTGAAATTTTTTGACAACATTCCTATCATTAAGGAGCACAATTGACTATAATACATCATTGGCGTTCGGGCCGATTTTCAGCAGGTTTTAGGCTATTTTTATATTTTTCACATTTTTCTCCATATCTTCAGTGTTTATGGTCCGATTTTCAAAATTTTTTTCAGTTATAGATATCAAAATTAAATTTCCCGTCTTTTAAAGAAAACAACCATGACGGCCAGACTGCCTTTTTAGCAGGTTTTAGGCTGTTTTTAGTAGCGAAGCTACTCTATAATTCACTTTGTCCGTCAGTCAGTCAGTCCGTCAGTCAGTCAGTCCGTAACGCTATGGGGGAAATGGGATTTACTCAGCTCCTATAAAAGATAGAATGCTGAAATTTTTTGACAACATTCCCATCATTAAGGAGCACAATTGACTATGAAACATCATTGGCGTTCGGACCGATTTTTAGCAGGTTTTAGGCTATTTTTATATTTTTCACATTTTTCTCCATATCTTCAATGTTTATGGTCCGATTTTCAAAATTTTTTCAGTTACAGATATCAAAATTAAATTTCCCGTCGTTTAAAGGAACAACCATGAAGGCCAGACTGCCTTTTCAGCAGGTTTTAGGCTATTTTTATATTTTTCACATTTTTCTCCATATCTTCAGTGTTTATGGTCTGATTTTCAAAATTTTTTCAGTTATAGATATCAAAATTAAATTTCCCGTCTTTTAAAGATAACAACCATGAAGGCCAGACTGCCTTTTTAGCAGGTTTTAGGCTGTTTTTTTTATATATTTAACATTTTTCTCCATATCTTCAGTGTTTATAGTCCGATTTTCAAAATTTTTCAGTTATAGATATCAAAATTAAATTTCCCGTCTTTTAAACAAAATAACCATGACGGCCAGACTGCCTTTTTAGCAGGTTTTAGGCTATTTTGATATATTTAACACTTTTTTCCATATCTTCAGTGTATATGGTCCAATTTTCCAAATTTTTTAAGTTAAGGATTTAAAAATTAAATTTTTAGTCGTTTTAATAAAACAACCATGACGGCCAGACTGCCTTTTATCAGGTTTTTGGCTATTTTTATATGTTTTACATATTTCCCCATATCTTTGTTTATTTTGATGCAATTTTCAAACTTTTATGGGATATCTGTATCAAAATAATTTTTCCCATTGTTATGAGCATCTTTAATTAATATAATTTACTTTGACCATCGTCATCATGCAAAATAAAACAAGGTTTCATGTTTATTTTATCCAATAAATCTATTCTTGATTTTAGTAAAAACCTTTTAAATCTACCTGTACGTATTCCCATCGACGATTTTTTGTGCTTCGCTACTTATGGATGTTGTCATCCTTGTTTTTATATATTTAACATTTTTCTCCATATCTTCAGTGTTTATAGTCCGATTTTCAAAATTTTTCAGTTATAGATATCAAAATTAAATTTCCCGTCTTTTAAACA
This sequence comes from Acartia tonsa, assembly GCF_053477335.1. NCBI lineage: Eukaryota > Metazoa > Arthropoda > Copepoda > Calanoida > Acartiidae > Acartia > Acartia tonsa. Next base: position 6,854,820 of record NC_137266.1, read on the forward strand.
AAATAACCATGACGGCCAGACTGCCTTTTTAACAGGTTTTAGGCTATTTTTATATATTTAACACTTTTTTCCATATCTTCAGTGTATATGGTCCGATTTTCCAAATTTTTTAAGTTAAGGATTTAAAAATTAAATTTTTAGTCGTTTTAATAAAACAACCATGACGGCCAGACTGCCTTTTATCAGGTTTTTGGCTATTTTTATATGTTTTACATATTTCCCCATATCTTTGTTTATTTTGATGCAATTTTCAAACTTTTATGGGATATCTGTATCAAAATAATTTTTCCCATTGTTATGACCATCTTTAATTAATTTACTTTGACCATCGTCTTCATGCAAAATAAAACAAGGTTTCATGTTTATTTTATCCAATGAATCTATTCTTGATTTTAGTAAAAACCTTTTAAATCTACCTGTACGTATTCCCATCGACGATTTTTTGTGCTTCGCTACTTAAGGATGTTGTCATCCTTGTTACATAATTAATACCCCAATCTCACATACCACTTTTTATTCCACTTTTTCCTATCCCATTTCCCTAAACTGTTTAAATTATTTGTTTTTTAGTAGCGAGGCTTCTCTAGAGCTGGTGTATGTCTGTTTTATCCGGTTAAAAATAAGCTTGAATTTAATATTTTGCCATTCATAAAACATATCTAGTTAAAAAAGTAGATGCCCCAAGATTAGGGAGGGAGTGGACATTGGACTGTAAATTTTATTGGTACCCAAAGTTTTATAAATACGTTTGCTCTTTCATTGCCTGAAAAACTTTGGGTACTTTTATTAGAAATGATTTAGTTGGTTCATAAAGGCATTTTTAAACTTGTAATTTTAATATAAATTTATCGTGCATTCTCTTAATACATATGGTCCCTAAACAGTTCTTATTTCATAATTTTAGCCACTTTTCATGATACCAGCGGCTGAGCCCTTAGTATCAAGGGGCTCTGTATATAAAGGGATAAGCATAAAACTATTCCATATTATATTATTATAGGTTTTACACTGCCGAGTTACTTTTGGACAATGTTGTTATTGTATAAATTTATTTAACCCCTCTTTTTTATATAAACTTCGTTGGCAAAATTTTCTTTAACCTTTTGACATTTCTCAAAAACTTTACTTTTTGTAGGAAATTATTATGAAACAAGCATAATTATATCTTTAGTGCAAAAACATGAAAATGTTATAAAACAAGATTAGACTTTTTTTTATATTAATGTTTAATTGTTTAAATAGAACTCTTCAATAATACATAAACTCAAAAGCGTAATTTAAGCTAAAAATAGAAATTTGAATAGCAATTTTGAAGCTCAGATATTTACATGTTTAGTTAAAATGATATAAAAAACAGAATTGAAGACGGTCTTATATAAAACTAACAGAATGTCTTTATTTTCTTTGTCTGCCCATGTGCAGCGAAGTATCTCGATAAACGTTGGACCAATTAATGGTAAAATATTTCTAAAGAATCAGATTGTGATCAAAGGATGTCACGTTGAATGTTTGGCGATAATACACAAACCGACTGGCTGATTTATGAAGCATAGAGTAGCTTTACTGTTAAAAAGTCGGGTATAGTCCCTTTCGTGGCAACGCACCTTAAGGGGCGATTCAATCACCTAACCCAATATAACCTAACCTAAAATAACCTATATAAAGCCATTTTAAGAATACAACGAATCGCCCCTCAAGGGGCGTTGCCACGAAAAGGACTATTCATCAAAAGTCTTACCAATTAAATTAGGTCTAAAGTGATGAATGATAGCACAGAATCCTGAAAATGAAAAAAACTGTTAAAATCTTTAGTAAATTTTAAATATGTATTACTTATTATATCTCTAATTATAGAGATGCTTCGCTTAAATTATTGTCCTATGAATCAGATCAATAGGATAATTATATCATGCAAAGAGAATGTTTGAAAAGGACGTACAGACTTTCTATTAACAATTAATGAGTTGTTACGATTTATAAATCGTAGCTAACTCTTACAGGAATCATTCGGTTGCGTTCTTGGCGGTAAATAAGAATAATATGTAAAGTTCAAATTCTCGATATCGTTTTTTTACAGTGCACAATTACAATTAAGATAACAAAGTTTATTATTAAAAAATAAAATATCATTGGAATTTAAAATATAATTTGAAGGTCAATTAAAGAAAAAAAACACAGAAAAAGAGTTCAGAGCAATAAATAGAAAAAAATGGATCTATGTAATAGTTATTTATCGCATCTTATTATAGTCAGCTTTTTTAAAGATTAAAACCAGTTTTGTTACCCCGGGCCATCGGCATTAATTTTATGATTTTCATTTAAATATTTGCAGAAAATTGTCTGTGATAGGATGCTAAAATGATTTTCTTGTATGGATGTGAACTGGTTCTAATCTAGCGGATATAAATCGGTTTCGAAGCCATACTGGGTAAAAATGTAACAATGTGAATTTGAAAGACAAAATCTTTTTTGTCTTTTTTCATCTATGTGTTAATTTACCCTGATTACGACCTGGCATTTTTGAAGTTATCATAATCTATAATAATTAAAAATAATTATACAAATAGGTGGAAAAATAATTACTGTCTTGGGCTCGTTGGCGATATTACCCACAAGAATAGATTTTTAGAATGGATTACTTTTCATAATTTTTCTCTCTTTTTATTGGTCTTGGTTGAAAGGGGATATACTAGGAATCTAAAGGGATAAGACAATGACCGGTAATTTAATGAACATTCCCAATAATGATACAAAATATTACCCCTTTTGTAGATCACAATTAGAGGTTGACTCGTTTGGAAAATTAACTTGATTAACCAATCAATCAAAATTCAATAAAGTCATCAAAATTAGTAAGCCAACGAATAAGAAAATATTATTATAAAATTAAAGGACTAGTGTAATAAACAGCCCAATATCCCCTCCCTCCCTGGAATATATGAACCCTTAGTTTTCTGATAAAAGCTTTTAGGGACTAGTACGAAGCTTCCTTGCCAAGTGAAACTATTTTGGAGATCTTTGGTAACAGACATACACTTAAGAAGTATAAACAAAGGTACAAAAAAGGAAAACATACCAAATTACTTTAAGGTATTCATCTATTTATAAAACTCTATTTTCCAAAAAGTCGCTCGCTTGGCGCATTTACGGTACTTTTATACCCACGATCTTTAGCTAAAAAGCCGAGATTTGTCAAAATGTCAAACAGCAAGAGATAGGGAAATGTACTCTGAAAATTAATTGTTAAGAAATTATAATAAATGGGGAAGAATTTATTCATATAAAAAAAAACTCTTTTACTTAAATTAGTCTAAAGATTCGTCTGTGATTCAATTGAAAATAATTCTGTGGCTTCTAAAAGAGTCCAGGGTTCTAAAGGGATAAGACAATGGGCGATAAATTAATTTACATTTTAATGGCAGTACTGTGCTAACTTTTAATTTCTATGCCCATCTATTTAATAGCACAGGCTAATAAACCAATTTTATCAATTTAAATGTGACTAAAATTTGCTACAGTTTATTTTAGTCAAAAATTATAGCAAGACTTGTTGTTTTGGAGTATTCATTCAAAACCCTAAAGTAGTTGGAAGTATGTTTGTCCTATAAGACCTCAGAAACCTTAAATTGTATAGTTTCTTGTTAGTGCTATTCAGGTTTTAAGCTACTTATAGAAACGTTGATGCATTTAACTCTGTATATAAGAAATTGTTTGTTCTTGATTAATTAAGTATAAGAAACAAAAAGCCATCTAGAAGTACTAAAAATAATTACCCCAATATGCTTACTGCATACTTAAGTGTGCTTAACAGTAAAGTAGATAATGGTAATATACTTTTAAATACTAGTTTGCTTTTAGATGTAAATATATCTTAACTTAAAAAGTTAAATTTAGAACTTTGAGGATTTGTATTATTGTTGTTTTGACTTTCTGGTATAAAAGTAAGGTGATATCTGTTTATCTCTGTTTCCTAAATATTCTGTCCTCAGAGGTATGAAGAATGTGTAGTAATTTCTACGACAAGCTAAAGTACAACTACTTCGTTTTTGACACAAAAGTTTTTTGTCAATTAATATTTAGGTGTATATTCTGCAATATATTTTTACTCACTGGCAAAAATACACCTTAACACCTGCATTGTCATTGTTAATTTAAACAGGTTATAATTGTCCTTTTGATTTAAAACTTTGAATAATGATTCATATAACAATTTGGTGTGGTATCATCAACTCTATACTCATTACAAGAAAGTCCGCAGGTCAATTTAAAACATGCTGATTTTGCTTTTAGACATAAAATTTTTGGATTTTATAATCCTCGTATTCATCTGATTTTTAGAGTACTGATTCCTATTACAACATGGTATAATGTTATAAGGAAAGCATCTCTAAAGTGCTAAAAATGTAAGCATGTTCTTAAACAGAATCTTGAGTTGTATTGACGAAGTTTTGCAACAAATTTACTTACAATTTTATTTAGACTTATGCATTTATATTCTGCTTATTCAGTTCTGACACTCTACAAGTTTAAATGTTCGTTTGTCCTAACATTTCATTTTATAGATGTTGTCTTTTATACAAAGATTAATAGTATAGTATATCTAGAATAAATGTTACCTAGGCCGTCTCTCCAAGATGAGGACATATCCATAATATTGACATTATCATAGCTGTCAGTCACACGTCTGCACCAGATCTGCAGAGCACGGATGCCGCGGCGTTCAACAGGCATTTTCTAGCGCAAGAGTTTTGGCGGGAAAAAATACACAAAAGTCGTCTTCTCTGTTTACTTTATTAGCTGCTAAGCAACAGCAAGACTCTTCTTTCTATTTTCTTTTTCAGTAGCAAGCCTGTTGGGAAGGTTCTATCCAAGTTTTCTGACTAGCCTGAAATATAAAATATGTTTGTTAATCACAATGTTAAGTACAGAAAGCATGAAGTTTAAGAGCTAAAAAAAACAAGAATGATTACATTCCACAAGTAATATTGAAAATACTAAGAATATATTTCCTGCTTTGGATTGAGCTATGGGTTATTATGCAAGCTTATGAAAACCCTAGTTCATATTGTTGTTGTTAAATGGGCTGGTACAATATCAAACGAAAATATATATTTTGATTGCAGGAAAAGTAAAAGGCAAAATATGTTATTCCGACAAAATAACGATTAATGAATAATAGAAAGATAGACAAACAAATACGAATTTTATAGTAGCTTCACTTGTTACATGTGCAAATGAAAGAATAGTTATTTCTCGTATCGTATTATAAACGGCTTTCCGCGGATATAGAATGTACAATTATAAGATTAAAACTAGTTTTAATCTTATGATTGTACATTTCTATATTCGTAGAAAACTGGATATAATACGATGCTAGACATAGTTTTTTCGTATTGATGAGAACCGGTTCCTGTCCACCGGATTCGAATGAATACGAGAAAATAAGTATAGTTAGTAACCACCAGGGATAAAGGAGTAGTCATATGGACAAATTATTATTCTCTGATTATAATATGTAAGATTGCGAAAGCATGAAGCTTTAAGTTAAAGATGAATAAAATTGAAGTAAAAAACGTTGTTTTACTATAAAATAAGTAGAAAGGTATGTAGTAGAGAGATTGGCTTAACAACTTTGGTTACTTTTATTGAATTTGTCCAAGCGTTTCAATCACATTTCTAATTTTGTTTAGACACTCTACAAGGTTGAGGATGTACATATATAAATTTATCGGCCATTGTCTTTAATTAAGCTAAGTGTCCAAACGTTTTAATAACTTTTTTAAATTTTGTGTATCATCATTGTACATTAATTTATCGGCCATTGTCTTATCCCTTTAGATCCCTGGGTATATAGATTGATTCACCATTGCATGCCCTTCCTCCCTGGTAACCACAAACATAGTTCTTATGTACAAAGTTCAAGCATAAATCATTTCTAAGGTTAACTTTAGATTCCAGGGACAAAGGATATATATCATTCAACAGTTTGGAAGTAATAAAATATTTTTTTTTATTTAAAAAGTTTGTTTAACCCCCCAAAATAACCCTAAAACTACTCAAAATCAAGATTAAGCTTAATTAAAAAAAAAAAAAATACATTCTCCACAAGTCACAAAAAAGCTATGAAATAAACAGTTTCAGCGTTTAAGAGATCTTAATAATAATAGTTATTTCTTTAACGTATTATAAACGGCTTTCCGCGGATATAGAATGTACAATTATGTTTTTCAGCTCCGAGGTGCCGAAGGCACGGGCTAAAAAACTGGTTTTAATCTTATGATTGTACATTTTTATATTCGTAGAAAGCTGGATATAATACGATGCAAGACATAGTTTTTTCGTATGGATGAGAACCGGTTCCTATCCACCGGATTCGAATGAATACGAGAAACATTTTTACACGGGGCACTAGAAAGATTAGCTTTCGGCACCTCGAGGCTAAAAAAACTGGTTTTAATCTTATGATTGTACATTTCTATATTCGTAGAAAGCGGTTTATAATACGATGCTAGACATAGTATTTTCGAATGGATGAGAACCGGTTCCTGTCCACCGGATTCGAATGAATACGAGAAACATTTATACACTTGGCACTAGAAAGATTAGCATCAATATTATTGGATGTTTTTATTGGAGGATTTTTTCAGTTCGAAGATTTTTTCGCTAATTAATTTTAAAAATTATGAATAACATGAAAAAAAAAAACATTAAAAAACAATAAGAAAACATTGTAAAAATACACAGATAACCTAATCTTCATGGGAATCCTTAAAACTGTCTAGTCTAGACAAATGATAAGAATACCACTAAATACCAAAACTGTGTCCCTTGTCCCTGATTAAAGCCTAACAATACTGTATTCATTTAAGTCAGAGTACCATGACATTTCAACAGTTTATATGTCATGTGCAGGAAGGGAGAGAACTTTTGGCTAGTTTTTATTTCAATAGTTTTATAATAACGTTTATTCATTGGCTTAACAACTTTCATGGACTTTCATAGAATTTTGTTGAGTATCCAAACGTTTCAACCACTAATTGTAAGAAGGGATAATTTTGTGTCTCATTATTAGGGATATACGTTAATTTATCGGCAATTGTCTTATCCTTATAGAATCCTGTTATATGTGGGTTTAACATAAATAGAAATAAAAGCAAATGTGGGGGCATAAACAGATTTAGAATATACGTGGATATTATGACAGGGGAAAATTTGTTGTCTATCTAGGTTGCTTACATGGACATCACGTATTGGTCAGATCGTTAATCCAGTAGAAAGGGCTATGATGGGGTAAAGGAAGGGGATGGAGGGCATCGTTATTTAATCCAGCTACAAGTTTAACTTTATTAGAGTACATGATAATCTAATATAAGATCGAAATAATTACATTGGGACATTTTACAGCTAAATATATGTAGAATTGAATAAAAAAAATGTAATGAAGCAAAAAAAGAGCAAGTATTTTTTTAAAATTAAAACTACATTTAAGAAAAAAAGTATCATTACATTTTTAAAATAAGTTTGATAATCAAACTTTTCCTTATAATTTATAGATTAGCTACGCTCTAAAGGAGGCACAAGGCAGGGATCTTGAGGAATAAGACAATGGCTGATAAATTGGTGTACATGCCCCATGATGATATTCAAAATTACCCCTTCTGTAGATTACAATTAGCAGTTGAAACGTTTGGACACTTAAATTAATGAACCAAAATTCAAAATTCAATTGTAGTCCCCAAAGTTGTTGATCTAACAAATAAGAAAACTTTGGGGACTATTGTAAAAAGCAACCCATTGTCCCCTCCCTCCCTGGTCACAAGGCCTTGTAAGGTAAATATATGAATTACCAGGCACACAAAATACCTCCCCCCAAAAATTGAAATGGTGGGTGGTTGGTTGTGGAGGAGTAAACCTATCCCCAATTTACTTGATTTATGTTTTCCTGCCTCTTTATACCAGCGAGGTAAAGAGACAAAAGTAGTTTTGGGCAAGTAATATTTTCTAAAGGCGCTACATTTAAATATAAGTTTTAGTAGCAAAGCTTTTCTGTAAGTCAAGCATTTGTTGGTCCAGCTTAATGTAAGAAATGAGAGGTAAATTGAATACTTATATGACAATTAAATATAAACATTCAGGCACTCTTAATCATATTAAGGGAGGGGGGCTCCAAATAGTAACTGTTCAGTGGAGGGGGGAGGAGGGGGAGTCCAATCCTATCTCATCTATAATAGATATCAAGATTCAAGAAACAATACAAGTTTTCTTGATTAACAAGCTTTAAATCAGCAATTTCATTAAAAACTACACATTGTCAGGGTGGAGGGGACATTGGGCTGTTTATTACACTAGTGCTCAAAGTTTTATAATAATGTTTTCCTATTCGTTGGCTTAACAACTCTGGGGATTTTCATTGAATTTGGATTGGTTGGTTCATTAAGTTGAGTAAAAAAAGGCTCAAACAATCATTGTATTCTACCGAAGTGGTAAAACTTTGAATCATCATTTGGGATGTACATCAAATTTGTCGTCCATTGTCTTATCTTTTACATTGTACAAAATTGTTTAAAATTATGACCATTTTGAGTAACTTTGACTTCGTATAGGTTTACACAAATTACTTTGCAATTTTAAAATTGCAAGGAAGTAATTGATACACCCGTCAAGGCTATTAATCAGAGGTGGATAAAAAGAAGGGGCGCCTAGCCTACAATCCAAAAGAAGGTACTACTGACAAAGAATACTAAAAGAATATTTAAGAACCAGGGAAAATTATTATAATTTTAACAGTACACATTTTCTTACTCGTTGGATTAAAAACTTTCTTGCATTCAAACTCGTAGGGTTCTAACTTGTAAACCAATCATTTTAATTTGCAGAATTATTGTTATTTGTCTTGACACTCAAAAAATACTTGCGTTATATTTCTATTTATGAGCCAATGCAATTATAACATTCTAGACATAAATATAATGTGCCAATGAAAAAGAGTTTATATGTATAACCCAGACAACTACCTGGACCTAGTGCTGGGAATCTTTTTCGTCAGCTAGCAAATTGCTTTCTGCTTTTTTATAGCGACCTAGCTTTGTTATGTTACGCTATTGGCTGATTCCCTCTATAGTTTTACTTGTTTTTATTTGTCCACCTATATAATATGTATGACCTTGACAAATCTGCAAACCAAAACAGCTACACAAAAGGAAATGGCTAAGGGTGTATTTTGTACATTATACACAGGGAGGGAGGGGATATTGGGCTGTTTATCACACTAGTCCTCAAAGTTTTATAATTATGTTTTCTTATTCTTTAACTTAACAAATTTGGGGACCTTTATTTACTTTTGATTGGTTGGTTTATCCATTGTTTTTGCTTTCAATTAAACTTCAATGGAGTTAATAAGGATAAAGATAGAAAAGATAAACAAGGTTGACAATATCCATAATTTGCATAGAATATACAGCGAACAAACAGGATGGACAAAATGCAGGGATGAGACTATGGTGGATAAAATCTTCTGTAGATTATAATTAGTGGTTGAAACCTTTGGACACTTAACTTAAGAATATCTAGAGATGTTAAGCCGACTAATTTTAAAACTTTAGGAACTAGTGTAATAAACAGCCCAATGTCCTCTCTCAAATGAGCTATAAAGTTGCTGGCCGTAATAAAAAAAACTAAAATACCAGAATAATCTCTACATCGTTGTGTACGTACTATTAAAGTAAAACAATAGAGGAAGAAGGGGTTAAATAACATTATGACCCAACCCCGTAAACTCTTTGCCGACATTCTAATGGGTCATTGAATATCAACCAATAGCGTCTGAAAAGCAATTTTTTAGAAGAAGAATTAGGTCCCAAACACTGGATCCAGGAAGTTATTTGGATTATATATACGTATACATTTATCAAGAGACTGATACAGTCAAACAGAATAGCTATGCTGCTAAAATGGATAAAAATGAAATTTGGTAATCCTAAAAAGGAAATGTTGCACTTTTAAGATTTGCAATAATATTTCTAACATGTTCAAGGACTTTGAAATGCAGATCATGGAAATATTTTATTATTTTAAAGATTTTCGAGCGGATGCGCCTTAGTAACCACCTTTAATACTATTAAAATTAGCTGCGTATTTTTTGCGCGCTATAGAATGACCATTTTAAAACGTGTTAGAACTCAATAATTGAATTTTACATTCTAATTTAACTTGGACATTAGATAAGTTTTATTAAGAATAATTTTATATTTTTCCTCTTAACCTATTCAAATATTTTTAAATTCATCTACGCCCCCCCCCCCCTCCCCTAAAAAATGCTGAAACTTTCCCAACACGTTTGCATATATCCTAATCCTTATACTAAAGTAGCAGGATGTCTAAGTGTTTATCTGTGTGTTTGAGTGTTTGTACCGAAGGATCTCGCTTACCGCTGAACCGATCGGGTTCTCCTTAACAGGGTAGCTTCTCACAAGTCCCGGGAAGGTTTATAACTATTTTGGGGAAGGGTACCACCGCCCTCTCAGGAGAAATCGCCCCTAGAAAAAAATTACCCCTCCCGAAAAAGAGACTTGAACGGAACATAAACCAATTATTTCTGTAATTAGATATTTTAAATAGATAAAAAACATTCAAAGTGCCACTAGAGGCCTCTAGGGGCGTAGCCGCTAGTATAGCTCACGAAAAATACTGGTCTGAATTGATTCCACTTTTCACGGAAGCTTTACAGCTGTCTTGAGGTGGTGTAGAATATTTGCCAAGCTCTCTCTTACCCTCCCCTGGGGGTGAAGCAACTAGTAACAAATAAAATGATGAAATAAAGAATAAGGTCCTGCGACAAACGCAGGAGTCCCAAACGTCGGAGTGGACACTTAATCTAACCTAACCTATTTTAGACCATGTTATAGGTTTTTTAAATGCCTAACCCCAGCAGGGGCTTATTTGTTCATTCATATCTTAACCTAACCTAATCTGTATAGAAACACTTAATAAAATTAATATTTTAACACTCCTGCGTTTGTTCACTCCGACGTTTGGGACTCCTGTGTTTGTCCTGGAACCAAGAATAACATTGTGTTTTTTTAGATTAACTGAAAAATTGCAGGCAAAACTTTTTATTTAAGATCAAACCTATCCCGAAAATCCTTTTATATTTTACTTTTTCTTATCCGTAATTGTCAGGGAGGGAGGGGCCATTGTACTGTATATTAATCTAGTCTCCAAGGTCTTTTAACAGTGTTTTCCTATTCGTTGGCTTAACAGTTATAAGGACTTTTATTGATTTTTGTTTAGTTGTTTAATAAAGTTGAGTGTCTAAACGTTTCAACCAATTATTATAATCTAAAGAAAGGGGTAATTTTGTGTATTATAATAGGGGATGTACAAATCAATTAATCGTTCATTGTCTTATCCTTTTAGATTCCTGGTAATTGTAACGGTTTCTATTCCAAAGCCCAGAGCATTTTTGGCAGGCTCAAGGTGGTTAATTGAATTTTTTAGATAATTCACTTTTAAGAATTGACAAAGATATAGTTCTGTAGAGTGACGGGCAGGTAGCCTATTTTGTTCCCTATAATATTAGAAAAAAACAAGGGGTTTATGTCAGAAAAGACAATTTTTGAAAGGTTTTTTCGAGAAAAAAAAACACTAAATATGAATTGTTAATAACAATTCTTTATTTTGATGATATAACACTATAACATTAAAAGAAAATATGACGTCAATCGGGAGAGTTCGGTCAAAAGTTTTTAAATATATCCCCTTTTTGGGAGATACTTATATTCTGCTTTCTCTTTCGTTGGCCAAACTAATAATTGTAATTTATAGAAGAAAGATTTTGTTTATTATTATAGGGAGTGCAATTGCATAGAAGTGTCAATAATTAGTGTTTATTCTATCTTATTCTTTGAAATTTGGCCACATAAAACTTAATACCTAGGTGTAAAATATTTCAGAATATAATCGCTTTTGTTAATCAAGTTTCTAGAATTTTGACCATAATTTGGGATATATTGACAGGGGAAATTAGTCGTATATTTAGCTTGCTTATATGGACCTCATTTATTTATCAGATCATTTATTCAGTAAGAGAGGATTGGATCGGGTGAATAGCTGTTTCGTCATTTCAGCCAGCTGCAAGCATCAGAGTACATGAAAATCTGGTGCAACATCCAAGTAAATATATATTGATTGTGCAAAAAGTAATATGAGTACTGAGTAGGGCTACCAGGCCTAGCTATTCTAACAATCAATTCTACAAAAAAAATCACGAAACCTTTGGAGGTTAGGTGGGGGTATATCTTGTTTTTTTTTCATGTAACTGAAGAAGGGTGGGTAAGAAGGGGATGAAAAGGGGAAGAGGGTTGTGGGAAAATTTTCCTTTAGAATTGTTTTCCCTGAGGGCTACAAACTCATGAGTTTTATGCGCTAAAAACAAAAAAATATATTTTTATCTATCTAAAAGTCTTTGAATGACCGTCGCAGGTAGGGGAATACCCTAATCATAGTTTAGATTCGCTACAAATAACAAAATGTGTGTGTCTGAAGGTCGCAATGTTGTATTGATTACTGGGAATCAAATTAAAAGAATGTTTTGTGTTTGTCACTTGTCCGCTTTAGTAGCGAAGCTACTGATAACTTAATCTATCAGTATGTTCGTGAAATACAAATATTCTAGGTTGTTTAATTAGAGTCTATAGATGTTTTCTTTAATATGATTTGCTTAGATTATTGAGAAGAGGGATATATTAATTACTTGGATATATTGACAAGGAAAAATTAGTCGTCAATTTAATATGCCAAAACCTTCTTCATTGGTCAGTTCGTTCATCCAGTAAGAGGATGGGGATAGGGTAAGGCGGGTAGGGGGTATCGTCATTTTAGCCAACTGGAATTATCACTTTATTAGAGTACATGAAAATCTGGTGCAACAACCAAGTAATTATATATCGATTTTATTTAGACTGACCAGAATATGTGTTTATAAGCTATACTATGATGTGTTATGGATGTTATCATCCTTGTTATAAGAATGTGTTGAAATAGTTTTGATTATATGCAGACTAAGACCTATTAGTGTAATCCTAATTAAGGGAAAGGGACCATTAACCACAAAAAAGAGAGAAATAGCAATTTCTATATTGACTCCAAAATATGTATATCCAGAGATGAAAATTGAAAAATTAAATTAAAGCAAAAGAGGAGGAAGGGTTATAAAACTGTATGTACACACCCTATGGACCCTGTACCGACTCTCTATAGGGTATTTGATATAAGCCAATAGCGTCGCAAATATTAACACAGCCAGGTCGCTACAAATGAAGACGAAGAAAAAAAGAACTATTTTTTCAGTGCATTTTTCTCTCTTTTCAGTTTTTTAAAGTCTTAAATAAGTACGATTATGTAAGTATTTATATAAAGTAGGGCAGCTGCTCTACAATCTAGCTATGTCCAATTAAACACACAAAATTTGCTATTAGTCAACAAGTTGTTTTATTTAAAGTTGATTTTCAATTTTTCTTAGTTTTAGAATTTTTAATAGATAACGTAAAATGTATTGCATAATACACCTAGTGGAGTAAATTAATGTACTTCCCCAATGATGAAACACAAAAACACCCCTAATGTAGATTAATGGGGTAATTTTGTATATCATCATTGGGGATGTACATTTATTTATAATAATAATGAATACATCTAATAAAAATAATATCTATAAGGAAGGAATCAACCATTGTCTTATCCCTTTAGATCCCTGGCTAAAATGCCTAAACATAATAATGTCAAAATCTGAACCCATTTTGTTAGTTGACATAAAGCATAGATTTTCAACTTAGTTTAAACGGAGATAATTATGTTCAAATGTAGCGCAACAATAATAAGAATAGGATTACAATATTCTAAGTAAAGAACAGTGAATATTTATATGTGGAAATAAGAAATAGGGGACATTGGGCTGTTTATTACAATAGACCCCAAAGTCTTAAAATAACGCTTTTGGCTTAACAACCATGGAGATTTTTAATTGGTTTGATCATTAAGTTGAGTCTTCAAACGTTTCAACCACCAATTTTAATGTACTGAAGGGTTAATTGCATACGTTTATCGGCTATAGTCTTATCCATTAAGACCCCTTAAAAAAACTAGAAGTAAAAAAATTATATAATTGAAAGTAACCTGGAACGGGCGGACAGACGGACGTATGGATCTAAATTGTATAGTAGGCAGGCTACTCACAAACGTCTGGATGCTTATTTAAACAAATAAATGAAGTCACGTCCACATTATTAAGTCGTAAAACCTAAGTAGAAGAGAAGCTGCTCTAAAAGAAACACTTCTTTTAATTAATGTATACTATGATATGATATTGTACTAAAGTGTCTTTTTTAAATTAAGTTTTATTTGTCTCATCTACTAAAATAAGTCAAAATTAAGACTTTATATTAGACTATGGGCTTATAAAGAGTAGATCCCAATCGGTTCAGCGGTTACTGATATCCTAAGCTTGAGACGGACAGACAGACGGACGAAAAGACATCTTTCTACAGTATTATAGATATAATCCTTTTTTAACTCTTTAAAAAATCATAGTGATAATGAACGTTTTTATCCTTGTTTATAGTTAATGTGAACTTGTCTATGTTATATTTAATTGTTTATATTACCCTAAATAGCGGATTTTGAGTGACTTACTGACTTATCACATGTAACTTAATGCCCATTAAGATCTTATGAAGCAAGTTCTCCATTAATTTGATTCTTGTATAATGTTTGTCAATCTTAAAATTTTGTTATATTGTTTTTGTGTAGGTCTACTGACATTCCTATTTCAAGACAAATAAATGTATGTATAACAAAGGTAGTTGAAGAATAGCTACAATTTTACAAGATAATTATATCAAATTTAGGTTAAATGATAATGATTATTACCCAAATTTGAAATGCTAATTTACCCATTTATGTCACTTGGTGTGGTGTTTTTACTTACTCTAAAAATAATTATATTTTTACTGACAAAATGTTGACACAAAATAGTTTGTTTTCAAATGCATTATTACTTCTCTCTTGATAACTTTATAAAAGGAGCCATCTTGTTTCATGCTAAGCATTGTCTTACCTAAAAAAATTAATTATTTAAGAAAATTTCTTAGAGTTCTCAATAAATGTTTTTTTTACAGGTAACGTTACCAAAAAGAGAGGGGACATTGAGCTGTTTATTTCACTAGTCCCAAAGTTTTATACTAACGTTTTCTTATTCGTTGGCTTTTGTTGAATTTTGATTGGTTGGTTCATTAAGTCGAGTGTCTAAACGTTTCGAATACTAATTGTAATCTATAGAAGATGTAATTTTGTGTGTCATCATTGGGGATGTAAATCAATTTATCGGTCTTTGTCTTGTCCCTTAAGATTTCTTTAAGGTTAGTCTCCAAGCAAAAAAAAAGGTTCAAAAAAGGTTTTTTGCTTTTAACATTTAAGTTTATTTTAAAGTCTTATTTTAAAAAAAAATAAGAATTAAAACAAACGAGGGTCCTTTTAATGATAACTTTGACATGTGTATTACTAGCCTAAAATTTGACTAAATTGGTTAATAATAGTAATTTTATCTTTCTCTCACAAGTCACCCACGAATCCCGAGGGATAAGATAATGGACGATAAATTTATGTACTACAACCCAAATTACCCCTTCTGTAGATTACAATTAGTAGTTGAAACTTTTGGACACTAACCAATCAAAATTCATTAAAAGTTCTCAAACTTGTTTATTATAAAACTTTGGAGACTAGTGTAACAAACAGCCCAATGCCTTCTTCCCTGCAAGTCACTAATACTAAGAATGCTCATAAAACAGCTGATTTTTTTCTTTCTCCTTGTTATAAGGAAATCCTTATAATAAAGTAAAAGGGTAGCTTCTTATAGGTCCTGGGATGGGAAGGGGGGGGGGGGGAGAGAAACGGCGGCCAACTGCAATCGCACACATAAAAAAAATCCCCTCCAAGGAAAAGAATCTAATTTTTTCTAACTAAAATTTTAAATTGGACTATTAAAACACACCCTTAAGTGCATCTAGAAAAGCCACCAGTTCGTTATATGGCAATATGGAGGTTTCTTGTATGTTTGTCAACCCTGAGAGGGAGGTGACATTGGACTGTAAATGATACTGGTCACTCAAAGTTTTATCAACACATTAAGTTATTCGTTGGCTTAAAAACTTGAAGTAAAAATTGTCTGAATTGTATAAACAGAAAGTATGATTATCTAATGCTCAAATGCATGTCATTTTAAAAATTAGGTGTTGAAATTGTCATGGATCTAAAGGAATAATGATAAATTAACGTACATTCTCAAGTATGATATACAAAATTACCACTTCTGTAGATTACAGTTAGTGATTGAAACTAAACTAAATAAATCAAGCAATCAAAATTAAATAAAAGTCCCAAAAGTTGATAGGGCACCAAATAAGAAAACGTTATTATAAACCTTTGGGGACTATTGTAATTGTACATTTTTTTCATTTTTCTGATTAATTATTCACGTTTAGCCTAATACTAGTCTTCTTTTAAAAATAATGTTTTTAAAAGCGACGCTTTTCTATAATTAGGGTCGGTCCGTCCGTACGTCTGTAACGGATAGCTTTTCTCGTTAATTTAGGCATGTTTTAATTGTCCTATCGATTTCAAATTTTGCTTGGTGATTCCTTTAGTAGTTAGGTACGATTTAGAAAGCGTAGCAACTCTATAATCATTACCAAAATGTCCATACGTCCATTTTAAACATGTTAATGTTTTTTTACTTTTTTAACAACAAATTTTTATGTGATCTAATCATCGAATTGATCTGATTTTTGGTATATTGAATCCTGAGACAACAAAGTATAATGTATTAAGCGAAGCAATTTATGATCAAGTCCTAAAAATTTAAGTATGTCCATAAAAATTATCTTGTATCAAGCAGTTTTTCAACAAATTTACTTACAATTTTGCTTTGACTCTTATAAATTTGTATTATGATAATTAAATTATAACACTATACAAGTGTTAATGTCGGTTTGTCCTACCGTTTCAGTGCTTCGCTTTATGGATGTTGTCATCCTTATTAACTTACAAGTGCGTTATTGCTGCACTTCTTCTTGTTCAATTTTGCAAAAACTTTAAAGCACAGTTATTAATAGTTCAAAGGTGTATTTAAACACTTTTTCAGAGTTAAAATAAACATATCTATATTTTTACCGTTCAGCTTTGGCCTAATTAAAAACATTTGAAAAATTTGAATCCTTTCATACACACACCCCCCCCCCTAAAAAAGATTTAATTCATTAAACAACATACATGGAATCAACCGTTAGTTTTAATTAAGTCAATGAATAAACAAGGATGACAACATCCATAAAAGCGAAGCTCTGAAATGGAAGTACAAACGAACATAAACACTTGTAGATTGTCAGAACTGAATTAGCAGAATATTAATGCATCAGTACAAACAATATTTTAACAAAATTTGTTGCAAAACTGCATAAATAGATGATACTGTTTAAGGACATACTTACATTTTTGGGAATTGTTTATAGAAATGCTTCGCTTAGAACATTGTACCTTGTTGTAATAGGAATCAGTTTTCAAAAAATCAGAAGAATCGGATAATTTTAACATACAAAAATTTGTTGTCAAAAAAGTTAAAAATCGACATGTTTAAAATGGACGTACGGACATTTTGGTATTGTTTATAGAGTTGCTACGCTTTCTAAATTGTACCTAATTACTATGGGAATCATCATGCAAAGTTTGGAATCGATAGGACAATTCTAACCTGTTTTAATCAACGAAAAGAGCTAACTCTCTGTGACGGACGGACGGACGGACCGATCCTAATTATAGAAAAGCTTCGCTTTTAAAAAAGTTTTCATAAAACTTTGGGTAAAAGTTTACTTTACATTCCAATGTCCCCTCCCTCACTGCATATGTTAGACAATTAGACTAAATCTAATTTGACACAATTTTATAAAAACAAGCCTAATCTAGTAATCCTATTATATAAAGGTTTTTTTTGTCTGAAGCTAAAGATCTCGTGAATTTCTGGTCGGAATTGCCTATACATTTTAGGGAAGCTTAATAAATGGGATGGTTTTAGACAATATCTTGACTAGAAGATAGGATCGCAGCAATTCATATGTTTTAAACTATTTAATACACTATAACTTGTATTAATTCTAAGGTTAAGCTGAAATTTAATATTTTAACTAAAGTTTTGTTAATCTGCAAAAAAAATGTACTTTGTGTTAGAGTACTGTAGCTACTCTGTAAATAAATTTTATTTATACTTTTTTTTTAATACAACCGAATATTCATGCTTATTAAACAAGACTGAAAAAAAAGTACAACTGTTTTTGAGAAGTTACATTCATACATTCAGTTACTTTAGTACATTTGATAGGGAAGATGTTATAAAATGACGTTTGTTATTCTTTCTTAATAACTTTTATTAAATTTTGGATTGGTTGTTTCATTAAGTTGAGTTTTTTTTCTCATAAAAATATACTTTATTATCGGATAACAAAGGCTATTATCGAAACTTGAGATTGTGGGAATGGATTATTTTATTATGCAATCTTTGAAATACATAGGAAAATTCGAACATTCCTAACATTCGATAATTCGAACATCAACTTTAAGAGCTATCTCTTACGTACAAACGGACGTGCTGAAAGCCCTTATTGTAAAAAATATATTTACTAAATAAATATGCATCTTAAAGGTCGTGTAAGAAACACACCCTTTTTATTTCTCGCAGATTTACGTAATTTTAGGACAATTTTCCTTGCATTATATCTTTTTTTAAGGCGAAGCTTTTCTATAATTAGGGTCGGTCCGCACGTCCGTCCGAGATAGTTAGTTTTATTCGTTAATTTAGGCATGTTAGAATTGTCCTATCGATTTTAAACTAGTAGTTAGGTACGATTTAGAAAGCGTAGCAACTCTATAATCATTACTAGAATGTCCGTACGTCCATTTGAAACATGTTGATTTTTCTAGTTTTTTAACAACAACTTTTTGTGTGATCTAATTATCCGTTTGATTTTTGGTATATTGATTCCTGCGAAGCAACTCTATAATCAAGTTCTAAAGATGTGAGTATGTCAATAAACATTATCCTTTATCAAGCAGTTTTTCGATAAATTTACTTACAATTTTGCTTCGACTCCTATACTTTTATATTCTGATTATTCAGTGCAGACACTATACAAGTGTTAATGTCCGTTTGTCCTACCAATTCAGTGCTTCGCTTTTATGGATGTTGTCATCCTTGTTTTTAAGGCGAAGTTTTTCTATAATTACGGTCTTTACACAGGGAAGGAGCGGACATTGGCCTGTTTATTTCACTAGTTCCCAAAGTCTTACTATAATCTAAAGGGACAAGACAATGGCAAATAAATTGATGTACATCCCCAATTATGATACCCATTCTGTAGATTCCAGTTTCATTCTCGGAATACTGGGTATAAAATATTCAATTTATTTTTCTTATTTTTACATTTTGATTAGCCAATTGAATGCAATTTTAAATTCACGAAAATTTTCTTCGTAAATGTGCACTGTGGGCTAGAATTGAATCAAGACAAAAGTAAGTGCCGAGCCCTGGGACCTATGTATGGTGAAAATAGACATAAAACCATGATGATTCCAGGTAAAACCAAAATATTTCAGCGGGGTCTTTTTGTTTTATTTCAATTTTAAGTTCTGAAAAAAAAATGAAAAAAATATGAAAATCTTTAATAAAAAACAAACAAAAACTGTTTTTCAAAAATTTTTTTCACTAAAAGATACAAACAACTTATATACATACTATAAGCTTTAAAAAAATCAAAATTTTCAAATTTAGGACTGCCTTTCCAAGGTTAGAAGAAAAATCCTAACAACGAATTCTAACATATTTCTGATCAACATAGCAATAAAACGTCTTTTGCTAAATCTTTAACATCAAAATTAAATAGCACTTACTAAAGACTTTTTTTCATTTAAACTTATACTTTTTACATTATTTAACTTTTAAGATTGTGTTTTTTTAAAAGAAAGGTTGCGTGATTTTTTTCCTCATAATTAATTTATCTTAATATGCTGCATTATAAGTGACTGACATTGTAGGCTGTGATGGCTTAGAAAACTCAATACCAGTTTTGTTAGCCCAGGCCATCGGCCCCTCGGGGCCTACAAAACTAGTTTTAATCTTTTTATTTTTATTTTACTATCTGCTAAAAGCTGTCTATAATCCCATACAATAAATAACTATTAAACATACCAATTAAAGTGAAACAGGGATCTTAAGGGATAAGACAAAGGATGATAAATTGATTACTCCTTCTGTATATTAATATTATTGGTTAAAAAGTTTGGACTTTGCATGTTTGAACCATCAAATCATTAATCAATTCATAAATTATCAAAAGGATAAGAAAATGTGTTTATAAAACTTTGGATATGATTTACAATTCTATGTCCAGTCCACTCCCTCCCTCCTTCGTTAAACATACACTTATATATAGACAGAAAGACATCCTGTTACTTTTTGTCTAGAGTTTTA
Source organism: Acartia tonsa (assembly GCF_053477335.1). Classification (NCBI taxonomy): domain Eukaryota; kingdom Metazoa; phylum Arthropoda; class Copepoda; order Calanoida; family Acartiidae; genus Acartia; species Acartia tonsa. The sequence goes on from NC_137266.1 coordinate 6,875,392, forward strand.
GGATCTTTTGTTCTATCATACAAATTATTTAAATATCCTGGTTTGAAAAGCAGAATGCCGTTTTAAAATTTATTTTGCTAATTATAAGAGGGAGGGGACATTGGGATGTAAATCACACCAGTACCCACGTTAGCTCAAAAAAATTGTGTACTTTTACTAAAATTAATGGAATGGTTTCAAACTAATATTTTACAAACATATAATCAAACAATAATTTTACATAAGAAATGGTTAGTTTCCTTGTCATAATTTGTGGAAATCTACATGTATCACTTTATTGTCCTTTGTCTTATCCCTTAAGATCCCTGAAAGAAAGAAACAAGGATGACAACATCAATAACATGGATGAGATGGGAATATGGACAAGCAGTTTTAAAAAGAATTTCTTTAAATCCTGAAACCTTTCTTGCGTATTTTATAATTTTAATATTTATAGACCTTGACTGATATACAAAGTAAATTGTTTAGGGAATCTTTACAAAAAATGCAGCCGTCTGTCTTGAATAGCTGCTATACAAATTAAATTTCCCCTGAAAACAGACAAAAACAAAACTATTCAAAAGTACCCATAGTTGTTAAGTCAAAGAATAAGAAATGTCTTTAAAAAGTTTAGAGACTAGTTTATTAAACAGTCAATTGTCCTCTCTATTTCTGGGACACATTCCATATAAGTTTCATTTTAAAAAAACCTAGAATAAACAAAACAAAATATTTTTACTAAAATATAAGCCAACGAATAATAAATTATTATTATAGAACTTTTTAGACTAGTGTTATAAACAGTCCAAAGCCCCCTACCTCCAATGTATGATAAATAATTGATTTTATACATGATAAATACATGCAAATCGGCAAGAAGGGAGGAAAAATGTGACTGTTTATTTGTTTGTGTAGCCATTGTTTCTTAGTGTTTGGACCTAAGTAGTAATGAAGAAGGATGAAACACTTTTGTTTAGCCACTAGGGCTATTAAGCTCCACGCTCAAGTATATTATACCTTGACCCGCTGTCACAAGTGAGCTACTCTTTATTACCTCACCCTCGCCGAGTATGGCATGTGACTATAAATTATACTGGTACCAAAAGTTTTTATAGACACGTTATCTAATTAGTTAACTGGTCTTTTATTAAATCTTAATTGGATGGTTCAAACTAGCAGTGTCCACACAAAAGAAAACTTTTCCTATTTCTAAGAATCTTTACAGTTCTTATGTCCCCTTCTTCCCTGTTGTTTTGTTGTTTACAATTAAATTATACTGATAAATAAATTCTTCAATTTATGAAATGGTAGATTTAATATGGATCAAGGGGACATTGGAATGTAAAATTTGCTGGTACCCAAAGTTCTTTATAAATATTTTCTCATTCATTGGTTCAAAAACTTTGGGAACTTTATTTTTCATCTTGATTGTTTGGTTTATACTATTAGTCTTGGTATGTTTTATTGATAATTTATTAATTGATTAATGATTTGATGGTTCAAACATGCAAAGTCCAAACTTTTTAACCAATAATATTAATATACAGAAGGAGTAATCAATTTATCATCCTTTGTCTTATCCCTTAAGATCCCTGTTTCACTTTAATTGGTATGTTTAATAGTTATTTATTGTATGGGATTATAGACAGCTTTTAGCAGATAGTAAAATAAAAATAAAAAGATTAAAACTAGTTTTGTAGGCCCCGAGGGGCCGATGGCCTGGGCTAACAAAACTGGTATTGAGTTTTCTAAGCCATCACAGCCTACAATGTCAGTCACTTATAATGCAGCATATTAAGATAAATTAATTATGAGGAAAAAAATCACGCAACCTTTCTTTTAAAAAAACACAATCTTAAAAGTTAAATAATGTAAAAAGTATAAGTTTAAATGAAAAAAAGTCTTTAGTAAGTGCTATTTAATTTTGATGTTAAAGATTTAGCAAAAGACGTTTTATTGCTATGTTGATCAGAAATATGTTAGAATTCGTTGTTAGGATTTTTCTTCTAACCTTGGAAAGGCAGTCCTAAATTTGAAAATTTTGATTTTTTTAAAGCTTATAGTATGTATATAAGTTGTTTGTATCTTTTAGTGAAAAAAAATTTTGAAAAACAGTTTTTTTTTGTTTTTTATTAAAGATTTTCATATTTTTTTCATTTTTTTTTCAGAACTTAAAATTGAAATAAAACAAAAAGACCCCGCTGAAATATTTTGGTTTTACCTGGAATCATCATGGTTTTATGTCTATTTTCACCATACATAGGTCCCAGGGCTCGGCACTTACTTTTGTCTTGATTCAATTCTAGCCCACAGTGTGTGACATTTTTCATGAAAATTGAATTGATTAAAGGCAATTTTATAATTTTATGGATAATTTTCAACATTTTATTCTAATTCCAAAAAATAGCAAGTAAAATTTGAAATCATTTTTGTTTTAAATGTTTTTCTTTTTCTTTTCGGCACTGAACATTCAGAGAAGGAGGGGGGGGACATTGAGCTATTTATTACACTGGTCCCCAAAGTTTTATGATAACGTTTTCTTATATGTCGGCTCAGCTCAGCAATTTTGGTGACTTTTGTTGAATTTTATTGGTTGGTTCATTTAGTTAAGTGTGCCAACGTTTCAACCATTTTTTATAATCTAAAGAAGGGATACTTTTGTGTAGATGGGAAGATACATTAATTTATCATTCCTTGTCTTATCTCATCAGATCCTTGCATCCTATTTATTTAATTCTAAAATATTGATTCCTTTGACAAAAAGGTACAAGGTTAAAGCGAATTATCCCTATAATCAGGTATTAAAATGTCCTTTATTGAGGCTCTCATTCATGGATGTTGTCATTCTTGTAAAAATAAAAAGTTATAAATCAGTGTAAAATATAGAAATACTAGAAATGCCTGGATGTACCATCCAGGTTTAGATAAATTGGTGAAAATAATTGTTTCCTTCTGTTATGATACATTATTGATATTGATTCTTATAAAAATCATCATCTTGAAACATTATATTTAACAAAAAAGGGGTTTTAGCTTTTTTGTTTAATTTCTTCTATGGTTGATTTTATTTTACCATCAAATAAAAAAATCTGTAAAGATTTTATTTAAAAAAATAGAATTCTAAACCTAACGCTAATGTCTCTGTGCTTTTTTACGCTAATCTCTTTATAATTGAGTGATGGACAGTAATAATATGCTGGTTCTTGAAGTCGTACGCAGACATACGCAATGTTAGAAGGGTGACGCAAATTTCAGATCTCAGTATTCATGATTTGAGAAAAATTCTTCTTTATATCATAGCAAATTAGATAATCCTTATGACCGCGTGCAACTTCAGTAAATGGCATTTTATAACTGTCCATCAT